>NC_056440.1:14416115-14732365 GCF_018296145.1 Oncorhynchus tshawytscha
TGCATTAAATTAAATTGACCTGTGTGTATTTTCGTTGATCATCATGTATCTTATTTATCTAATACAACGATCACACTCGCAAAGCATACAGAGCATATTTTGGGTGGGATTTCTCCTGCAGCTCCTCAGCTGGTTGATGCGTTATAAGTCAGTACACTGTGCAACATTTCTAAATGCAATCGTTTGTTAAAAAAAGTTTTGGCGCACGATTAAAAATATCTACTATTTTTATTTCCCAACTGTTATTTGAAGCACGCAACAGGCTATCAGCACATCACCCACCACTTTACGACGTGAGCTGGAGGCAGTATGCCTTTTGGAAGCATACTTAATGATTTTATTTATTTACGTATTTGGCTAATTTATTGCCATTCGTTTTCATATCAACTATCTTTTGTTGTCCAGAAGCCAAGGCACAATCCTAGTCATATTAGCAACCCATCCAAGTTTTGCATCTTTAGTTTCCGACTCTTTCATCTCTGTCACCTATGGAACTGCTCTCAGGCGTACTGTTTAGAATGGTGTTTTCCCAGGTGCGTTGTTTAGAATGGTGTTTTCCCAGGTGTGTTGTTTAGAATGGTGTTTTCCCAGGTGCACTGTTTAGAATGGTGTTTTCCCAGGTGCACTGTTTAGAATGGTGTTTTCCCAGGTGCACTGTTTAGAATGGTGTTTTCCCAGGAGCGTTGTTTAGAATGGTGTTTTCCCAGGTGCACTGTTTAGAATGGTGTTTTCCCAGGAGCGTTGTTTAGAATGGTGTTTTCCCAGGTGCACTGTTTAGAATGGTGTTTTCCCAGGTGCACTGTTTAGAATGGTGTTTTCCCAGGTGCATTGTTTAGAATGGTGTTTTCTCAGGTGCACTGTTTAGAATGGTGTTTTCCCAGGTGCACTGTTTAGAATGGTGTTTTCCCAGGTGCACTGTTTAGAATGGTGTTTTCCCAGGTGCACTGTTTAGAATGGTGTTTTCCCAGGAGCGTTGTTTAGAATGGTGTTTTCCCAGGTGCGTTGTTTAGAATGGTGTTTTCCCAGGTGCGTTGTTTAGAATGGTGTTTTCCCAGGTGCGTTGTTTAGAATGGTGTTTTCCCAGGTGCACTGTTTAGAATGGTGTTTTCCCAGGTGCACTGTTTAGAATGGTGTTTTCCCAGGTGCACTGTTTAGAATGGTGTTTTCCCAGGTGCACTGTTTAGAATGGTGTTTTCCCAGGTGCGTTGTTTAGAATGGTGTTTTCCCAGGTGCGTTGTTTAGAATGGTGTTTTCCCAGGTGCACTGTTTAGAATGGTGTTTTCCCAGGTGCACTGTTTAGAATGGTGTTTTCCCAGGTGCACTGTTTAGAATGGTGTTTTCCCAGGTGCGTTGTTTAGAATTGTGTTTTCCCAGGTGCACTGTTTAGAATGGTGTTTTCCCAGGTGCACTGTTTAGAATGGTGTTTTCCCAGGTGCATTGTTTAGAATGGTGTTTTCCCAGGTGCACTGTTTAGAATGGTGTTTTCCCAGGTGCATTGTTTAGAATGGTGTTTTCCCAGGTGCACTGTTTAGAATGGTGTTTTCCCAGGAGCGTTGTTTAGAATGGTGTTTTCCCAGGTGCGTTGTTTAGAATGGTGTTTTCCCAGGTGCGTTGTTTAGAATGGTGTTTTCCCAGGTGCGTTGTTTAGAATGGTGTTTTCCCAGATGCACTGTTTAGAATGGTGTTTTCCCAGGTGCACTGTTTAGAATGGTGTTTTCCCAGGTGCACTGTTTAGAATGGTGTTTTCCCAGGTGCACTGTTTAGAATGGTGTTTTCCCAGGTGCGTTGTTTAGAATGGTGTTTTCCCAGGTGCGTTGTTTAGAATGGTGTTTTCCCAGGTGCACTGTTTAGAATGGTGTTTTCCCAGGTGCACTGTTTAGAATGGTGTTTTCCCAGGTGCACTGTTTAGAATGGTGTTTTCCCAGGAGCGTTGTTTAGAATGGTGTTTTCCCAGGTGCACTGTTTAGAATGGTGTTTTCCCAGGTGCACTGTTTAGAATGGTGTTTTCCCAGGAGCGTTGTTTAGAATGGTGTTTTCCCAGGTGCACTGTTTAGAATGGTGTTTTCCCAGGAGCGTTGTTTAGAGTGGTGTTTTCCCAGGTGCGTTGTTTAGAGTGGTGTTTTCCCAGGTGCGTTGTTTAGAATGGTGTTTTCCCAGGTGCGTTGTTTAGAATGGTGTTTTCCCAGGTGCGTTGTTTAGAATGGTGTTTTCTCAGGTGCGTTGTTTAGAATGGTGTTTTCTCAGGTGCATTGTTTAGAATGGTGTTTTCTCAGGTGCGTTGTTTAGAATGGTGTTTTCTCAGGTGCACTGTTTAGAATGGTGTTTTCTCAGGTGCACTGTTTAGAATGGTGTTTTCTCAGGTGCACTGTTTAGAATGGTGTTTTCCCAGGTGCGTTGTTTATAATTGTGTTTTCCTTGAAGTAGTCCCCAGGACCAATGGAAGCGAAACAGACCCATTATGTCAAATATCCACCAGCATATAGGTATGAGGTTATTTTCTGCATTTGCATCCTTCTTTCGATGCCAAACCCACCACTGATTTGCGTGCCAAAGACCTCTATTTTCATTTAATCTGACCAGGGTCGTCACTTCAGCTAAACTGAGGGTATGGCAAAGTGACAGGGATTAAGATTGGGGATTCATTCACCTCAGTCATTAGGGGACCTAACAGTCTACAAACACATACAGAAATGAGCTGCATACGCAAAAAAAACTCTAGTTTAGTTTCATGTCAAGAAACAGAAGCAGTTACCTGTTCACTGCAGCTGCCTCAATGAGCTCTCTATAGTCCTAAAGCAAGTCAGACAGACATGGTTCACATGGTCCTAAAGCCAGCCCACTAACACCACTAAACTGCATTTGCCTTTTAATAGTGATTTAATTGATTTTAGGAGCCTATATTAAATTGTTGGTGTTGAGCTAGGTTAGGCTATTGCCAAACCGCAATACCCAGTTGACACCCTTCCATCTGACCTTAAGCACCCGATTCCAATCCAAGTACCAGTTAGCCAGTAATATTTTAAGTTGTAGACCATAGTATTTACCAAGACAGTTTCCATCAATATTTTTCGCAGCTTTATATTTACCCACACAAACCGATGCTAGCACTAAGATCACACTGAACGAGCAGAATAGGGCCATAAGCAAACAAGAAAATGTTCATCCAGCAGCATCGCTCTTAGTGGCCACTGATTTTAATGCAGGGAAACTGCCATACTTCTTACCTAATGTCTCCTGTGCACTAGAAGAGGCAAAACTCTAGATCACATTTACTCCCACACACAGAAATGCATAAACAGGTCTCCCTTAGCCTACATTTGGCAAATTTGGCAATAACTCTATCCTAATTCCCTTCTTACAAGCAAAAACTCAAACCGGAACCACCAGTGACGCGCTAAATATGGAAGTGGTCTGGTGAAGCGGATGCTAAGGTGCAGGACTGTTTCGGTAGCACAGGCTGGAATATGTTCCCGGGATTGAGGAGTTTACCACATCAGTCACCGCCTTCATTAATAAGTACATTGACAACATTGTCCCCACTGTGACTTACGTACACCAACCAGAAGCCATGGATTACTAGCAACATCTGTACTGAGCTAAAGGCTAGAACGGCTGCTTTCAAGGAGCGGGATACTAATCTGAACGTTTAAGAAATCCCGCTACGACCTCCGACAAGCCATCAAACAGGCAAAGCATCAATACAGGACGAAGATCGAATCCTACTACGCCGGCTCTGACGCTCCTCGGATGTGGCAGGGCTTGCAAACTATCACGGATTAGAATGGGCAACCCAGCCAAGAGCTGCCCAGTGACTTGAGCCTACCAGGCGAACTAAATGCCTTCTATGCTTGTTTCGAGGCAAGCAACACTGAACCATGAACTGAACCGTGATCCTAAAGTTTTGTGCACTCAGTGAATATTCATATTCATTCCTGTTTATTCAGGGTAGAAGTGAAGTTGTTATATCGCACACTGCTTTGGGAACTGAGGTACACTACAGTAGCTCACTAGCTCAGAGCTAGTAAAAGATTGAACTGGTATACCGTACATTACACGTCTGTAAGAGAAGTAGGCTCGTACCTTCCTTAAATTGTTGCTTACACAATTGAAGCGTTGTGACAGAGGGTTGAACAAAGTGGAGCACTGTGTCCCCATGCTCCCTGGTAAGAAGTAGTGCACCATAATGGAAATATGGTTCAACTTGGGAAACAACCTTAGTATCTGCTAGGTCAGACCCTCAACAAACATCTCAGTCTGGAATATTCCTTTTCCCATTCCTTGATTGGCAGATCACACACACACACACACACACACACACACACACACACACACACACACACACACACACACACACACACACACACACACAGAAACAGACTGCTGTTCCAGGCGTTAGGATCAGTAACCCTGCCACTTCATATTACTGTCAGTAACAAGCGCCCTCTGTGTTTGTGTGTGTGTGTGCATCGTATCTGCCAATCAAGGAATGGAATAGGAATGTTCCGGACTGAGATGATGCTCTTCTCGAGGGTCTGACCTGCCAGATACTACGACTGTGTGCATGGGGAGGTTATAGTTTGGATCAGCCACCCTGCCACTCCACATTATTGTTAAATTGCGATCCTCTCGGCCATCTAGGAAGAGTTTGCTGACATGCCAGACATGACACACACACACACACGTCCTCCTCCTCTCTACGTGTGTTTGAAGGCAGAAACAGAAACCAGCCAGCTCATCTTCCCTCGTCCTCCCCCTCTCTTCCTCCATCCCTCCCTCATCCTCCACCACTCTTCCTCACTCCCTCATCCTTCCCCTCTCTTCCTCCCTCCCTCCATCCTCATCCTCCCCCTCTCTTCCTCCATCCTCATCCTCCACCTCCATTCCTCCCTCATCCACCACCTCTCTTCCTACATCCTCATCCTCCACCTCCATTCCTCCCTCATCCTCCCCCTCTCTCATCCTCCATCACTCTTCCTCACTCCCTCATCCTTCCCCTCTCTTCCTCCCTCCCTCCATCCTCATCCTCCCCTCTCTTCCTACATCCTCATCCTCCACCTCCATCCCTCCCTCATCCTCCCCCTCTGTTCTTCCTTCCATCATCCTCAACCTCCCCCTCTTTCGTGTTCAGCCCCTCGTTTACTTCTGCTCGCTTGCTCTCTTCCTCTTCCATCTCTACCTCTTCCATCTCATTCTTCCATCTCTTCCTCTTCCATCTCTTCCTCTTCCATCTCTCACTCTTCCATCTCTCACTCTTCCATCTCTTCCTCTTTCATCTCATTCTTCCATCTCTTCCTCTTCCATCTCTCACTCTTCCATCTCTTCCTCTTCCATCTCATTCTTCCATCTCTTCCTCTTCCATCTCTCACTCTTCCATCTCTCACTCTTCCATCTCTCCCTCTTCCATCTCTACCTTTTCCATCTCATTCTTCCATCTCTCACTCTTCCATCTCTTATATGGTCCCCCCTCCTCCCCTCTCCTTGTTTAACCCTAACCTTAAGCACACTGCTTACTTTAATCCATAACCCTAACCTTAAATTACATGTTTTTTTTCAGACAGTTTTACAATATAGCCAGTTTTGATTTTGCAGCAGGGCTATCTAGCAGAAATCACTCAATTCCGCCTCCAGGACAAGATTGATCCCAATAAACATAAATCTGCTAAATACGCTGGGACTGGTCCACCCCTGATTCATCCATCCATACCCTTCCTCTTCCTCTCCTCCTCTCTTATCTCTGTTCCACCGTGTTCTGTGAGCAGCCTCTCAGCACCCCTTCCTGATTCCCAAGTCACCCTGTCAAATAAACTGACAAACACACACACAAACACACACACCAGTATGGCTCTGTGGCTGTGGTCAGTTTAGTTATTGCACATCTGTGGAAGGAAACCCTGTCAAAAGCAGCTCTTATAAACCCACAGTGAGTCATTAGCTATCTTCCATAATTCATAATGATTAGTAAAAGATCCTCATTAATCCCTTCATAATTAATTTCTCACTAACATTTTAGTCCCTAGTGGATTAAAACCCAGATTTCCCAATCTATTTTAATTATATGTATTGCTAACTTTGATGCCGTATAGCTTTCTACTTTGCCTAATCAGTGTTCTGTCATTTACTCCTTTCCCCTGGTGAGATGGGGATTCTTCTGATAGGATTAACACTCCCAGGGTTGGCAACCAATAGGCAGCCTATTCCTATTATAGTGCACTACTTTTGACCAGAGTCCTATGGGCAGAACTGAGTTTTATTTATATTTTTTGAACTGGACACATAAAATAAGATTGTTGGTGATTAGAGAAGGTTGTTGGTAATTAGAGAAACTTGTTACACATCATTGACTAGCACTAATATTCCAGAAACACAAACACTAGTGCTGAGTGATTAACCGGAAAGTTGGATATTTTCAGTTTTTTAAACAACTTATTGACCAACATCAGTTCAATTATTTGAATTTCATTTTGTTCAGGGTTTTTCTTTGAGCTCAACGCACAGTTTCTCTAGTGATAAATCAGATCACCGCCGAACTCTGCGACTTAGTAGAGAGTTGTAGTTTCCAACAGGCCAACATTCTACATAGTTAAGCGTAGAAAATGTGGCAATTACCTACAATGATCATAATCCATTGCATGCCTACCTGTCCGGTCTACTTCACGACAGACATGGAGGCAGAAAGAAGAGACAAGAAGAACACGAGATCGAGAAGTATAGAGAGACGTTACTTCGAGGTACCTCTACCTCAAAATACATGTCAAAGTTATTGATAGTTGGTATTCAGCAGTCATAAAAGTATGCCTTATTTACTTTAGAGAACTACAAAATAGTGATTTTGTCAGACAACACACATAGGCAGTAGCTCCATAGATGACTTGGAATGAAATGATAAAGTCTTCAAATAAAACAAATGTAATACACACAGCTGAAATATTTTATTAAAGTAAATATTTGATAAGCGGAAAAGGGCAGTCACTACCATCATGGGACTTGTATTCATTGTTTTATTCTGTGTTTTTACAGCATTAAACCCACATAATGCATAGTGCATTTAATGTTTAATCGGAAAAACGTGATTATTTTCATTATCAAACCGAAACTGAACCGACCTCAAAAAGCACTGCACTGCACTCACGCACGCACGCACGCACGCACGCACGCACGCACGCACGCACGCACACACACACACACACACACACACACACACATAGTCTTGTACAGCTAACCTTGTGTGGACACACAATGCAGTCCCATTCAAAATCCTATCTTCCCCAACCCCTATAACCCTTACCCTAATCCTTTCCCAAAAACCTAACCTTAACCCTTACCATGGCTCCTAACCCTGCAAGAATAGTTACACAAGTCCACACACACACGCACACGCACCTGCACACACACACACACACACACACCAGAAATAATTCAATTATAATAACACAGAGCGATCTTTGTTATGCTGCCAGGGTGAGTGGAGGGTATTTGAATAATTTAGATGTTTTGTTTGAGAAATGATTTATTATCATCATAACTCCCATGGTGCTGTAGTTAGATAGACCAGTAGAAGTGTTGTGTTCTGGTAGATGTTTTATTTACATGTAACCTTTATTTCACCAGGAAGGAATGAGTTTCCCCAAGTGTTTGTGACTAATGTTGGTTTGTAGATGGAATGACAGCATTGTTTTAACAAGCACTTAGCTGTTTAAAATATTCTAATGAGTCAAAACATTAAGACTCACCATTTCACTTGAGTCATAGTACTGTATCAAAACATTAAGACTCACCATTTCACTTGAGTCATAGTACTGTATCAAAACATTAAGACTCACCATTTCACTTGAGTCATAGTACTGTATCAAAACATTAAGACTCACCATTTCACTTGAGTCATAGTACTGTATCGAAACATGGATGTTGGCACTGCATGTTGATAATCCCTGGGACAGCTGAGGGGTGGCATGTTCAGGGGCATACATCCCTCAGTGCCAGCCTGTCTGTCTCTCTCTGTCCTCTCTGTCTGTCTCTTTCTGTCTCACTCTGTCTATCTCTGTCTGTCTCTGCCTTTTTCGGCCTGTCTCATCTCTAGCTCTAATGTGATGCATTTGTCTATCAGTCCAGTGTAGCTCAGTTGGTAGAGCATGGTGTTTGATATGCCAGGGTTGTGGGTTTGATTCCCACTCATTACTTCCTGTAAGTTGTTCTGGATAACTGTCATGTTGTGACTTTAATTTCCTTGGTTTTGTCTTTATTTACTATGGTCAGGGCTTGAGTTGGGGTGGGCAGTCTGTTTGTTTTTCTATGTTGGTTTTTGTGTTCAGCCTAGTATGGTTCTCAATCAGAGGCAGGTGTCGTTAGTTGTCTCTAATTGAGAATTATACTTAGGTAGCCTGGGTTTCACTGTTGGTTTGTGGGTGTTTGTTTCCGTGTGAGTGTTTGTCGCCACACGGTACTGTTTCGGCTTTCGTTTTCATCACATCGTTTATTGTTTTGTACTCAGTGTTCAGTTCGTTTTTAATAAATCGTCATGAACACTTACCATGCTGCATCTTGGTCCGATCCTTACTCCTCTTCGGACGAAGAGGAAATCTGCCATTACAATAACAGTGTTGAGTAAAAAGTGCTTCAGCGCTGAGCTCAGTTAACCTCAGTATATTCTTCCAGATAGTCCATGGATATAGCTGACTTGCTGCAGATCTCTCTGTGATCTAGACAAAGATGTCACCAACAAGGGACAGGTCCAAGTGCTGAATATAGTTTGTGACAGAGTTAACATGTTCAGCCTACGGGGACTGATGGTTTTATACCGAGCCAAACCTCAAAGTCTGTGAATTGATTCAAGCCTGCCGAGTTTCAGGCTTGCCGCTCTGTTAAGAAAAAAAGAAGGTCTGGACATATTTTAGTACTGCTATCACTCAGCAGCAGCGGCACCAGGATTCCAGTATTGGCTAGGTCAGAGAAACTTGTGGCCATGATTTTCCGGATAATTGTGATCCTTATCGGAGTGCAAAAAGGAAAATGATGATCCACGAGACCACAACAGAATCAGGAGAAGTCCATATTCCAATGGCATCCGTTAACGCCGATACATCCTAACAAAATACACCCTGTAACTGCCCAGTTTGCTAATGTGCCCTCATGGACCTTGTAACCTATCAAAAGTAGAACCATAACTGATCTAAATGTTATTGCAGTTTTTTTGGAATGAAGCATGGATCCAAAACACAGGGTTTTGGAGTGATTATTCATGTGATCGATGTTTGGCAGAAAATTGAGTTTGTTTAATTATTCAAGGCTCTTTTTATTTCCTTTTTTAAATAAAATGCTTTATTGCTTTTACAGTTTTCCACAATTATTTAGACATGTTTGCTGAATCTTTGGGACATTTTGCCAAAACTCTAAACACAAAACCACACACAAAATGCAAAACTCTACAAATGTCTAGCAAAAGCAAACACACACATGCGTCATATGAATAGATCTGTCTACCAACCAACAACACACTGATGTGCTCAACACAAAACATTACTATGAATATCCCATCAGTAGGTTTATGCATTTTGCATTTTCAGTGTTACACTGTAGCCGGTTGTTAAAACTTCTTATTGCTTGGGGGCAGTATTATGTAGCTTGGATGAATAAGGTGCCCAGAGTAAACTGCCTGCTACTCAGGCCCAGAAGAAAAAAAATATCTGCATATTATTTGTAGATTTGGATAGACAACACTCTGGAGTTTCTAAAACTGTTTGAATGATGTCTGTGAGTATAACAGAGGTTGTAGTTTTTCAACTCTTTGCCTATCCAAGATACAGTGTACATTTGGTCCGATTGCACTTCCTAAGGCTTCCAATAGATGTCAACAGTCTTTAGAACCTTGACTGAGGCTTCCACTGTGAAGGAGGAGAGAATGAGAGCTGATTGAGTAAGAGGTCTACCCGTGAGAGGTAGCTGCGTTCCATTGCATTTCTAAAGACAAAGGAATTCTCTGGTTGAAACATTATTGAAGATTTATGTTAAAAACATTCTATACATCGTTTGATATGTTTCTACGAACTGTAATGGATTTTTTAAACTTTTCGTCTGGCCTGCGCGTCGTGAATTTGGATTTGTTGACTAAAGGCGCAAACAAAAGTAGGTATTTGGACATAAATGGACTTTTTCTAACAAAACAAACATTTATTGTGGAACTGGGATTCCTGGGAGTGCATTCTGATAAAGATCAAAGGTAAGTGAATATTTATAATGCTATTTCTGACTTCTGTTGACTCCACAACATATTAGAAATCTGTATGGCTTGTTTTGTGTCTGAGTGCCATACTCAGATTATTGCATGGTGTGCTTTTTTGGTAAAGCTTTTTTGAAATCTGACACAGCGGTTGCATTAACCTCTCTAGGGTATGTGGGACACTAGCGTCCCACCTGGCCAACATCCAGTGAGATTGCAGAGCTCCAAATTCACATACAGAAATACTCATGAAAATTCAGAAAATATACTATTTTATCTATTTTACATAGGTTAAAAGATTAAAGATTGTTACAGTAATGTATACCTACTCAAATATACATAAATAAAAACACAAATGCAATACAGTAACAAACAGTAATTTATTTCCTAAATGCAGGATTTTTGAACACTTGTGTTTTGTACATAACACTTTCCATACCGAACAAGAGAAAACATTCACGAAGATAAAGGGTTTTCTGTACAAAAATAAAAAATGAAAATGTCTCATTCTTTCAAAACACAAAGACAAAAACACATGCAAAATGTAAGAAAAAAGACATTAGGCTGCATCTTGCATCCTATTTTGGTCTGGCCACAGCATCTCATCTACATCACAAGCAATGTTCTCACTGGCTAAACAGTGGGGAAAGAATGTTCTGGAGTGACTGATCAAGCCGCCGAAAGCCCTCACATCAACTTCACCACATGCATCCTCCATTGCCTGGAGAAGAGGCATGAGTGCGAGGGGATGGCGGTCATACCCCTTCCATCACTATGCTGAAAAAAACTTGGTGGCCAAAAATGTTCCGTCCCCGTCCCCTTCTTTTGGCTAGTTTGAAGCCAGCCTCATCAATGTAAATATAAACGTGCTGAATTACAGCGGCATCCAGCTCCAAGACTCTCTGAAACAGACAAGACAATATGTGACATGGACCTAGAGCAGTCAATACGGTGAGGCACAATACACTGGATTACAGTACTGTAATGTGTCTATACAGTGCTGATATGATAGTAAATTCACAGTATAGTACTTATTTTCACATATTCATAGCGCTGTTCTTTAACCCTCTGAGCATCGCTCAAATGGCACCCTGTAGACCCGTTTCATTCGGATTCGGTTGCGCTGTAGAGGTCCAATGTAGACAAGCCCACCTGGTGAATGTTATTGAATAGTGTGTTGTCTGCAATTATGTGGTTCTGTATTTCTCCTAGTCTAATGGTATTGTTTGCCGCCACCATATTCACAATAGCGGTCTTCTCGTTCTGGTGTGAACAGCCGGTGTCTTCCACCATGGCCTTGCTGTGACAATTTAAGAATTTGTTCTTAACTAACTTGCCTAGTTAAATAAAGGTAAAAATATATATATATATATGCGTTAGGAGGTAGGTGAAGGTGTCAGGAGAGCAGAGATGTGTAATTTCAAATGGGCAAGTCCACCAAATACAGGTAAGGCACAATACAAAAATCAAACGCCCTGGACAACAGAGACACCCGTTAATCACGCAAGGAGGAACAAACAAAGCTCCTAAATTTAAACACTCAATATAAATGCGTGAAACAAAAATGGGTTCAACCTAACCGAGCAACATCATAATAAAAGAATCCCGCACAAACCTAGGCAGGCAACAGGGTAAATTATACACACAGAAATTAAGGCAACTGAAACCAGGTGTGAAAAAACAAAGACAAAACAAACAGAAAAGGAAAAAGGGATCGGTGATAGCTAGGAGGCCGGTGAAACAGGGAGGCCGGCCAAACAGGGAGAGGAACTACCTGCGGTGGAAGTTGACACTGGCTGTCTCAGTTCTGTAGAAGATCCACAAATTATATGATTGGTTATGGTAAACTAAAATAATCTATTTTCTTTCAATATGAAATGACATTACTGTAACATTGGCCAACAACCACTGAGTAACATAGACCTACTGATATGTCGGACTGCAGTATACTACAGTATACATACATAAAGAGCATAGTGTAGATGGTAGGTAACTCACCAGTTCTCATTTCTGAATGTAGGATGATATATGCAACCATGTAGCGGCTCAGGTTGGGCTGAACTCTCTGCCCAGCTTCCCTCATACTCAATCCATGGTTGAACACATGGTCAACCAATGTGGCCCTGATCTCATCTGAGACAACTGTCCTTCCTCGTCCTCCCTCCTCTTACTCTCACTCCTTCACCTCTAGCTCTTTCTTCACCATTGACTTCAAATTTCCTCCAAAACAGGAGAGCTCATCTGTGGTCTTTTATAGTGCAACATCTCTGATTGCTAAGTGAACATTTCAGCAACTAGTGTTTACACCTGTGAGGAGTGGGTGTTGCCAATTGGTGTATAGAGCTTGGCATTGTGATTGGAGTTGCTTTCCAAATGTGCCTAATGTAGAGAACTGTATGTAGTGTTTGCAAAAAGTGTGATATAGAATTGAAAACTGAGTGTAAAAGAGAAATTGTTCTTGCAATTTTGCAGACTTGGTTTAAGGATTTGGTACATGAGTTTCAGGTTTCTGTGATTGCGTTTCAAGTTCCAATTTTAGTGTGTAAATAATTGGGAAAAACTGTAAAGGCATGAATGACTCGTATGCTGTGTGATGACATTAATTAACTTGTTATAGCTGCAACCCCGCTAACGGGATCAATATGACAACTACCAGTGAAAATAGAGGGCGCCAAATTCAAACCACAGAAAACTAAAATTTAAAATTCCGAAAACATACATGTGTTTTATATAATTTTAAAGTTAATCGTGTTGTTAATGCCACCAAAGTGTCCGATTTCAAATAGGCTTTTCAGCAAAAGCACTACAAATGATTATGTTAGGTCTCCACCAAACCACAATAAGCACAGCCATTTTCCAGCGAAATATAGCATTCACAAAAAGCAGAAATAGAGAAAATGAATCACTCACCTTAAATTATCTTCATCAGATCACACTCATAGGACTTCATGTTACACAATACATGCATATTTTGTTTGATAAAGTTCATATTTATATAAAAAAAATCTGAGTTTACATTGGCGTATTAGATTCACTAGTTCCAAAAACATCAAGTGATTTTGCATAGCCACAATGTTTCAACAGAAATACTCATCATAAATGTAGATTATAATACAAGTTATACACATGGAATTATAGATATACCTCTCCTTAATGCAACCCCTGTGTCAGATTTCAAAAAAGTTTATGGAAAAAGCTACCCATGCAATAATCTGAGACGGAGCTCAGAACAGTAGCCAAATTAGCCACCATGTTGGAGTCAACAGAAACCAGAAAATACATGATAAATGTTTCCTTACCTTTGATGAACTTCATCAGAATGCAGTCCTAGGAATCCCAGGTCCACAATAAATGTTTGATTTTTTTTCCGAAAATGTCCGTTATTTATGTCCAATTAGCTACTTTGGTTAGCGCGTTTGGAAAACAATTCCAAAGTCACAAAGCGCGCCACTATAACGTGACGAAACGTCCAAACGTTCCGTAACAGTCAGTAGAAACATGTCAAACGATGTACTGAATCAATCTTTAGAATGTTGTTTAGATATATCTTGAATAACATTCCAACCGGAGAATTAGAATGACTTCAGATGACCGGTGGAACGCAGGTCCTTCCCCTATGAACTCGCATGGTGAAAGCATGGTCAACTCGTGGCAGTGGTGACTATTTCCTGTCTCATTCGACCCCCCCTTCACATTAGAGTCATCAGACAAAGTTCTATTGACTGTTGACATCGAGTGGAAGGCGTAGGAAGTGAAAACTCATCCATATCTCGCTGTAATTTCAATGAGAGCTTGGTTGAAAATCTGCCACCCCCAGAAAAATACAAACAGGAAGTGTAATTCCTCAGGTTTTTGCCTGCAATATGAGTTCTGTTATACTCACAGACATCATTCAAACAGTTTTAGAAACTTCAGAGTCTTTTTTATCCAATAATAATAATATGCATATATTAGCGACTGAGACTGAGGAGCTGTCCGTTTACAATGGGCACCTTTTCATCCAAGCTACTCAATACTGCCCCTGCAGCCGTAAAAAGTTAATGAAGGATTGATTAAGAGACATTGAAGTAGGCCTTAGACAGCTATAACAGGAAGCACTCTCACAGCTCGTTGGTGGATAGATGGATTATAGAAGGCTACTAGCCAACTAGGCCTAATATTGAAAAGTAATAATTATTATTATAATGTCAATAATAATAATAATAGGAAAAATAATAAGACCAACAAAAAGAACACCAGACTAACATTTTCCCCTGGAGGCACTGGTGTAACTAACTTTTTCAGTTGGTGGCACCGGCCCATGGTTTGGTCACACCAATTTCTTGCATCACGCAGTATAATATACTTCTGAGATGGTGGGCTATTCAAGAAATGACTGTAAATTGTTTCACCTAACATGTTGAAGCAAGAATGCATGATTCAAGATATTTTGATGTGCAACCTAATCCAGTGATATGTTGAATTGTGTGTTGTCAATGTTGCTCTTAATGTTAAAATAGGGCTCCATAATTTTGCAAATTTTGTTGTTCAATAGAGATTAATTTGCCTACCTCTGTGTGCGCTCATTTTATAGGCTAATACATTTTTTCAGGCTAATTCACCACCACTAATTCAAATCACTTTAACTGGGCAGTTGTATCTCCATCTCTTCATTCAAAGACACTCTTACTGACAGTTGTGGCTGCTTCGCATGATGTACAGTATTGTTGTTTCTGCCTTGTTGCCCTTTGTGCTGTTGTCTATGCCCAATAATGTTTGTACCATGTTTTATGCTTCTACCATGTTGTGCTGCTGCCATGTTCTGTTGCTACCATGTTGTGTTGTCATGTTGCTCCCATGCTATGTTGTTGTCTTAGGTCTCTCTTTATGTAGGGTTATATTTTGTCTTAATATATATATATATATATATTTTTTATAATTTATTTTTTTAAATCCCAGCCCCAGATGAGGCATTTTTCCTTTTGTTAGGCTGTCATTGTAAATAATAATTTGTTCTTAACTGTCACGTTCGTCATATAGTCACGTTCGCGCAGCGTGTTGTGAATACATTCTTCTTTAATAAAAGGAAGAACACTTAACAAAAAATACAAAAGAACAAAAACGAACGTGCCGCTATAAAGACCGAGTGCTGACATGCAACTACACATAGACAATAACCCATGAAATACCCAAGGAATATGGCTACCTAAATATGGTCCCCAATCAGAGACAACAATAAATAGCTGCCTCTGATTGAGAACCAATCTAGTCAACCATGGACTTAAAAACACCTAAACTAGGTCCAACCCCATAAACATACAAAAACCCTAGACAGGACAAAAACACATATATCACCCTCATCACACCCTGACCTAACCAAAATAATACAAAGAATACTAAGGTCAGGGTGTGACATTAACTGACTTGCCTAGTTAAATAAAGGTTAAAGAAATAAACACGAGGAAGTGAAAAGTCATAACACATTAGCTAGATCAATAACACCAAATGTAATACCCTCTGCTAGTTATCTTATAGTTCACTTTAAGTCCTAAAAAAGCTTTGCAGTTGTAGCCTGCTACCATATGCATTCGCAATAGTATCTTAAGGTCTCATCAAATTGTTTTACCTTTATTTAAATAGGCAAATCTTATTTACAATGCCGAGGAACAGTGGGTGAACTGCCTTGCTCAGGGGTAGAACAACAATTTTTACCTTGTCAGCTCGGGGATTCAATCTTGCGGTTACAAGTCCAACACTCTAACCACTAAGCTACCTGCCGCCCTGTAGTTGTCACATAAGCCGAATATAACAGGTGTAGACCTTACAGTGAAATGCAAACCATTAACCAACAATGCAGTTTTAAGAAAAATAAGTGTTTAGTAAAAAAAAGATCAGTAAAAAATGTAAATAACAAATAATTAAGGAGCAGCAGTAAAATAACAGTAGCCAAGCTATACACAGGGGGTACCAGTACAGAGTCAATGTGCGGGGGCAAAGGTTAGTCAAGGTAACTAAGGTAATATTTACACGTAGGTTAATGCGTAAAAGTGACTGTGCATAGATAATAATCAGAGCAGCAGCATAAATGAGGGGGTGGGGGGGTATCCATTTGATTAGCTGTTCAGGAGTCTTTTGGCTTGGGGTTAGAATCTGTTAAGAAGCCTGTTGGACCTAGACTTGGCGCTCCGGTACTGCTTGCCGTGCGGTAGAAGAGAGAACAATCTATGACTAAGGTGGCTGGAGTCTTTGACAATTTTTAGGGCCTTCCTCTGACACCGCCTGATATAGAAGTCCTGGATGGCAGGAAGCGTGGCCCCAGTGATGTACTGGGGCGTACGCACTACCCTCAGAATTTTTTGAGGATCTAAGGACCCATGCCAAATCTTTTCAGTCTCCTGAGGGGGAATATGTTTTGTCGTTCCCTCTTCTTGGTATGCTTGGACCATGATAGTTTGTTGGTAATGTGGACAACAAGGAACTTTGAAGCAATCAACCTGCTCCACTACAGCCCGTGAGGGCATGCTCGGTCCTCCTTTTCCCGTAGTCCACAATCATCTCCTTTGTCTTGATCACGTTGAGGGGGAGGTTGTTATCCTGGCACCACACGGCCAGATTTCTGACCTCCTCTTTATAGGCTGTCTCATTGTTGTCGGTGATCAGGCCTACCACTGTTGTGTTGTCACAAATTTAATGATGGTGATGGAGTCATGCCTGGCCATGTAGTCATGGCTGAACAGGGAGTACATGAGGGGACTGAGCACACGCACCTGATGGGCCCCATGTTGAGGATCAGTGTGGCAGATTTGTTGTTACCTACCCTTACCATCTGGTGGTGGCCTGTCAGGAAGTCCAGGATCCAGTTGTAGAGGGACGTGTTTAGTCCCAGGGTCCTTAGCTTGGTGATGACCTTCAAGTGCACTATGGTGTTGAATGCTGAGGTGTAGTCAATGAATAGCATTCTCACATAGGTGTTCCTTTTGTCCAGGTGCGAAAGGGTAGTGTGGAGTGCAATAGAGACAGTATCATGTCATTTGTGGGTCTGTTGGGGTGATATGCAAATCGGGAGTGGATCTAGGGTTTCTGGGATAATGGTGTTTATGTGAGCCATGACCAGCCTTTTAAAGCACTTCATGGCTACAGACGTGAGTGCTACGGGTTGGTAGTCATTTAGGCTGGTTACCTTAGTGTTCTTGGGCACAGGGACTAAGGTGGTTTGAAACATGCTGGTATTACATCCTCAGTGAAGACACTTGCCAGTTGGTCAGCGCATGCTCAGAGTACATGTCCTGGTTATCCCGTCTGGCCCCTCAGCCTTGTGAATGTTGACCTGTTTAAAGGTCTTACTCACATCAGCTGCAGCCGTCCCTCTCTTCTCCAGTACAGTACTGATAAAATAGGAAGGAATAACAAGGATGTGATATTTATTACTGTATCACTTGAGTGGTTCACCCGAAAACCTAACTGCCTCTCTCCCTCCTTATCTCTGTTTTCTCACTCTCTCTCCTCTCTTTGTCCCCCACCGACCATTCCCCTCTCCATCTGCTTCTATCCCTCCCTCCATCCCTCCCTCTTGTCCCTACTGATAGGACATATTTGAGGTCTGTACGTCTCCATTAGAGATCAGAGGAGTGACTGTAATGGTATCAAACATATGGAAACCATGTCTGATGTGTTTGCTAGCATTCCATTCATTCTGTTCTGTTCCAGCCATTACTATGAGCATGTCCTCTGATTTAAAGTCCCACCTGATCCTTATGGTCTCCATGTGTATTTGATTGGGATCTGGATTCTAAGAAGTGACTGATGTGGTGTTCAGAGCTCCTGTGGCTTGTTCAGTGGGTTAGGGAGGCTGACAGGAACAGAAAAAGAGGGGAGGACTAGAGGGAGGAGGAGTGGGATGAGGAGTGAGAGGAAGAGGAGGAGTTATTGTGTGCCAATTTATGCTATGGTTAGAAGTGTCGATTAGGGAGTCACCCCGCTGGGAGTGTGAGTGAGTGTGTGTGTGTGTCTGCAGAGGGTCAGAATGTTGGCCTTGCAGACTGGGCTCTGAAAACACACACTCATGCTCCAGCTGCTCCCACTAACAGATGTACTGTAGTAGTACTGAAAGACTGGGATAGTGCAGTAGTACGGTGGAATTAGGCAAAAAAAATCAATTTCCTGGTTGAGGGTTGATTTGTTTGGTGTATCTAGTATGGTATGCATGCAATCATAAGGGCAGAGGAAATTCAGCAACCCTTGGAGGACAATGGAAGTTTAAGTGCTTCTTTATTTTTGAAGGCTAAGGGCCAAAATGTGTTGCTTTTAACAATAAAGAAACACTTTTATCAATGTCCACTGTCCTCCAAGCGTTTTCTGAATTTCCTCTTCACTTCAGTTTGCTCCTCAATTCATTAACCTTGGACAGTGAGGTAGCGACAGTGTTCCCTTCCCTATACATGAAGTCATACATATTTAATTGTTTTATATAGGCTGGTACCATTGCCCTTAGTTTCACATCTCAAAGCACATTTACATGCATGTGTGTTGGCTGCTGGGTCAACAGTTCCTTCAGAAAGTATTCATGTTGTTGTGTTACAGCCTGAATTCAAACTATATATTTGTTTCAACCATCTACACACAATACCCCATAATGACAAAGAGAATACATGTTTTTAAAATTACATATTGTTTTTGGGGTACGCCCACAACCTTTCCAACAAAAAAAGCTTATTTTTAACATACCTAGTTAAAATTAATTGGAAGGAAAACTATTTCACTCGTATTGTAAGTCATTACAGGTCACAGGTCATAGCAATCTGGAAACACTGGACAGTTCATTTAAGTTTACAAAATTAACATTTGTTCTGCAATGCAGAAAATCAAATAATAAGGTGTGATATTTGTATGTATTATGTGAAGTCAGCAGCTACTCTTCCTGGGTTTCCAAACACATTAAGGCACATCACACAAAAAACATACAATGTTTTTAAATAAAACAGTACTTCACGTAACATCATTACACCACTACATTTCTACAACACTAAATGTATAATACCACCATACAACAATATTAAAGAGTATGTGTGTGTAGAGTGTGGGTGCTAGCATGTGTGTGCGTATGCAGGTGTGTGCCTGTGTGTGTGTGTGTGTGTGTGTGTGTGTGTGTGTGTGTGTGTGTGTGTGTGTGTGTGTGTGTGTGTGTGTGTGTGTGTGTGTGTGTGTGTGTGTGTGTGTGTATCTTCACAGTCCACGTTGTTCCATAAGGTATAGTTTTATCTTTAAAAAAAAATCTGATTATACTGCTTGCATCAGTTACTTGATGTGGATTAGAGTTCATGTAGTCATGGCTCTGTGCAGTACTGTGCATTTTCCATGGTTTGTTCTGCACTTGGGGACTGTGAATATACCCTTGGTGGAATGTCTTGTGGGGCATGCATGGGTGTCTCAGCTGTGTGCTAGTTGATTGAACAGCTTGGTGCTTTCAACATGTCAATACCTCTGACAAAGACAAGTAGTGATGCAGTCAATCTCTCCTCTACTTTGAGCCAGGAGAGATTGACATGCATGTCATTGATGTTCGCTATCTGTGTACATTTAAGGGCCAGCCGGGCTGCTCTGTTCTTGGCCAACTGTAATTTGCTTATTTCACTCTTTGTGGCACTTGACCACATGACTAGGCAGTAGTCCAGGTTTGACAAAACTAGGGCCTGTAGAACTTGTTTTATTGATAGAAATGTCAAGAAAGCAAGGCAGCGCTTTATTACAGACAGACCTCTCCCAATCTTAGCTACCGAGTGGACAGCTTGATGAAAGCTAGTCAATATTTAGGGCACCTGGAAAATATACCTGTTGATATCACATACATTATCAAGCATTTCACACATATTATCCAGTGTGATGACCAAAATGTTTTTTCAAGGGTGCCAATATATTTGTACGCAACTGTATGTAGACACTGGTCCCATATGGTGCTGGAGATAATGAATCATTTGATTTAATTTATTTTTGATTTAACCTTTATTTAACGAGGCAAGTCGTAAGAACAAATTCTTATTACAATGACAGCCTACCCCGGCCAAACACGGACGACGCTGGGCCAATTGTGCGCCACCCTATAGGAGTCCCAATCATGGCCGGATGTGATGCTGCCTGGAGGTTGAAATAAGAGGTTGAAAAGTGGAGGAATTGCCCTTTAATGAGAGTGAAAACAGGAGGGTTACCAAATGCTCTCGCTCGCTGTGTACCACATAGGTCTGTGCGTCAGCCAGGCTATAGCTGGGTGTAACGTTCCTCTCTGAACTACAGTCATGTTTTTGATGCCAAATGACTTGTCAGCCAGCCAGCCAACCAGCCAGATGCAACTAGCCAGTAGCTATCCAGCAGGGCTGACCAGATGTTGACAGTCCTGGGTGAGGAGGCTGCCAAGGGATCTGTTCTGAATCTCATTAGGGCGGAATAAAGCCAGTTACGCTAGTGGAGACACTTTAAAGCTAATTTAACTGACCTCAGATCAACACCTCTGAGGTTTAGACTCTTACACCACTAGCATTTACCATACCCGGTTAGCTAGGTGGTTGATACTTAAAGTCCCCAGGACATTCACAATATTAGGCAAGACTGCCTTCCCTTCTTGTGCACCAGAGGCATGGAATAGTCTACAATCCATGCTTCATCTAGATATGTTAGTGCCACTGAATGAATTTAATGCTTTTTTTAGGCTGAGTCATGTTGTTGTATTGTATTATTGTATGTTTTAATTCTGTAATATATTGATTGTTGCTGCCTTCTTGGCCAGGTCTCCCTTGAAAAGGAGACTCTGGGTCTCAATGGGCTTTTCCTGGTTAAAGAAAAGGTTTAAAAAAAAAACACGCAAAAAATACCATCCGGTCAATTAGTCTGAACACACACACACACACACACACACACACACACACACACACACACACACAAAAAATTATACGAGTGAGTCTAGTCCTGGATGCTGATAGGTTAAAACCTCATTCCAGCCGGTGTCTATTCCACAAGTTACCATCAGCCAATGTCAGGTTGTGCGCTATTGGTATAGAAGTCAGGTGTAGAGAGTTGTGATCAGGCACACACTTTTTTTGGCAGAAGCAACAACAGATGTATGCAACTGTGTCAAAAATCCTCCAGCCAATGGCAAAAGTGAAAAGTGCAACAACAGTCGCAATGATGCAAATGTTTAACAATTTAACATACTTCGTGTTCAACACGGTACCTGGGGAAAAACCAGCCTGGCGGGTCACACAAAACATGTAACAAAACAATTCCACACAAAGACATGGGGGGAACAGAGGGAATATATATGTAGTGTGATTAGGGAATGTAAACCAGGTGTGGGGGGAAACAAGACAAAACACATGGAACAATGAAAAGTGGAGCGGCGAAAGCTAGAGGACCGGTGATGTCGACCACCGAACGCCGGCTGAACAAAGAGAAGAGCCGACTTCGGCGGAAGTCATGACAGCTAAAGCTATTACGTTGAAATGCCTATTTACTCTGTTCCATCTCACAGCGCAATCCACTGTCTCATCAACCCAGCTATGCCATTTATAAACTTCATCTACACTATAAAAAATATCTAACCATTATCTCTCATTTATTTTAGATTAGCATTTGGTTTTTCAAATAAACAAGCCCAGGTAAACAGTTTGAGTAATGTAGTCTTCTGTAAACCTAACACTTGGATAGAATGTAATAGTTTCAGTGGAACTATTACACAAATGTTAATGACAAAGACACACCCGAATGGCATTCCAATAGGTGTTGAGTAGGTTGTGAAAAAATCTAATGCAGTTCCATTCCAGGTGTAGACTTTCACTAGCGATTGTATATATTACCACACATCTTCATATGGTTCTGTATCAGCGTGTTTCTTCTTCTGTGGATTGTTCCTTATTTCTTCTTCTGTGGATTGTTCCTTATTTCTTCTTCTGTGGATTGTTCCTTATTTCTTCTTCTGTGGATTGTTCCTTATTTCTTCTTCTGTGGATTGTTCCTTATTTCTTCTTCTGTGGATTGTTCCTTATTTCTTCTTCTGTGGATTGTTCCTTATTTCTTCTTTTGTGGATTGTTCCTTATTTCTTCTTCTGTGGATTATTCCTTATTTCTTCTTCTGTGGATTGTTTCTCATTTCTTTTTTAGTGGATTGTTCCTTGCATCATGTTTGCAGAAGCTGTACCTGCACATGGCACTGTGCCAGAGGAGGGATGGGAGAGGGAAGGAGGAAAGGAGGGAGGTAGAGGGATAGGATGAGAGAGATTGCATCTGTAAAGAGCTAAGCACCTTAGCTCCCATTTCTCTAGGCTAGTCATTAGTTGCACCTCTGTGTGTGTGTGTTGTTTGGAGGTTTATTTATGCGTAGCGACAGTCAGATCTCAGGGCTTTAGCATCTTTAAGCTCAGTGGCATTACTGCACATCTGGCTCCCACTAATCTTGTGTTCCAAGGAGAGCACAAAAGCTCAGCTCAGCTCAGAAAACATGTTCACCCTCCCAGTCCCCACTAGCCTGGGTTGTATACATTAGTGCACAACGTAGCAAAACCTGTTGTGAAGGAAAACTAAAACAAGCATACATAATATTGGATACATTCAGGTAGGCACCTCCCAGTTTTGATCCGTTTGGTTCCTAGTCAATACGGCCCTGGTGGAACCAGCCTGATGTTGAAATGGACCCCAATCTGTTTCACTTTAACAAACCGGCGAGTGTAGCAATACATAATGTTATCCGTGTACTAAAAATGCATAGTCTTTTCTTACTAGCACTGACTTTGCTAATAGCAGCTTTATTGAGGAAAAGTTTCACTTATTCTAGCTAGGTTTCCATCCAATTGGCGACAATTTTCATGCGAATATTCAAAAATCTGTATTAAAAAATATGCGCATTTTCTCACAAATGCTGTGCGTGATGTAGTCTACCGTAAAATACCTTTTGCTGTAAAATTCCCACATACCGAATACAAGATAAATGGGTTTCCATTGCATTGCGTGCCATAGCGAATGTGCTTACTCTGGCATTGGCACATCCGCCTGCAGATATAGTGCAGTTATAGCCAACATGATGCGATAATTATGGACAAAAGAGAGAGAGATCATTTGTATTTGTCAAACGGTATCCAAGCATCGATCATCATGTCACCAAAATAAGACCCTCGATATTTATTGAAAAGGAGCATCAAGACTCCCAACGTGCACTAACCCCACCCTGTAAAGTTCATCACAACTTATTTCACTTGTAGCCTATTAAACTGTATGCTTTCCCGAGTCGTTGTGGCAGGACCACATATTATACTGTATCATCGCGTTACTCAAAGTTGACTTTGATATGATGGTTATTATATCAATATTTGTGCATCAAAGCATTTCCACTGCCATTTCTTGCATAATTAATTTTACAGACACAAAAAGATTACACCATGTTGAACGATCAAATTATATGTGCATTTATATAATTAAACTGAAACTTCCTGTTTCCATCACAGCTGTCTTGATGTTTTTTTTATACGACTTTACTCGCTTAAAAACTGTGGATGGAAACGTGGTTTATAACTGTAATATGTGATTGCCTTACCTACACTCTCACCATATGTATATGGAAAGTGAAGCTAAAATGTTTCATTTGGCTCTATACTCCACCACTATGTATCTTGTACCCCGATTTCAGGAAGACATAACTATTTGGACCAATTCAATTATAGTGTATCAAAGTTGTAAAAAGATTATTGTTTGGTCCCATATTCCTTGCACGCAATGACTACATCAAGATTGTGAGTTTATAGAGTCACCAATCTATCTTAGAGCCCCCAAAACGCTAGGGTCCAGCCTGCACATATTCAACTTATTAGCCTTGTTACAGGCTTTGGTTTTTCCATTTATGTTTTGAAGTTGGACTTTAGTAGGTATGGTAAGTTAGCACGTAGGGTGCACCAATTTGTGTAACCTAATTAGTCAGAATGTGTTACACCTGTGCTGGCTTGTCCATCTCGTTAGTAGGAAGGGGTTTCACCTGTGCTGGCACAGGTACTATTTATGAGTGTCTGTCCCAGTGCTTCAGTTGTCTTGAGAGATGTGGAGGATCAACATTTTTAGTTGGCTCTCCCTATTTTGATTTCCAGACAAACAATCCTTTATCGGATCTCACCTGTTTTCGTTTTGCTCCACTTTTGGGTTTGCTTCCGGTCTTTAAGTTTGGAGTGTGTTTTTCTTATGTTTGCTTCTTTTTTGGGTAAATTTAGTGGCGCTCAGGATGGGTGTCTTTTAGGTTCCAGTTGTTGTTGCTCGTCACCTTTCAGTGTACACCCACCCCCATGTGTCTTTCAGTAACCCTTCTAAAACCCCACCTGTTCCATTTTGGTTGTTGGTCAGTGACTCTTTGTTAGTTCCCCCTTTTGTTTGAGGGACATTTTTGGTTTTCTTTCTGGGGAACACACCAAAGCCTGTTCATAAGCCTGTTAAACACTTTACTTGACACCCAGCGTCATAACACATTATGACACGGTCATAACCATGTCATAATATGTCATAACCGCTGATGTGTCATAATCTGTCATAATATGGTCATAACACTGTCCACGATTACACCTGTTGTGACATATATATTGTGTTATTTTATGGCTGGTTATGACACCTAAATAGAGTGTCAAAACCCACATGTATTAGAAAATATTTTTCCTGCCAAGACGTTTCCTTTCGTTTGGAAGTTGTAATGAACTCCTTACGTCATGTTTATTTCCCATCATTTTAAAAGTATTTTTAAGTAACTTGCAGAAAATACACTCGACATTGTCGTGAAGCATTAAGAACATCCTCTGTCACTTTACTTGGACTAAGATAATACACTTTATGGCACTGTCAAGAAGTATTATCACCATCATAATCATATTAGACAGGCATATCAAGTACATACCCTTATGTCAGTTATCAGTCAAAAAGAGGGTCTTGTCCTGCTTCTGAAATCTGCTCCTGCATTCATTCCAGTCATCAGCAACAGAGCATTGGGGTAGGTGCATGTCTGACACCAATGTGTGCGTAATTACAATGATAATTTAATATGGTACATTTCTGAAAATGTTATATAACATCAACAAGTAGGCTATGGTGTAATGGAATGTTTTGCCTAGTATGGTCGGTTTTGTGGGTTTTGACATTCTAATGTAGGTGTTACACTCAGCCATAAAATAACACAATATTTGTCAACAGGTCTAAATATGTGTCATGACAGTGTTGTGACATATTATGACATGGTTATGACTGTTGACATAATGTGTTATGACACTGGATGTCAAGTGAAGTGTTACCGAAACTTGTTTGCAGTTTCTGTTCACTGGTAATCAGAATGTGTTGTTAGGTGTCAAGTTATATGGCTACAATTTGATTGTTTGAAGTGTAATTATAGGATTGTTTTTTAAGACCCTAAAAAGCTATTGTTTACATTTTTATATTTTTAAGTAAATAATGCATATTTGTTCAGCCCACGGATCACGACAGATTATATTTTGTCCACTAAACCCAAAGGTTTGAGCACTCCAGTTTAAGATGAATGCATTAACTGTAAATCACTCTGGATAAGAGTGTCTTCTAAATGACCAAAATCTAAGCAATCAGGATGTTTTTTCACACCCCTCAACTCTGTTGATTGCATCACTAAGCATCATCACATAATCTACCCAGATATTGTCATCATGTTTCACATGGATCTTTCTCAACGTCACAGTCTTTCTCACCGTCCATGTATAACTTACTGAGTGGCCAATCTGTTCATACAATAACTGGCGCCACATCCCATTTTTGCACCATTTTCCCTATAGGCCCTGGTCAAATCAAAACTACTGCACTCTGTAGCGAAAAGGGTGCATTTGAGATGCAGCAGAGTTACAACAGCAGATTTATTTTGCGCTGAAATGGTCCATTGGTTGTTTTTTATAGTTTTCTGCAATTTAGTCATGGTGTCAGATGCCAAACCTTTGAAGTTGAAGAGATCAAAAGAGCCGTAGTAAATTGTTAAAAGCTATTAGAGGGAGAGGCTAATGGTTTAGTAAGGTTTTAAGAAGATGTTCAAGTGTGGAAAGGTCAGGGGTTATGTCCTGATTGTGTTGTTGGTACTGTAGGCAGAATGATGAGGAGAGGAACCCTTAGCCTAGATAGTTAGATCGTATGCCCTGCTATTCATGTCTGTATTAAACACACGTGTTAACTGTGTCCTGAGTTTTCTTCCCAACAGCCAAATTAACACCCCTTGACAGGGATACAGACTAACATCCCCCCGGTGACGCTGGTACCACTAAGTTCTTCAGTTGGTTGAACAAGCCCATGATTTGGTCGCACCAATTTGTTTCTGCAGCATCATGCAATAGAAAATATTTGGTATCACTTTATAAAGTAATTCACAGTGCTTTTGTGTAATAGACTACCGAGATGGTAGGATATTCAAGAAAGATGTTGTTTCATCTAACATGTCCAAGCTGGACTGCATGATTCAAGATATGTTGTGCAATGTGCAACCTTATCCAGTGTTTGTCATGACGGAACGGACAACATTAAGATTGATTGATTGACATGAAATGTGCACAGGCTCCATGATGGGGAAAAAAAGCATGTGGTTCTTGAACATTAAAGAGATTGTCAGCAGATGTGGTTTTCCTGCAAGAGTTACATTTCAAAAGAGGCGAAAGTGAATATTTAAAGAGGAGCTGGGTTGGAGTCATATGCTGCCACCTACTGTAATAACAGCAGAGGTGTGGGCATCCTGATAAATAAGAAGCTTTTCCCTGATATCCCAGCACACGGACCAGGAAGGACGTTTTGTAGTGTTGCATTGTACCTTACATACTCATTGAAAAATAATCATTGATTTCATTGTGCATCCCACTAGGGGCAAATCTGTTGTTTTTAGATAGAATTCAAGCTATATTAGATCAAATCCCTACAGGAACTATTATTTTAGCAAATCATACATTCGATAAGGTTGACGGACGTATCAATAAAAAAGTAAAATTCAAGGAACCACGAAAGAGGCTAAAAAATGTAATATCTACAAATAATTTACAGGACACATGGAGATTACTATTCCCAACGACAAAAGACTACTCCTTTTCTTTCTCAACGTATTAAATTAAAACAATTTTTTTATCCAAACTTCTTCCATTTAAGAATGATGGAGGGCACTGGGTTCTTGGGGACCTTCAATGCTTCAGAAATATTTTGGTACCCTTCCCTAGATCGGTGCCTCGACACAATCCTGTCTCGGAGCTCTACAGACAATTCCTTTGACCTCATGGCTTGGTTTTTGCTCTGACATGCACTGTCAACTGTGGGACCTTATATAGACAGGTGTGTGCCTTTCCAAATCATGTCCAATCAATTGAATTTACCACAGGTGGACTCCAATCAAGTTGTCGAAACATCTCAAGGATGATCAATAGAAACAGGATGCACCTGAGCTCATTTTAAGTAGTGTCATAGCAAAGGGTCTAAATACTTATATCAATAGGGTATATTGGTTATTATTATTTTTTTAATAAATTAACAAACATTTCTGAAAACCTTATTTTCACTTTGTCATTATGGGGTGTAGATTGACATTATTGTGTGTAGATTGATGAGGAAAAAATGAAACATAATACATTTTAGAATAAGGTTGTGACATAACAAAATGTGGAAAAAGTCAATGGGTCTGAATACTTTCTGAATGCACTGTATATATCTGTCTTTCTCCCTTTCCATTTGTCTTTTTTGAGAGTTCATCTGTAACTGACAGGTTGACTTGACCTTCTGCTGTCACCATGGCGCTCTGCCAGAACCTTCTATAGGAACCTGCCATCTTCCAGCCTTCTCTCTCTCTCACTCTCTTTCACTCTGTGTTCTCTGTATGTCCTTCCCTTTCAAATACAGATGTCTGTATAAGAACTAAATTGGATAAGGATAAGCCATTTAGCTTCTTTAGGTCTCTGTATGTCATACAATAACCTAACTTTGACTGGTCTGTTCTGAAGGCTCTGAAGATATTATACCATATACTGAATTTACTCACTGTGACAGGAGTTACACCTTCTAGTCTATGCCCATTGGTCCCTGTTGTATGTAGTGAAACAAGCCCTTGTCGTCACATTATGTTTTTCTCTTTAACCCCTTTCCCCCCTGTGTGTGCGTGTCTATCTGCAGAGCTACCCGGTGGTGATGTCCACCTACATGGGCATCATGGGAAGAGTCCTGCTGCAGACCGCTAGTTTCTTCTCCTCCCTCCTGACACAGATGGCCAGACAGTACAACCAGCAGGTTAGACATCGTGCTGTTACAACTAGTAGAGTGGTGGAGTGGCAGCCATGTTGGATTTACCATTATGGCCAACAACCATCATTTCCCTCTGTTACCTTCTGCAAGAGATGTTACCCCCCCCCCCCTTAACAGCAACCTAAAGTTATTATGGAATCGCATTCTGTCCAGGTTTCTCTCTGCTTGTCCAGGTTTCTCTCTGCTTGTGTATCTGTAGTGCTAATTTGGCTCTGAGCGCATCGCTAACAGGTCCCTGGTGGATCACGAGTCTGTCTGGTTTCAGTTCCCCCCTAACCCCATCTCTTCATCTGAGAATACAGTATCTCCACAGCTCTCTCCCCATAGGAAAGACAAACAGCCAACTCCCTATAACAAAGTCTGCATTGAAGGTTCACCTAAACTCTGTTTGGCTTCATAGGCCTAATGAGATCTAACAGTCTGTTTACCTCCTGGTCAGGAATCAATTGTCCGAACCTGTATCTCCCAATCCATTAGACTTTCATTTTCAACTCATACAAGCCAAGAAAGTTTGGCTGTAATGATGTCGCAAAAATCCCCCAACCAGTAAAATAACTCAAAGACTTTATCCCCTGGGGGCATGTACCACAGGAGCCACCAAGACTCTTAATTGGGGAGAACAGGCTTGTGTTAATGACTGGAGCGGAATCAGTGGAATGGTATCAAACACATGGTTTCCAAAGTTTTTGATACCATTCCATTTACGCCGTTCCTGATATTATTATGAACCGTTCTCCCCTCAGCAGCCTCCACTGGCATGTACTGTTGGAAAACGTAGACCTCAAGGAGAATATTTATGGTCAACAATTCAACTGCAAGGCCTTTTAAAAGTCGAGACTGTCTTAGTTTCTCGGATAAAAAACCCACAAAGCTGAAAGTATAGGCTCCCTATAAAAATAATGCAATCTGACCCAAATGTTGACCTCACAGATTGCTTGTCCGAGTGCCTCTTGAAACTCCCTTGTGCCTAGCTGTGAGCACCAATAGCCGGGTTTGGCAAACTGATCCCCTGATCAGAGTAGGCCATCAGGTTGGAGAGAATAACAGGCCTGTGGATGTTTACACACAGGATTTCCAGCTGCTAGTAACCTGGGCTGCAGCCTGCTTTGGCCTCTGCCTCAGCCAAACTCCTCTGCTGTTTCCTTGTCAAACAACAAGCTAGAACATCCAAGGAGTTTTCTCAAGTCAACAGACTGACACCCAGGCAGAATCTGTGTCCCTGCTGCCTGGATCCTGACTGGATAGCCTATGTACTTAGCAGGGCCTGAACTATAATTTGTGGTTCTCTGGTCTTGTCAGGGCCTTTTTCACCTCTGTGGTGACACGGGCATTAGCAGTGTTAGTTAACCTACATACAGTGCATTTGGAAAGTATTCAGACCGTTCACTTTTTCCACATTCTAAAATCGATTAAATAAATAAAAAATCTTCATCAATCTACACACAATACACCATAATGGCGAAGCAAAAACAGTTTTATAGAACATTTTTATTAAGTATTTAGACCCTTTGCTATGAGACTCGAAATTGAGCTCAGGTGCATCCTGTTTCCATTGATCATCCATGAGATGTTTCTACAACTGGATTGGAGTCCACCTGTGGTAAATTCAATTGATTGGACATGATTTGGAAGGCACACAACTGTCTATATAAGGTCCCACAGCATTGCATGACAGAGCAAAAATCAAGCCCGAGGTCGAAAGAATTGTCCATTGAGCTCCGAAACAGGATTGTGTCAAGGCACCGATCTGGGTAAGTGTCGCAAAAAATGTCTGCAGCATTGAAGGTCCCCGAGAACACAGTGGCCTCCATCAGTCTTAAAAGTAAGAAGTTTGGAACCACCAATACTCTTCCTAGAGTTAGCAATCAGGGGAGAAGGACCTTGTTCAGTGAGGTGACCAAGAACCCGATGGTCACCTTGACAGAGCTCCAGAGTTCATCTGTGGAGATGGGAGAACATTCCAGAAGGACAACCATCTCTGCAGCACTCCACCAATCAGGTCTTTATGGTAGTGTGGCAAGACGGAAGCCACTCCTAAGTAAAAGGCACATGACTGCCTGCTTGGAGTTTGCCACAAGTCACCTAAAGGGCTCTCAGACCATGGGAAACAAGATTTTCTGGTCTGATGAAACCAAGATTAAAGTATTTGGCCGGAATGCAAAGCGTCACGTCTGGAGGAAACCTGACACCATCCCTACGGTGAAGCATAGTGGCGGCAGCATAATGCTGTGGGGACGTTTTTCAGCAGCAGGGACTGGGAGATTAGTCAGGATCAAGGAAAGATGAACGGAGCAAAGTACAGAGAGATCCTTGATGAAAACCTGCTCCAGAGTGCTCAGGACCTCAGAATGGGGCGAAGATTCACCTTCCAACAGGATAACGACCTCTAAGCACACAGCCAAGACAACGCAGGAGGTGCTTCGGGACAAGTCTCTGAATGTCCCTGAGTGGCCCAGCCAGAGCCCAGACTTGAACCCGATCAAACATCTTTGGAGAGACCAGAAAACAGCTGTGCAGCGACACCCTCCATCAAACTTGACAGAGCTTGAGAGGAGCAGCAGAGAAGAATGGGAGAAACTCCCCAAATACAGGTGTGCCAAGCATGTAGCATCATACCCAGGAAGATTTGAGGCTGTAATTGCTGCCAAAGGTGCTTCAACAAAGTACTGAGTAAAGGGCCTGAATATTTATGTAAATGTGATATTTCAGTAAATAAAATAAAAAATAAAAAAAATGAACTGTTTTTGCTTTGTCATTATGGGGAATTGTGTGTAGATTGATGAGGGAAATAAACAACATTATCCACTTTAGAATAAGTCTGAAACATAACAACTTTTGGAACAAGTCAAGGGGTATGAATACTTTCCGAATGCACTGTACAACACATGTCAAAACTCTTAGCATACCCCACAGACACACAGGCATACATAGGATATATGTCTCTCATAAGCTACTTTCTTCTGTCAGTACTGATGTGACAGGACAGGATAGGTGAGAGCAATCTACCTAGCAGTTGTTCTCCTTTCACCTGTCCACTTCCTGACTTCCATCTGTGACACTAAAGAACAGGAGAAGGAGAGGCCACTTTAGATGACTGATATGTTCTTACCTTATGATCTCTCCCTCTCTCTCGCGCTTTCTCTAACTCTCTCGCGCTTTCTCTAACTCTCTCACGCTCTCTCTCTCTCTCTCTCTCTCTCTCTTCCCACTCTCTCCCAACTCTCTCTCTCTCCCCCTCCCTCCTTCTTCCCCTTCTCTTTCCTCCTTGTTTCCTCCTTCCTCCACTCTGTCAGATGGGCCAGTTGTTGGGTGGTGTGATAGAGATGTGGGTGTACCACATGGACAGCATCACACAGCCAGAGAGGAGGAAACTGTATTCTCTGGCTCTGCTGGGGACTACAAAGGGAAGCAGAGCCGCGAGCTGCCCAGTGACACAAGCCTACCAGACGAGCTAAATTACTTCTATGCTCGCTTCGAGGCAAGTAACACTGTGGCATGCATGAGAGCATCAACTGTTCCAAATGACTGTGTGATCACGCTCTCTGTAGCCGATGTGAGTAAGACCTTTAAACAGGTCAACATTTACAAGGCCGCAGGGCCAGACGGATTACCAGGATGTGTACTCTGAGCATGCGCTGACCAACTGGCATGTGTTATCACTGACATTTTCAACCTCTCCCTGTCTGAGCCTGTAATACCACCATGTTTCAAGCAGACCACCATAGTCCCTGTGCCCAAGAACACTAAGGTGTCATGATGTGGCCGTTGTTGGGTATAGATCGTGGCTTCCCCCTCTCTCTCTCTCTCCTACACCCAGGTTCTGTTATCTCATGTCGTAAATTCCTGGCGGAGACTCTCTCCCCTGGCCATGCAGAAAGAGAGACACGGAGATAACAAAGGATTTCACATGGCGAACTCCTAAATCCCCAAAATGTGAATTTGAAAGAAAATGTCCACCTGTGAGGAGGTGGGAATGGTCCTTGGATACTTAAGGGACGGGTATGACGAGTGTGTTTCATTCGTTGACCTCAGAGAGAGCAGGAAACACACATAACTATATCTCTGAATGTGTACATTTATCAATTATGAAGTTTGCATCTCATGCATGTATAAAATATGAAACTATTTGTGAAATGATGTAATGTGATGTTAAACCTTTAATGTGAGAGAATTGTATTCCTTTTAAAGTTTAACTAAGTCATTGGCTCACCCCTGTGAGCACAGACACCATCAGGCGTCATAGAACCACCTTTTCTATTGTTACGAATAAAAAACCCTTCTGAGGAAATCCTCTTTAGACAGTGCGTACCTCGGTGTTAGCTGAAGTGGCATAGGTTTGAGTACCAAGAATGAGTAAACCCACAGCGTGAGCTCTGATTGCGAATAGTTATTGAATTCCTAACCATACCACGTGGATCATTGGCTACACAGCTGGAAATGGTTCAACTCTGAGACTATCAATTTTATTTATTTTATCATTATTTAACTAGGCAAGTCAGTTAAGAACAAATTCTTATTTTCAATGGCGGCCTAGGAACAGTGGGTTAACTGCCTGTTCAGGGGCAGAACGACAGATTTGTACCTTGTCAGCTCGGGGGTTTAAACTTGCTACGTTCCGGTTACTAGTCCAACGCTCTAACCACTAGGCTACCCTGCCGCCCCAATCCCTACAGGACAAGAGCAAATCTTAGATACTAATTACTAGTCTGCAGCTAGAAATGATGTAAACCTGGAATTTGAAGTCCGACAACCGCCGAAACATCTATTCCATGAGAACATTTCTGAATGGTACTCTGAAGTATCCATTCTAACAAAATACTTTGATCTTCAGAGAGAGAGAGATAGAAAGAGACGCGGATGAACTGACTCCCCAGCAGTCGGACTGACAATGCCAACAGAGATCACGACGACACCTGGGAGTAAATATATAGTGATTGTAATTATTCCCGAATGAGTGAGCGTTCATGTGAAAAGGATTAGCATTTCAATTAATATAATTATCAACTGTGTGTAGTGATCCCTTTTGTCTTTTCCACTTCTTTCTCAGTCCACACCCACTTCCCTTTGTCCACCAAGCCGTCATATCGGCTTAGCCCACTAGGGAATCCTTCCTGTCCTGTGTTAGTAACCAATATCTACTGTGTTGTTTGTTTATGCATTCCTGTGATTATTTAGTTAGTTAGTAAATACATGATTAAGCCAATTGGTGTATGGATGATTCATAGTTAAGGCTGGTTTGTGCAGAAAACCCACAATTCACAACGTTTGGAATGAGACTGATGTGAGGTAAATAATAATTCATTAATAAGAATACTAATTGATCAGATATTAAAATATCTGAAGAGTTATATTAGGAGAATTATAACTTTGTAATCTGAAGATTTTCCTTGGTGCCCCGATTTCCTAGTTAATTACATTTCCATGATTAGTTTAATCACGTAATAATAATTGCAGAGAATTGTATTGATAAACTAACATTCTTCACTTTTAATGATGCCAAAGACACGACAAAGGTAACCTGCCTAAATGACTACCAACCCGTAGCACTCACGTCAGTAGCCATGAAGTGCTTTGAAAGGCTGGTCATGGCTCACATCAACATTCAGAAACCCTAGACCCAATCAAATTTGCATACCACCCCAACAGATCCCCAGATGATGCAATCTCAATTGCACTCTACACTGCCCTTCCACACCTGGACAAAAGGAACACCTATGTGAGAATGCTATTAATTGACTACAGCTCAGCATTCAACACCATCGTGCACTCAAAGCTCATCACTAAGCTGAGGATCCTGGGACTAAACACCTCCCTCTGTAACTGGATCTTTCTGACGGGCTGCCCCCAGGTGGTAAGGGTAGGTAACAACACATCAGCCACACTGATCCTCAACATGGGGGCCCTTCAGGGGTGCGTGCTTAGTCCCCTCCTGTACTCCCTGTTCACTCATGATTACATGGCCAGGCACGACTCCAACAATATCATTACGTTTGCCAATGACATCAACGGGGCTGTAGTACCCACATCACCAACGATGGTTCAACCTGGTCCAAGCACACCAAGACTGTCATGAAGAGGGCACGACAAAACCTATTCCCCCTCATGAGACTGAAAAGATTTGGCATGGGTCCTCAGATTTTCAAAAGGTTCTACAGCTGCACCACCGAGAGCAACGCAACTGGTTGCATCACTGCCTGGTATAGCAACTGCTTGGCCTCCGATTGCAAGGTACTACAGATGGTAGTGCGTACAGCCCAGTACATCACTGGGGCCAAGCTTCCTGCCATCCAGGACCACTATACCAGGTGGTGTCAGAGGAAGGCCCTAAAAATTGTCAAAGACTCCAGCTACCCTAGTCATAGACTGTTCTCTCTGCTACTCAAATCAAATCAAATCAAATTTATTTATATAGCCCTTCGTACATCAGCTGATATCTCAAAGTGCTGTACAGAAACCCAGCCTAAAACCCCAAACAGCAATGCAGGTGTAGAAGCACGGTGGCTAGGAAAAACTCCCTAGAAAGGCCAAAACCTAGGAAGAAACCTAGAGAGGAACCAGGCTATGTGGGGTGGCCAGTCCTCTTCTGGCTGTGCCGGATGGAGATTATAACAGAACATGGCCAAGATGTTCAAATGTTCATATATGACCAGCATGGTCGAATAATAATAAGGCAGAACAGTTGAAACTGGAGCAGCAGCATGGCCAGGTGGACTGGGGACAGCAAGGAGTCATCATGTCAGGTAGTCCTGGGGCATGGTCCTAGGGCTCAGGTCAGTTGAAACTGGAGCAAATCTACTGCATGGTAAGCGGTACCGGAGCGCCAAGTCTAGTTCCAAGAGGCTTCTTAACAGCTTCTACTCCCAAGCCATAAGACTCATGAACTTCTAATCAAATGGCTATCGAGACTATTTGCATTACCCCCCACCTCCCTCTTTACGCTGCTGCTACTCTCTGTTTATTATCTATGCATAGTCACTTTAATAACTCTACCTACATGTAGATATTACCTCGACTAACCGGTGCTCCCCGCTCATTGACTCTGTGGCGGTACCCCCTGTATATATGGTAGCCTCGCTATTGTTATTTTACTGCGGCTCTTTAATTATTTGTTGCTTTTATTTTTAGTAGTATATTTTGGGGGTATTTTTTCTTAAAACTTGCGTTGTTGGTTAATGGCTTGTAAGTAGGCATTTTACTGTGAGGTCTACGCTTGTTGTATTCGCATTTGCATTTGACCAATACAATTTGATTTGATTTGATTTTTCTCTCCTTCTTACCATCAGACAACAGGTGAGGAGAACGCACACCACAAATATACTACACACACACACAGATAACATATACACATCGTGGAGACCTTAAATTGATTTCCATTCGAAATCCTATTTTACAATCCTTTTGGGGATTTTAGGTCCCCACAAGGATAGAAGAACAAGACACACACCTCTCTCTCTGCCCCTGGGGTAGTCTGGCCTGTTGGTGATCATGCTAAGAGGGTCTGGTACAATTGGAGGAAGCATGACAGTGAGAGGCCAAGTTCTACTGCTGCCATGGGAAAAGAGATGATCACTCTCATATAGCCAACAGACACACTGCTTCTCATAATAGACATGGACCATTTTAACATAACAAACACACTGTTGAATCTCACATTCACAGGGGCTTCCACCTCCCCCTGTCATGTTGCATCGGTCCTGAGAGCTGTGTGGTGGTGGACATAGACCTGACTCAGACTAAGGCTAAGGCTAGCACAGGAGACACAACACCTGTCTGTCTAGCCTGCCTGCTCCAGACCTGAAGGATGGTAGTCTGGGCTGGATCAATACAAATCTCTCCCTGAGCGGGTCACCCAGATCACTCCCTGACACACACACACACACACTCACACTCACACACACACACACACACACACACACACACACACACACACACACACACACACACACACACACACACACACACACACACACACACACACACACACACACACACACACACACACACACACACACACACACACACACACACACACACACACACACACACACACACTCTCACACACACACACACACACACACACACACACACACACACTGTTACACACACACACACACACACTGTTACACACACACACACACACACACACACACACACACACACACACACACACACACACACACAGTCAGGGATTCAATCCAGCAAGTTACTGGCCCAACACTCTAACCACAAGGCTACCTGCCGCCCCACATGAATGGAAGCCACATTCTATCAGCAATATTAAAGCTGATCTACCCCATCCCCCCCAAACACTTAAAAAAAACACAAAAAAATAGAACAAGGTTAATTCAGGACTGTCCTCATGCTAAAAGCATTACTGTGTGAGCCAGATCGAATGAGCGCCAAATTACATGCACCTGTCTGAAGTTATTATACTGGGAAAAGGACAGCCAAGTGGGAGGTAAAGCGTGTTATTACACTTTTTTAGAAAGATTTTCAAAGGATTCACTTGTGTTATATGGCGGTAAGTTCATTATCCAGTTGAGTTTAGGTTACGTTTTCTGTTTTGATGAGACAATCTGTAGTGAAGTGGGAGTTATTTTGTACACCACCTCCATTGCTTTGCATCAGCAATTGGATATGACAGCCTTGCTGACGGTGTTGCATCTTCAAACTACCACCAACCACACTTCCACACAGTCTAAAACGCTCATAGTTTGATGCATTCTGTAGATTATATGTGTGTCACCTCAAAATTGAATCGTACAGTGACCGAGTGTTACTTTACTGAGCATTGAAACAAAGGCAACATTTGGGTGCAGGTCTCTCACCCTGAAAAACAACTGTTGTTCCTTGTATTCACTGTTGGAATTATTAGGCCTATTTGTTGTCACATAAAACGTGTCATTGTACCCATTAATAATATTTAATAATAAAAATAATGTATTACATTTTTTACACAGAATAATCTCAAAGTGCATAAAATAAAACAAATAGCCAGGTACAAAGGGAAAGAGCACATCAAGTCTAATTGCATTGTGTTTTAGTAGCAGACACTTATTCGTCAGTGCTCTCTATGTAGATGGACAATCATTTACAGTTGTGTAAATTGGCCGTCGTGTTTGTCAGATTGGGACAATAGCTTCTGCTTAGCCAGTAATTTAATGTAAATATCTGATAAGACGGTGGCTTCAGATGTCGACTCCATCTCACTTAATATGCAATTATTCCACTCTCACTAACTGTCCATTCCACTTACATTTCAATGGTTTATTGTTTCATTTTGTAGCCTCCTATTGTCCTATCTCATGATACTGATGAGTCTGTCACTGACAGAATGTAAAATCAGTGTTGTTCTCGTTTAAAGAAGGTAGAGAGGTGTTGGTCTGAATGGAATAGCATTACAGTCCCCATTCATTTTCTTTGAAAAGTAATCATTTAGCTCACCATAAACTATTCAGTCCTTCACTAAATCTCTATTGACCTATTTCTTTCATTTTTTCACTGTATAAAAACTGACTGTTTATGACTGGGTATGTGTCAGTTTCTGAGCCAAAGAAGGAAATATTGCTTTTATTCCTTATCAGCAGAGAACAGCTTATTGGACTGTCTGTCCTCCTGTTTTTTGTTTTTTGATCATAGGATTATCGCCTACCAAATCATTTTGAAAGGACTTTTTCAAACCTTTAAATAGTTAAAGTACATCAGTTCTTTTAGGCCATTTTATCCTCTACTTTGCATGCATTACTTACATTGTCAATTTCATGGTAGAGTGCCTTGGTCATCGAACTGCTCATCTTGATTTTCTTTGCTGTCAGTCCAATGGCCTGCTAAATTGGCATGCCACCTCTTTCAGACATATCTGTGTTGAACCACAAGGATTGTATGGCATTACAATGGCAAGACTGAAGTGAATTATTTTCTACTTTACTGCTGGATGTGACCTGATAGCTAAAGAGGGAATCAGTTATCAAGAGTTTACTCCATTGGGGCATTTACACTGTTGCTTTGGTTTCAGTTCAGTTTTGTTTCATATCTCAAAAAGGAGAAAGAAGTTTCCCAGCTGTAAACGTGTGTACTCAGTAGGGACAGAATGTCCTCAAGTCAGCAGAATAAATCAGAAATTCAAGTTGAGTTCAATCAAATCAACCCAAATCCCACCACAGAACTGGAAAGTTACAAATCCAGAAGTTTTGCGTATGACACTGCTATCCCTCACTGCTCCTGCCTGGCCCTAGCATCTGAAACAACTTCATACAGTATGAATGTGCATTTCCACTAGTTCCTCCCTGACTTTCCTCTCTCCTAGACAAACGTTTTCACTCCCATTCCAGTGTTGGGGAACATCACGCCCCCCAGCGTGCGCGCTTGCACCACGGCCATTACCATGGGCACAAGCACTGTTCATGACACAAACTGTTCACACCCCTTTTGTTGGTCAAGACAATTTTGCCATTTTAAAGCACATTTCCTTGCAAATCTACACGTCTAAGGTGTATTCATGTGACATTTGAGTGACCCAAAAATAAAAAAACATTAGCTGGCATGGGATACTTGATCTGGACATTTCTGACTAGTTATAAATAGCTCTCTAAGGTATGCAATGACCAGCATGACAAGAGGAACTGATTATTTAGAAATGGCATCTTGTGTATTCTGCTCACGCTCTTCGGCTTCCCTCACAATTCCATGTTTATGTGCTCTGGTAGGGAGGTGAGGAGGGGGAGAGTCGGGTGACACCTATTAGGAAAGAATCACAGACAAGGAGTCGAGCAGGATGGAATTACAACTGACACACACTCACATGTGATAAGATATCTTTAGTATGAAGGCAGACACCTACTTCAACTGGTTTCCATGACAGCCAAGTCTGACACTAAATATCAGGAGATACCTGTTAGGGGTTTCCTGGTGCTACACAGTGAGGTTATTAAATGGTAACATTTTATTAAACGTCTGACTGGAAATAGGAAAAGTATTCGAGATAAGTATGTCTGTTGGTGAAAAAAAAAAATTGCCTCTACTTTTCATGTACCTTGTTCAGACAGTTATGTGAAATGGCACATTCTCTTTTTACTTGTATGTGTGTGTATGTGTGGTTGTGTGTGTGCATGTCCCACTCCTCAGTATGGATCATCATGGTTTCTCTACAGGTGGTACACAGTGGGTAAAATAACAAATGTAATGATTAAAGAATGACTCCAGCAGGTGATGGGGACATACATCCCATGCTCTGTTTTGCCAAACAATTCTCTAAAATAGGTCGTATACAGTGCCAGTCAAAAGTTTGGACACACCTACTAATTCAAGGGTTTTTCTTTATTTGTACTATTTTCTACATTATAGAATAATAGTGAAGACATGGCATTCTCTCAACCAGCTGCATCTGGAATGAAGAAAATAGTAAAAATGAAGAGAAACCCTTGAATGAGTTGTTGTGTCCAAACTTTTGACTGGTACTGTAGGTTGGTATGGTGGTGTATTGGTGCAAATGCACTCTTAGGAGGGATAATCTGTGCATATTTCATTTCTCGTGGTGCCTAATAGGTATGAATAAGATTGCATAATTTGTAATAGCAAGCATTTGTGTTATTGCACATTTTATGTGTGAGTGAAAGAGTGTGCACGTGTGTGTGCGTGGTTTTGTTTGCATGTTTGTTTATGTCGGTAGTGTCCTTCAGCACTTATCACCTCAGTCCAGACCCTGGTGTTCCCCTGGGGGAACGAGAGCAGGGCACAGCTGGCACTGTTTGTTCCAGCATAGCTCCCTTATTAAAAGATGGTCTCTGTGTTCATAGTCGGATTCTCTCTCTCTCTCTCTCTCTCTCTGTGGATTTGTGTATACTACATGCTGCTAGCCAGCCTGGGGAGACAGACTATTTTAAAGTGACGAAGAATGCTAAATGTTTTTTGTCTTAGATCCCCAGTCCAACACTGAGATATCACGCACCTGCACAGCCGCTATGTGCCCTCAGGCACTCTTTCTGGCAGATGGGTTTGCTACAGTAGTGTGTGATCTAGGACAAAGCCCCCTACCACCTGTGTCACAGTCATAGGACGGAACAAGGCTTAGTCTGAGCTCTCTGGTGTGTTGAATAAAAACTGGCACACACACACGCTCCTGCTCACATTTCTAGTGCAGCTCCTCGCATGGCTCTGTCCTCGTCTTCATGAAAGATACAGATTAGCTGAGCACTTTAATGCACCATCCTCTGTACCGTTTCAACTCCTTTTCTCAGAAAGCCATAGAAACAAGCTACAAAACCATATTGTGTCAGACTGCTAGAGACCTACGCCTCATTTTTAACATTCACTTTACATTTTTTCAGTCCCCTCACAGTAAAACAGATGACGTACAGGTAACTGCCAAAATAATAGAAACACCTGAGTAAATAAGGGATCTGGTGGCTCTCTCATGGTCCACTCAACCCCTTAGAGGGCATGGTAAACACCAATAAATACACAGCCATTCTGAGTTACCACCTTAAACCTATGGTGAATCATTTTGGCACGAATGATCACTGAATCCACTTGGCACGAATGATCACTGAATGGTTTGATGAGCATGAAAACGATGTAAACTGTGCCATCGCCTTATCAGCCACCAGATGTCAACCCTATTGAATACTTATGGGAGATTCTGGAGAGGCGTCTGAGACAGCGTTTTTTTAACAAACCTAACACAATGGTAAATCTTAGCGCTGGCGGTAGCGCTATAGGTCAGTGTGTCTGAAATATTTGTACTATTTTCACAGCAGGAATTATGTGCACTGTAGCTGCCCGTGGGGCAACAGTGCTGGGTTTTGAAGTATAAATTAGTTGTAGGTGTGTCGAGGCTTCACCCCTCACCGCCAATCAAATAATGCTAAATATGTGTGGTTGCTTCGAGTTGTGTATTTATGGTATTTTATGTGTTGCGTTGCTATCAAGTCAAATTCAAATGTTAGTCCGTTGCAGCCTAGTTTGTTAAATAACCTACAGAAACAAACTGTCTAAATAGCCTATGTTGAACATGTTTGAAGTACACATTGTTCTAAATTATTGCGTTGGCCTATCGGAAATATATACTTTTGCACTGATATACTGTAGGTGCAAGGCCTACTGTAAATTGCATTATGTCGCAGCCATGGACAAGCCAATGTTGTCAATAAGCTAGAAATGCACTATTGATAAAGGCCTAAAAAAAAGACAATGAATGTTTCTAATCAAATTATAATAAAAAACAAAACTACTTGTTTTTAAAAGTCTGTCTAAATACAGTTACACTATAATAGCTCCCCGTGGACATATACATGTACCGTAATATTAGTATTCACAACAGTTCGCCTTTTTGTATCACAATAAGTGACACTACATGGACAGGGGGCCTGATTCTAGATCAACACTCCTACTCTAAGACACTTGATACATACAGCCCCAGGCAGGTGTAGACATTTTAGTGATCCATCCAGAAGCTTGTAATGTTTGTCCTGTGGTGCTTACTATAGCATTAGACAAGGCTATAAGGTTTCCAGGCACCTCCATGAGAGCTGACAGCAGCAGACAGATGTCAACAGGGGGACAGTGAGTAAACAAAGTCTACGAGGCAGGAGAGAGGAAAACAAGCTGCTCTAGTCTAGATTAACACTTGATTCTTGCTCCTCAATTAAATGTCTGCTCTTATTCACATTAAATATATTGATGTGTCTAGCCCTCATTTATTTATTTAACTAGGCAAGTCAGTCAAGAACAAATTCTTATTTGCAATGACGGCGTACACCAGCCAACGCAGGGACAATTGTGCCCCACCCTATGGGTCTCCCAATTACAGTCAGTTGTGAAACAGCCTGGAATTGAACCAGGGTGTCTGTAGTGACACCTCAAACACTGAGATGCAGTGCCTTAGGCCGCAGCGCCACTCAGGAGCTCTTCAGACCCCACAATAAACACATTAAGCAGTGAGTGTCTCTCCTGCGCAATTTAATAATAAAGTCCTGTGTGTGTGTGCATGCTTATGCCTGTGCACGTGCGTGCGAGCGAGCGTACCATGTGTGTTTGTGTCCTGTGTGTGTCACCTAGAGAAACTGTATGCAAAATATTCTGTGAGGTGGCATTTGGCCTGCGTGGGAGACACTGGCCCTGTCTCTGATTGGACAGTCTGTGTGCTGCTACCATCAACAGTGACCTTTGGCTAAGTGACGTCTGGGGCTCCATGGGACAGCTCTACAGGCCATGACTCTCTGTCTAACTGCTATTGGACCTTTACATATTCAACACACTCAGAGAAGGGCGTGTGAGTGTGTGCATGTGCTTGTGCGTGTTCTCATCTGTGTGTGCCTGTGTGACAGTATATCTACACTGAGTGGATAAAACATTATGAGCACCTGCTCTTTGCATGACATAGACTGACCAGGTGAATTCAGGTGAAAGCTATGATCCCTTATTGCTGTCACTTCTTAAATCCACTTCAGTGAATGAGCACAGTTGCATGCACACAATAATATGGTTATTGTGGAGAGTCAGATTAATATAATAGTTTGTTCAAAACATTTACATGCTTTGCAAGAAGAATGATTTCCCTAATAATCCAGTTTACATGGACACATCTGAAATCAGGCTACTGATGGGACTTTAATAAATGCAGAAAATCACCAATCTAAATAAACGTTCTACCACAGTGACCATGACCAGTTTTGCAAATGCATTTTGATTCTGAACTCCGCCGTATAAAATTTATGTGAAAACTTTTTATGAGATGCATATTTTCCATTTTTCAGAACTCACTTCATTTGTGCATAAGAAGTGCTGATGAAATACACTGCTGGAATGCAGATCAAGCTCTTTACATGTCCTAATAATATGAATCAGAAAACCAGTTGTTTTAATCGCCGTATGCCCACTTCGATAATGACCTTACGGCGATTAAGATAAGCAGAGGAAGGTGTTTACATGACTAATGCCATACTCGGCCTACTGCCATAATCAGTTTAATATCAAATTATTATTGTGTATGTAAATGTACTCAGTGTAGGGGAGGAGATTTTCAAGCCTTGAGACAATTGAGACATGGATTGTGTATGCGTGCCATTCAGAGGGGAGTGGGCAAGACAAAAGATTTAAGTGCCTTAGAATGGGGTATGGTAGCAGGTGCCAGGCTCACCGGTTTGTGTGTGTCAAGAACTGCAAAGCTGCTGGGTTTTTCAACCTCAACAGTGACCCGTGTGTATCAAGAATGGTCCATCGCCCAAAGGACAACTGTGGGAAGCATTGGAGTCAAACATGGGCCAGAATCTATGTTGGTGTCCCCTTTCATCAGGTGCCACATAAAATAGTACAGAAAAAAATGCTCATAAGCTCCCAAAGCTTTACTGGTGAGATGTTGAAATGGATGTTGTCTCAAACGCTTTGCAGGGCGGTTCTATTGCTTCAGATGTCATGTTTAATAATGTAGGCTTTAACAGGAGCAGGGTGTGTGGTTTGGTTTGTCTGCAGGCAGCTGTTCTGGAGCCTGAGGGAGTATTAATTACGCAGATTCTGTTGCAAGACATTTCTTACACTGAAGTAAACTAAACGGGGAGGGACCTACCTGAATTTTTCTTAGAAACTGCAAAAAGTTTTTTCAACTGCTTTGACTAATAGTTACACACCTGCTACTCTTATGTTCTCTCCTGGAGACATCTCTCATCTCTCTCTCTGTCTCTTTCAGCTGAAGCCTCTCTCTGAACCTGCCTGCTGCTAAATTAATAAACATTTAGCACCATCCAACCACTGAACAAACTACAGGGTGTGGAAACCCTTCTAAAAAACTGTTGTAATTAAATCACAGGCTCATGACATGACTGGACCCAAGATACAGGTAACTGCCAAGATAAAGGAAACACCAACATAAAGTGCCTTAATAGGTTATTGATGCCACCATGAGTCACCAGAAAAGCTTCAATGCGACTTGACATAGATTCTACAAGTGTCTGAAACTCTATTGGAGGGGTGCAACACCATTCTTCCACAAGAAATTCTATAATTTGGTGTTTTGTTGATGGAAAACGCTCTCTCAGGCGCCGCTCCAGAATCTCCCATAACTGTTCAGTTGGAATGAGATCTGGTGACTAAGACACACACACACACACACTCACACACACATATAAACCCTTTAAACCCCCTATGCTCCTTTGAGACCAAGGGCCCAGGGTTCCGGTCTAGAAGCCCAGTTTAGATTGCTCCTACAGTTTTGCTTCGGTACTGTAGTGTAGCTGATGTCCGGCCCAGAATGACATTTTCCAAAAAAGGCCACATAGAGAAGCCAGATTAGAAAATTAGTAATAAGGGTGGTAGATTAATTTCTGTATTACCAAAGAGAGAGAGAGAGACAAACTTCACACACCAGTCAGAGTTACACTTAAACTACACCATTAATAATAATTAAGCTTTGCAATAGCATTTAACTTTCAACAATTCACTATCTCTAATGAATAGTTGAGAGTGTCTACATAATGGCAACTGAGATCTTTTATTGACTTGTTCATTGTTTACTCCATGTGTAAAAGGCAGGGAGACATCATTTCCGGTCACAACTTGCAGGCTTGTTTTCGAGTTGCTGTGCGTTTTGTTGCCAACCTGTTTTGCTACCTGACAACTTTACGGTTTTCACTTTTTAATTACCGTTCATATATTTATTTATTTTTTCCTCAACTTTTTCACTCCGGACGCTTTATCTGGACACGATTCGTCAGGACCTCCAACAGCCGAAGCTAAGTAGTAACATTAACATGATGCCTTCTAATTGCAGCCGCTGTACTCGCCTTACGGCGAGGATAGCTGTGCTGCAAGCCCAGCTTCAGACGCAATCGTTAGGCAAGGGTAATTTCAGTGTAGGAAAGGATGAAACAGCGTCTGTGCCACCAGTAAGTACAGATAGTAGTATAAATCCCCTGACACAGTCCCCGCAGCCGGACAACTTTCTCACGGTTTCTGGAAGGAAATGCTGTAGGAACGCTCAACCGGTGTCGCTCATTCAGCCGACAGAAACTTTCAACCGGTTTTCCCCATTAAGCAGCAAGTCGGAATCAGAGGCCGAGTCTTCTCTGGTCTCTACTCCTCCCGTTATGGGGTCTGAGACGCCGAAGCTTCCCACCATTAGCTCTGACAAATTGAAAACTCTAGTCATTGGCGACTCCATTACCCGCAGTATTAGACTTAAAGCGAATCATCCAGCGATCATACACTGTTTACCCGGGGGCAGGGCTACCGACGTTAAGGCTAATCTGAAGATGGTGCTGGCTAAAGCTAAACCTGGCGAGTGTAGAGAGTATAGAGATATTGTTATCCACGTCGGCACCAACGATGTTAGGATGAAACAGTCAGAGATCACCAAGCGCAACATAGCTTCTGCGTGCATATCAGCTAGAAAGATGTGTCGGCATCGAGTAATTGTCTCTGGCCCCCTCCCAGTTAGGGGAGTGATGAGCTCTACAGCAGAGTCTCACAACTCAGTCGCTGGTTGAAAACTGTTTTCTGCCCCTCCCAAAAGATAGAATTTGTAGATAATTGGCCCTCTTTCTGGGACTCACCCACAAACAGGACCAAGCCTGACCTGCTGAGGAGTGACGGACTCCATCCTAGCTGGTGGGGTGCTCTCATCTTATCTACCAACATAGACAGGGCTCTAACTCCTCTAGCTCCACAATGAAATAGGGTGCAGGCCAGGCAGCAGGCTGTTAGCCAGCCTGCCAGCATAGTGGAGTCTGCCACTAGCACAGTCAGTGTAGTCAGCTCAGCTATCACCATTGAGACCGTGTCTGTGCCTCGACCTAGGTTGGGCAAAACTAAACATGGCGGTGTTCGCCTTAGCAATCTCACTAGGATAAAGACCACCTCCATTCCTGTCATTACTGAAAGAGATCATGATACCTCACATCTCAAAATAGGGCTACTTAATGTTAGATCCCTTACTTCAAAGGCAATTATAGTCAATGAACTAATCACTGATCATAATCTTGATGTGATTGGCCTGACTGAAACATGGCTTAAGCCTGATGAATTTACTGTTTTAAATGAGGCCTCACCTCCTGGCTACACTAGTGACCATATCCCCCGTGCATCCCGCAAAGGCGGAGGGGTTGCTAACATTTACGATAGCAGATTTCAATTTACAAAAAAAAAATGACGTTTTCGTCTTTTGAGCTTCTAGTCATGAAATCTATGCAGCCTACTCAATCACTTTTTATAGCTACTGTTTACAGGCCTCCTGGGCCATATACAGCGTTTCTCACTGAGTTCCCTGAATTCCTATCGGACCTTGTAGTCATAGCAGATAATATTCTAATCTTTGGTGACTTTAATATTCACATGGAAAAGTCCACAGACCCACTGTCGCAAAGCTAACTAAAAAGCAGCATTCCCCAAGAGAGGATGACTTTCACTTTAGCAGTGATAAATTCATGAACTTCTTTGAGGAAAAGATTATGATTATTAGAAAGCAAATTACGGACTCCTCTTTAAACCTGTGTATTCCTCCAAACCTCAGTTGTCCTGAGTCTGCACAACTCTGCCAGGACCTAGGATCAAGAGAGACGCTCAAGTGTTTTAGTACTATATCTCTTGACACAATGATGAAAATAATCATGGCCTCTAAACCTTCAAGCTGCATACTGGACCCTATTCCAACTAAACTACTGAAAGAGCTGCTTCCTGTGCTTGGCCCTCCTATGTTGAACATAATAAACGGCTCTCTATCCACTGGATGTGTACCAAACTCACTAAAAGTGGCAGTAATAAAGCCTCTCTTGAAAAAGCCAAACCTTGACCCAGAAAATATAAAAAACTATCGGCCTATATCGAATCTTCCATTCCTCTCAAAAATTTTAGAGAAGGCTGATGCTCAGCAACTCACTGCCTTCCTGAAGACAAACAATGTATACGATATGCTTCAGTCTGGTTTTAGACCCCATCATAGCACTGAGACGGCACTTGTGAAGGTGGTAAATGACATTTTAATGGCATCGGACCGAGGCTCTGCATCTGTCCTCGTGCTCCTAGACCTTAGTGCTGCTTTTGATACCATCGATCACCACATTCTTTTGGAGAGATTGGAAACCCAAATTGGTCTACACGGACATGTTTTGGCCTGGTTTAGAGCTTATCTGTCGGAAAGATATCAGTTTGTCTCTGTGAATGGTTTGTCCTCTGACAAATCAACTGTAAATTTCGGTGTTCCTCAAGGTTCCGTTTTAGGACCACTATTGTTTTCACTATATATTTTACCTCTTGGGGATGTTATTCGAAAACATAATGTAAACTTTCACTGCTATGCGGATAACACACAGCTGTACATTTCAATGAAACATGGTGAAGCCCCAAAATTGCCCTCGCTAGAAGCATGTGTTTCAGACATAAGGAAGTGGATGGCTGCAAACTTTCTACTATTAAACCCGGACAAAACAGAGATGCTTGTTCTAGGTCCCAAGAAACAAAGAGATCTTCTGTTGAATCTGACAATTAATCTTAATGGTTGTACAGTCGTCTCAAATAAAACTGTGAAGGACCTCGGCGTTACTCTGGATCCTGATCTCTCTTTTGAAGAACATATCAAGACCATTTCGAGGACAGCTTTTTTCCATCTCCGTAACATTGCAAAAATCAGAAACTTTCTGTCCAAAAATGATGCAGAAAAATTAATCCATGCTTTTGTCACTTCTAGGTTAGACTACTTTAATGCTCTATTTTCCGGCTACCCGGATAAAGCACTAAATAAACTTCAGTTAGTGCTAAATACGGCTGCTAGAATCCTGACTAGAACCAAAAAAATTGATCATATTACTCCAGTGCTAGCCTCTCTACACTGGCTTCCTGTCAAAGCAAGGGCTGATTTCAAGGTTTTACTGCTAACCTACAAAGCATTGCATGGGCTTGCTCCTACCTATCTCTCTGATTTGGTCCTGCCGTACATACCTACACGTACGCTACGGTCACAAGACGCAGGCCTCCTAATTGTCCCTAGAATTTCTAAGCAAACAGCTGGAGTCAGGGCTTTCTCCTATAGAGCTCAATTTTTATGGAACGGTCTGCCTACCCATGTCAGAGACGCAAACTCGGTCTCAACCTTTAAGTCTTTACTGAAGACTCATCTCTTCAGTGGGTCATATGATTGAGTGTAGTCTGGCCCAGGAGTGGGAAGGTGAACGGAAAGGCTCTGGAGCAACGAACCGCCCTTGCTGTCTCTGCCTGGCCGGTTCCCCTCTTTCCACTGGGATTCTCTGCCTCTAACCCTATTACAGGGGCTGAGTCACTGGCTTGCTGGGGCTCTCTCATGCCGTCCCTGGAGGGGGTGCGTCACCTGAGTGGGTTGATTCACTGTTGTGGTCATCCTGTCTGGGTTGGCGCCCCCCCCTTGGGTTGTGGCGTGGCGGAGATCTGTGTGGGCTATACTTAGCCTTGTCTCAGGATGGTAAGTTGGTGGTTGAAGATATCCCTCTAGTGGTGTGGGGGCTGTGCTTTGGCAAAGTGGGTGGGGTTATATCCTTCCTGTTTGGCCCTGTCCGGGGTGTCCTCGGATGGGGCCACAGTGTCTCCTGACCCCTCCTGTCTCAGCCTCCAGTATTTCTGCTGCAGTAGTTTATGTGTCGGGGGGCTGGGGTCAGTTTGTTATATCTGGAGTACTTCTCCTGTCCTATTCGGTGTCCTGTGTGAATCTAAGTGTGCGTTCTCTAATTCTCTCCTTCTCTCTTTCTTTCTCTCTCTCGGAGGACCTGAGCCCTAGGACCATGCCCCAGGACTACCTGACATGATGACTCCTTGCTGTCCCCAGTCCACCTGGCCATGCTGCTGCTCCAGTTTCAACTTCCACCTGACTGTGCTGCTGCTCCAGTTTCAACTGTTCTGCCTTATTATTATTCGACCATGCTGGTCATTTATGAACATTTGAACATCTTGGCCATGTTCTGTTATAATCTCCACCCGGCACAGCCAGAAGAGGACTGGCCACCCCACATAGCCTGGTTCCTCTCTAGGTTTCTTCCTAGGTTTTGGCCTTTCTAGGGAGTTTTTCCTAGCCACCGTGCTTCTACACCTGCATTGCTTGCTGTTTGGTGTTTTAGGCTGGGTTTCTGTACAGCACTTTGAGATATCAGCTGATGTACGAAGGGCTATATAAATAAATTTGATTTGATTTGATTTGATTATAGCAATGATCCCCTAGTCGACATGACAAACCACAGATAATAGGAACTGTTCACAAAGAAAGACTTATACTTGAGAGAGGAGTATCCCATAGCCAGATTGCATTCGCTATATCGTTCAGTTTGGTCTCTAAAACGAGGTTCTAATCTCGTTCCTGGTACTTCATAGTACAAAAACACCAACTCATCCAATGGCATATATCAATTGTCAACTCTAGATACCCCCATCTCAAGTAAACCCCACTCCTGGACAAGCTCACTGAAGGGAGTGAGCCACTAGGTCATATACTATCTCAAGATAAGTGCAACATCAGAGGGGACATACAATGGTTCCAGACACTGCCATACTCCTCCCCCCAATGGGAAAAGGAGGGAGTGACTGGCGTACAGACATTGTGGAGACAATTAATTGGTTCCCCATTAATCACGCCATCTCTTCACATGGTTTAGGAATAGGTAAAGACACATTCACATGAGAAGACAATGTTCCATTCTGTCCTCTTCCCTTTCTGATATTCTGCATAGCACCAGATGGTTTAACAGATACATTCACATATGAAGACAAGCCTGACCTCTCCCCTCTCTGGGCCCCAGGTGACTGAGCCCCAGCTGAGAAGGGAAAAGTGCAACTGCCAACCCTATAGTCCAAAGGGATACATTCTAATGACAAGCATCTCACATAAGCATATTATGCAAATAAAACATCTTATCTATGTTACCGAATGTAATTAGGATTCATCCCCCACATAAGACACTTCAGTCATCACTTTTGTTCACAAAACATCTGTTTAATTATTTAAATAATTGTTGCTGAGGCCGTTTTTTCCCATTATTCACAGTCGAAGATATAAAAATGTTATATTCTTTCCGTCTGCCATGTTTTTGGATGACATGATGACTTCGTCAGTCTTCAGTTCCTATTATACCTCAGTGTTTGAGAACCCTGAAGTATATTAGGAACTGAGATCTCTTCTTCTAACCATGGTAGCCAAAATAATGGGCAAGTGGGCATTTTTATACATGACCCTAAGCATGATGGGATGTTAATTAATTAATTACCTCAGGAACCACAACTGTGTGGAAACACCTGCTTTCAATACACTTCGTATCTCTCATCTACTCAAGTGGTTCCTTTATTTTGGGAGTTACCTGTAGATGGATGTGATGCAAATGATCCTGTCCTGAGATACAATACTGACTGTGTGAACCATGAATTGATGTCAACTGGGTTATGCGCACAAATCTCAAGTCAGGGTTCTGCCGTGTGTGTGCGTGTGAGTTTTATCAGGAGGGTGACCTGACCCGAGTTGAGGTGCACACTGCTGAGTGTGAGGTGTGATGTCCTGACCTCTCCTTGTCAGTCTCCTCATATGAATGATAAACTCAGCAAAAAAGAACCTTCCTCTCACTGTCAACTGCGTTTATTTTCAGTAAACTTAACATGTGTAAATATTTGTATGACCATAACAAGCTTAATTAAACAACTGAGACATAAACTGAACAAGTTCCACAGACATGTGACTACCAGAAATGGAATAATGTTTCCCTGAACAAAGGCGGGGTCAAAATCAAAAGTAACAGTCAGTATCTGGTGTGGCCACCAGCTGCATTAAGTACTGCAGTGCATCTCCTCCTCATGGACTGCACCAAATTGTACAGTTCTTGCTGTGAGATGTTACCCCACTATTCCATTAAGGCACCTGCAAGTTCCTGGACATTTCTGGGGGGAATGGCCCTAGCCCTCACCCTCCGACTCAACAGGTCCCAGACGTGCACAATGGGATTGACATCCGGACTCTTCGCTGGCCATGGCAGAACACTGACATTCCTGTCTTGCATCAAATCACGTAACGGAACGAGCAGTATGGCTGGTGGCATTGTCATGCATGTCAGGATGAGCCTGCAGGAAGGGTACCACATGAAGGAGGAAGATGTCTTCTCTGTAATGCACAGTGTTGAGATTGCCTGCAATGACAACAAGCTCAGTCTGATGATGCTGGGACACACCGCCCCAGACCATGACAGACCTTCCACCTCCAAATCAATCCTGCTTTAGAGTACAGGCCTCGGTGTAACGCTCATTCCTTCGACGACAAACGCAAATCCGACCATCACCCTGGGTGAGACAAAACCGTGACTCGTCAGTGAAGAGCACTTTTTGACAGTGGGTTTGTGCTGGTGATGTCTGGTGAGGACCTGTCTTACAACAGGCCTACAAGACCCTAAGTCCAGCCTCTCTCAGCCTATTGCGGACAGTCTGAGCACTGATGGAGGGATTGTGTGTTCATGGTGTAACTCGGGCAGTTGTTGTTGCCATCCTGTACCTGTCCCGCAGGTGTGATGTTCGGATTTACGATCCTGTACAGGTGTTGTTACACATGGTCTGCCACTGCGAGGACGATCAGCTGTCCATCCTGTCTCCCTGTAGTGTCTCCCTGTATCTGCAGTCCTCATGCATCCTTGCAGCATGCTTAAGGCACGTTCATGCAGATGAGCAGGGAACCTGGGCATCTTTCCTTTGGTGTTTTTCAGAGTCAGTAGAAAGGACTCTTTAGTGTCCTAAGTTGTCATAACTGTGACCTTAATTGCCTACCGTCTGTAAGCTGTTAGTGTCTTAACAACCGTTCCACAGGTACATGTTCATTAATTGTTTATGGTTCATTAAACAAACATGGGAAACAGTGTTAAAAACCTTTACAATGAAGATCTGTGAAGTTATTTGGATTTTTACGAATTATCTTTGAAAGACAGGGTCCTGAAAAAGGGACGTTTCTTTTTTTGCTGAGTTTATGTAGCACACCTCTCACTTTAGAACATCACTAACATACAGGGAACAGCCAGGAAGGTCAAGGAAGGCCCACTGTCTACTATGACACTTACTTTCCCTCTATTCCTCCATATCTCCATCACTCCCTCGCTCTCTCAATCTACCCCTCCATCCCTCCCTCCCTCCCTAATTTTTCTTCCTCCATTCATCCTTCCCTCCTGATCCCTACTTCATATGTATCTATCTTGTTATTCTGCCAGGAAGTTGTGTCCCTCTGCTTGCAGGTGATGATTGGCTTGTTGTGTCTGTTAAGATGAAGATATTTCTCCGGCCCTTGGAGAGGCTCTTGTCACGGCTTCTAGAAGAAGTGGGTGGAGGAGTCAGGCACAGAGAGCAGGGAATTTCAAAGATGTGGATCTTTATTTCCAAAAACAGAGAGACCGTCACGCCACACACAGAAGGGCGCATATAGAACCAGTCCAACAAACGGGAAAAAATTGGTGGCAGCTAGTAGGCCGGCGACGATGACCGCAGAGCGCCGCCCGAACAGGAAGAGGCACCATCTTCGGCGGGATTCGTGACAGTACCCCGGCCTCGAGGGCGACCCGGAGGGCGAGGTGCAGGGCGACCCGGGTGGAGGCGGGGGAAGTCCTTCAAGAGGGAAGGATCCAAAATATCCCCCACCGGTACCCAGCACCTCTCCTCCGGATCGTACCCCTCCCAGTCCACGAGGTATGCAGGCCCCTCAACCGGCGTCTCGAGTCCAGAATAGCTCGTACCGTGTACGCCGGGGACCCCTCGATGTTCAGATGGGGCGGAGGGACCTCCGGCACCTCACCATCTTGTAGGGGACCAGCTACCACCGGCCTGAGGAGAGACACATGCACATGAAACGAGGGGTTAATGTGATAGTAAGAGGGAAGTTGTAATCTATAACACACCTCGTTTATCCTCCTCAGGTCTTCAAATGGCCCCACACACTGCGGCCCCAGCTTCCAGCAGGGCAGGCGGAGGGGCAGGTTTCGGGTCGAGAGCCAGACCCTGTTGCGAACACAGGGGCCTCACTGCGGTGACGGTCAGCGCTCTTCTTCTGCCGTCCACCGGCCTGCTTGAGAGCATCCTGGACTGCCCGCCAGGTCTCCCTAGAGCGCTGTACCCACTCCTCCACCGCAGGAGCTTCGGTCTGACTCTGATGCCACGGAGTCAGGACCGGCTGGTAGCCCAGCAACCATTGGAATGGCGACATGTTCATGGAGGAGTGACGGAGTGAGTTCTAGGCCAACTCCGCCCATGGGACGTACCTCGCCCATTCTCCTGGACGGTCCTGGCAATACGACCGCAGAAACCTACCCACTTCCTGGTTCACTCTCTCCACCTGCCCATTACTCTCAGGGTGATAACCAGAGGTCAGGCTGACCGAGACCTCCAGACGCTCCATAAACGCCCTCCAAACACGGGACGTGAACTGGGGACCTCGATCAGATACGATGTCCTCCGGCACCCCGTAGTGCCGGAAGACATGAGTAAATAGAGCCTCCGCAGTCTGTAGGGCCGTAGGGAGACCAGGCAATGGGAGGAGACGGCAGGACTTAGAGAACCGATCCACAACGACCAGAATGGTGGTGTTCCCCTGAGATTGGGGAAGATCAGTAAGAAAGTCCACTGATAGATGAGACCAGGTCCGTTGTGGAACCGGGAGGGGCTGTAACTTCTGGGCGCACACCGAACAGAAGGAGACATAGAGCCTCACGTCCTTGGCTAAGGTGGGCCACCAGTATTTCCCCCTAAGACCCCGCACTGTCCTCGCATTCCCCGGATGACCTGAAGAAGGTAGTGTGTGAGCCCACCGAATCAATTGATCACGGACACCAAGCGGCACGTACCTGAGACCGGTCGGACACTGTGAAGGCGCAGGTTCCAACCGCAACGCTCGCTCGATGTCCGCGTCCACCTCCCATACCACCGGAGCCACCAGCCTAGAAGCTGAAAGGATGGGAGTAGGATCGATGGACCGGTCCTCAGTGTCATAGAGACGGGACAGCGCGTCGGCCTTAGTGTTGAGGGAACCTGGTCTATAAGAGATCGTAAATCTAAATCAGGTAAAGAAAATGGCCCACCTAGCCTGACGCGGATTCAGTTTCCTCGCTGCCCGGATATACTCCAGATTGTGGTGGTCAGTCCAGATGTGGAAAGGGTGCTTAGCTCCCTCAAGACAGTGTCTCCACACCTTCAGGGCTTTTACTATAGCTAGCAACTCCCAGTCCCCCACATCATAGTTCCGCTCCGCCGGACCCAGCTTCTTAGAAAAGAAAGCGCAGGGGCGGAGCTTCGGTGGCGTGCCCGAGCGCTGTGGCAGCACGGCTCCAACCCCAGCCTCGGACGCATCCACCTCCACTATGAACGCTAACGAAGGGTCCGGATGCGCCAACACGGGCGCGTCAGTAAACAACGCATTCAACTGGTTGAAAGCTCCATCTGCTTCGGCCGACCACCGTAAACGCACCAGGCCCCCCTTCAGCAGTGAAGTAATAGGTGCCGCTACTTGGCCAAAACACTAGTCCAACGCTCTAACCTCTAGGCTACCTGAAATGGGATAGCGTATAAACTAGGATGGCATAGGCCTACTCACAATACGTGAACGCATATTCAACAGGAGTGTGTGCAAGCATTGAGGTATTGAGCTTATTTTGCCAGATCTGTCAACATTTGCATAGAAGCATATAGGCACTGCTGTTAGATTGACAATATAAAATACCATCTATTGGTCTAATGCATCTAATTCCAATGGGCCCAACGTAATATCATGATTTGTGATCACGGTTGCTTATGAAGGTAGTATTTTTTGTCATTTTCCGTGATATGAATGTTGTTTTTTCTCAGCTGTAAGAATGCATCTCTAAACAACTCACCTGACAGGATGAATTTTGGAAGAACTCAATTGGCTAGTTCAGCTATCTGTCAAGACATGGACGGGTCTTAAGTTGATCCTACTTCTACGATTGGATAGAGCAAGGCTGTAACTCTCTTCCTTTCACATCTCTCTCAATCGCTCATATCACTTGCTGGCTGCTGTTTATTGCTACTATCATAACTATCTCAATGGCGATGACATTTGATACCAATCCATAAATGTGAATAATATCTAACCAGGAGGGTAAGGGTAGGAAAAAGATGAAAAGAACGATGCACATTGACTCAAATCTGCACATAGTTTGAGAAATGAGAACTAGAAGTCGACCGCTTAATCGGAATGGCCGATTAATTAGGGCCGATTTCAAGTTCCGTCATCATGAAGTGCTTTGAGAGACTAGTCAAGGACCATATCACCTCCACCCTACCTGACACCCTAGACCCACTCCAATTTGCTTACCGCCCAAATAGGTCCACAGAAGATGCAATCTCAACCACACTGCACACTGCCCTAACCCATCTGGACAAGAGGAATACCTATGTGAGAATGCTGTTCATCAACTACAGCTCGGCATTCAACACCATAGTACCCTCCAAGCTCGTCATCAAGCTCGAGACCCTGGGTCTCGACCCCGCCCTGTGCAACTGGGTACTGGACTTCCTGACGGGCCGCCCCCAGGTGGTGAGGGTAGGCAACAACATCTCCTCCCCGCTGATCTTCAACACTGGGGCCCCACAAGGGTGCGTTCTGAGCCCTCTCATGTACTCCCTGTTCACCCACGACTGCGTGGCCACGCACGCCTCCAACTCAATCATCAAGTTTGCGGACGACACAACAGTGGTAGGCTGGATTACCAATAACGACGAGACGGCCTACAGGGAGGAGGTGATGGCCCTCGGAGTGTGGTGTCAGGAAAATAACCTCACACTCAACGTCAACAAAACTAAGGAGATGATTGTGGACTTCAGGAAACAGCAGAGGGAACACCCCCCTATCCACATCGATGGAACAGTAGTGGAGAGGGTAGCAAGTTTTAAGTTCCTCGGCATACACATCACAGACAAACTGAATTGGTCCACTCACACAGACAGCATCGTGAAGAAGGCGCAGCAGCGCCTCTTCAACCTCAGGAGGCTGAAGAAATTCGGCTTGTCACCAAAAGCACTCACAAACTTCTACAGATGCACAATTGAGAGCATCCTGGCGGGCTGTATCACCGCCTGGTACGGCAACTGCTCCGCCCTCAACCGTAAGGCTCTCCAGAGGGTAGTGAGGTCTGCACAACGCATCACCGGGGGCAAACTACCTGCCCTCCAGGACACCTACACCTCCCGATGTTACAGGAAGGCCATAAAGATCATCAAGGACATCAACCACCCGAGCTACTACCTGTTCACCCCGCTATCATCCAGAAGGCGAGGTCAGTACAGGTGCATCAAAGCTGGGACCGAGAGACTGAAAAACAGCTTCTATCTCAAGGCCATCAGACTGTTAAATAGCCACCACTAACATTGAGTGGCTGCTGCCAACACACTGACACTGACACTGACTCAACTCCAGCCACTTTAATAATGGGAATTGAATTGGAAATGATGTAAATATATCACTAGCCACTTTAAACAATGCTACCTTATGTAATGTTACTTACCCCTACATTATTCATCTCATATGCATACGTATATACTGTACTCTATATCATCGACTGCATCCTTGTGTAATACATGTATCACTAGCCACTTTAACTATGCCACTCTGTTTACATACTCATCTCATATGTATATACTGTACTCGATACCATCTACTGTATCTTGCCTATGCTGCTCTGTACCATCACTCATTCATATATCCTTATGTACATAATTTATCCCCTTACACTGTGTATAAGACAGTAGTTTTGGAATTGTTAGTTAGATTACTTGTTGGTTATTACTGCATTGTCGGAACTAGAAGTACAAGCATTTCGCTACACTTAACATCTGCTAACCATGTGTATGTGACAAATAAAATTTGATTTGATGATTTGATTTGAAGTTTTCATAACAATCGCTTATCGATTATGGCAGATTACATTGCACTCCATGAGGAGACTGCGTGGCAGGCTAACTACCTGTTACGTGAGTGCAGCAAGGAGCCAAGGTAAGTTGCTAGCTAGCATTAAACTTATCTTATAAAAAACAATCCATCTTAACATAATCACTACTTAACTTCACATGGTTGATGATATTACTAGTTTAACTAGCATGTCCTGCGTTGCATATAAACGATGTGGTGCCTGTTAATTTATCATCGACCAAACAGGTGATGTTTTAACAAGCACATTCGCAAAAAAAGCACTGTGCAATGTGTACCTAACCATAAGCATCAATGCCTTTCTTAAAATCAATACACAAGTATATATTTTTAAACCTCCATATTTAGTTAATATTGCCTGCTAACATGAATTTCTTTTAACTAGGGAAATTGTCAAATCAAATCAAATGTATTTATATAGCCCTTCTTACATCAGCTGTTATCTCAAAGTGCTGTACAGAAACCCAGCCTAAAACCCCAAACAGCAAGCAATGCAGGTGTAGAAGCACGGTGGCTAGAAAAAACTCCCTAGAAAGGCCAAAACCTAGGAAGAAACCTAGAGAGGAACAAGGCGGGTGGCCAGTCCTCTTCTGGCTGTGCCGGGTGGAGATTATAACAGAACATGGCCAAGATGTTCAAATGTTCATAAATGACCAGCATGGTCAAATAATAATAATCACAGTAGTTGTTGAGGGTGCAACAAGTCAGCACCTCGGGAGTAAAGGTCAGTTGGCTTTTCATAGCCGATCATTAAGAGTAACTCTACTGCTCCTGCTGCCTCTAGAGAGTTGAAAACAGCAGGTCTGGGACAAGTAGCACGTCCGGTGAACAGGTCAAATCCGTGTCACTTCTCTTGCATTCTGTGCAAGCAGAGTCAGGAAATATGCAGCAGTTTGGGCTGCCTGGCTCGTTGTGAACTGTGTGAAGACCATTTCTTCCTAACAAAGCCCATAATTAATTTGCCAGAATTGTACATAATTATGACATAACATTGAAGGTTGTGCAATGTAACAGCAATATTTAGACTTAGGAATGACACCCGTTAGATAAAATACGGAACTGTTCCATATTTCACTATCAAAATGATAGTTTCCGGATTGGACAATATTAATGACCTAAGGCTCGTATTTCTGTGTGTTATTATATTATAATTAAGTCTAAGTTAAAATAAGTGTTCATTCAGTATTGCTGTAATTGTCATTATTACAAATATATATATATAAAAATTGGCCGATTAATCGGTATCAGCTTTTTTTGGTCCTCCAATAATCCTTATTGGTGCTGAAAAATCATAATCAATCGACCTCTAGTGAGAACATGCATACACACACATGAGCAGATCTTCAGCTCTCTTGGTCCATAAACATGCAGGAAGATTCTTAGGAAGCTAAACCTATTGACAACCTTTATTTAGGCATTTTAAACCATCCTTTATTCAGGCATTTTAAACCAACCTTTATTTAGGCATTTTAAACCAACATTTATTTAGGCATTTTAAACCAACCTTTATTTAGATTTTGTTTTGTGTTTGATGTACTTGATACCATTCCACTCATTCCGCTCCAGCCAATAACACGAGCCCATCCAACCCAATTAAGGTGCCAATGACTCAGAGCCTGGCTGTAATGACTCAGATCTTGGCTGATATCCAATGACTCAGAGCCTGGCTGTTATCCAGTGACTCAGAGCTAGGTTGTTATCCAATGACTCAGAGCCTGGCTGTTATCCAACAACTCAGAGCTAGGCTATTATCCAGCGACTCAGATCTAGGCTATTATCCAGCGACTCAGAGCTAGGCTATTATCTAGCGACTCAGAGCTAGGCTATTATCTAGCGACTCGGAGCTAGGCTATTATCTTGTGATTCAGAGCTAGGCTATTATCCAGCGACTCAGAGCTAGGCTATTATCCAGCGACTCAGAGCTAGGCTATTATCCAGCGACTCAGAGCTAGGCTATTATCCAGCGACTCAGAGCTAGGCTATTATCTAGCGACTCAGAGCTAGGCTATTATCCAGCGACTCAGAGCTATGCTATTATCCAGCGACTCAGAGCTAGGCTATTATCCAGCGACTCAGAGCTATGCTATTATCCAGCGACTCAGAGCTAGGCTATTATCCAGCGACTCAGAGCTAGGCTATTATCCAGCGACTCAGAGCTAGGCTATTATCTAGCGACTCAGAGCTAGGCTATTATCCAGCGACTCAGAGCTAGGCCATTATCCAACCAAAATACCCACTTTCTGTCTCTCACAAATACACATACAGAGACCAGATACACACATAGTCCCAGAAATGTCTCTCACAAACATACATATTCCAAGATACAAAAACTCCAGACATAGACACTGAACAGCACTTTGAGCAAGATGGAGAGAGCATTGATGATGGGTGGTGGACAGAGAAAAAAACAGAGAGAAAAAAGAAGGGATTGAAGAAGACAGAAAATCATCAATGGAAGGCCCGAGGGGTAGCACATTTAGAAGGAAAGCATACGGAATGGGGAGAGGAGGTGAGGGAAGAGATGAACGAAAAGAGGAGAGTGAAGAATAGACTAGTAGCAATGGCAGTGGGTGATGGACAAAGAGTGGAAGATGGAGTAGAGGAGGGATCCTGAGTGACAGATGATAGAGCAGAGTGCTGGAATCAGAATGTGGAATGTGGAGTGACAAAGTGGGGCGCTTGGTTAGTTTAGTTCAGACGCCATTTTGCCTGTTTGATTTATATTTACTGTTCAGGCATGCCACTGCTGGAAACAATTGTGTATGGCTTTTGGGTGTTTAGCGCAGGGTAACTGCTATGAATGTAGGAATCAAATAAGATTGGATTTGATTCACTCATCTGATATAATATAAACGTAACATGTAAAGTGTTGGTCCCATGTTTCATGAGCTGAAATAAAAGATCCCAGACATTTCCCATGCGTACAAAAAGCTTATTGAAAATCTAATCAAACACTTCATGAGAACCCATGATCTCATGTTGCGCAACATTTCTATTGGCTATGCAATTGTTTGAGAAAACAGAGTTTTGATGGCCTCTATTAAAAAGAGGAGGATCCCATCAGCTTTCTATAGGCAAGGCCTAATATATTTATTTCTCAACTTTCCAAATATTAAGCACATTGCTTCTCTTTACAACAGTAGTATAGCCTACCTGGCTGGCATGAAAATGAACCAGGGGTAAAGCGTCCTACATTCCCCATTTTAGTGCATAGATTACATGTATTTATCTCCTAGCCTTGTTTCGAGAGGTGCATGACAATGGTACATTCTAAATCAAAACAAATTTCACACATAATATTTACTACATGTAAATACAAGATTAAATCAAGAATAGTCTGACGGGTAACAATATTGGCCTATCACTTGTGAATTATATATTATCACTTGTAAATGATGCCCAGCATAAGACAAGAAACAATGCCATATTTGTGTGACTTCTTTGAATCATAGTCGCACACCTCATATAGCCAAGCCCATAGGCCTATATGTTTTGATAAGGTTTGTATCACAAAAGTAGCCAAAGAACTTCTTAAAATTAAGCACCTTAATTCGCTTTACAAGGGGTGTAGAGCCTAACTTGCATATATAAGCAGATCGTGGGTTTCAAGTGTGGGGAAGGTCATTTTCACCTTAAAAATGCACCTTTATAATAATAGCATTACATGCATAATCACATTTGTGGTAGCTTCTGATAATGATGTTTCCCGCTAATGGAACAGTCGCACGTGTAGTGATATCCTTTCTATTTTATTCAGCTTTGTTCAATTGCATTCTTCATACTATAAACTATACTAAATTAACTAGTGTTGCCCACAGCCATATGGCATAGTCAGATCAGGAGCTAACATTATCTCAGTTCACTGGTCACGATGGCAACACCCATCCGTAGCACGCGCTCCAGCAGGTGTATCTCACTGATCATCCCTAAAGCCAACACCTCATTTGTCCGCCTTTCGTTCCAGTACTCTGCTGCCTGTGACTGGAACGAACTGCAAAAATCGCTGAAGTTGGAGACTTTTATCTCCCTCACCAACTTCAAACATCAGCTATCTGAGCAGCTAACCGATCGCTGCAGCTGTACATAGTCTATTGGTAAATAGCCCACCCATTTTCACCTACCTCATCCCCATACTGTTTTTATTTATTTACTTTTCTGCTCTTTTGCACACCAATATCTCTACCTGTACATGACCATCTGATCATTTATCACTCCAGTGTTAATCTGCAAAATTGTAATTATTCGCCTACGTCATCATGCCTTTTGCACACATTGTATATAGACTCCCCTTTTTTTCTACTGTGTTATTGACTTGTTAATTGTTTACTCCATGTGTAACTCTGTGTTGTCTGTTCACACTGCTATGCTTTATATTGGACAGGTCGCAGTTGCAAATGAGAACTTGTTCTCAACTAGCCTACCTGGTTAGCTGCTCAGATAGCTGATGTTTGAAGTTGGTGAGGGAGATAAAAGTCTCCAACTTCAGCGATTTTTGCAATTCGTTCCAGTCACAGGCAGCAGAGTACTGGAACGAAAGGCGGCCAAATGAGGTGTTGGCTTTAGGGATGATTAGTGAGATACACCTGCTGGAGCGCGTGCTACGGATGGGTGTTGCCATCGTGACCAGTGAGCAGAGATAAGGCGGAGCTTTACCTAGCATGGACTTGTAGATGACCTGGAGCCAGTGGGTCTGGCGACGAATATGTAACGAGGGCCAGCCGACCAGAGCATACAGGTCGCAGTGGTGGGTGGTATAAGGTGCTTTAGTGACAAAACGGATGGCACTGTGATAGACTGCATCCAGTTTGCTGAGTAGAGTGTTGGAAGCCATTTTGTTGACATGACATCGCCGAAGTCGAGGATCGGAAGGATAGTCAGTTTTACTAGGGTAAGCTTGGCGGCGTGAGTGAAGGAGGCTTTGTTGCGGAATAGAAAGCCGACTCTTGATTTGATTTTCGATTGGAGGTGTTTGATATGAGTCTGGAAGGAGAGTTTGCAGTCTAGCCAGACACCTAGGTACTTATAGATGTCCACATATTCAAGGTCGGAACCATCCAGGGTGGTGATGCTAGTCGGGCATGCGGGTGCAGGCAGCGATCGGTTGAAAAGCATGCATTTGGTTTTACTAGCGTTTAAGAGCAGTTGGAGGCCACGGAAGGAGTGTTGTATGGCATTGAAGCTTGTTTGGAGGTTAGATAGCACAGTGTCCAATGACGGGCCGAAAGTATATAGAATGGTGTCGTCTGCGTAGAGGTGGATCAGGGAATCGCCCGCAGCAAGAGCAACGTCATTGATATATACAGAGAAAAGAGTATTGAACCCCGAGAATTGAACCCTGTGGCACCCCCATAGAGACTGCCAGAGGACCGGACAGCATGCCCTCCGATTTGACACACTGAACTCTGTCTGCAAAGTAATTGGTGAACCAGGCAAGGCAGTCATACGAAAAACCGAGGCTACTGAGTCTGCCGATAAGAATATGGTGATTGACAGAGTCGAAAGCCTTGGCAAGGTCAATGAAGACGGCTGCACAGTACTGTTTTTTATCGATGGCGGTTATGATATCGTTTAGTACCTTGAGTGTTGCTGAGGTGCACCCGTGACCGGCTCGGAAACCAGATTGCACAGCGGAGAAGGTACGGTGGGATTCGAGATGGTCAGTGACCTGTTTGTTGACTTGGCTTTCGAAGACCTTAGATAGGCAGGGCAGGATGGATATAGGTCTGTAACAGTTTGGGTCCAGGGTGTCTCCCCCTTTGAAGAGGGGGATGACTGCGGCAGCTTTCCAATCCTTGGGGATCTCAGACGATATGAAAGAGAGGTTGAACAGGCTGGTAATAGGGGTTGCGACAATGGCGGCGGAAAGTTTCAGAAATAGGGGGTCCAGATTCTCAAGCCCAGCTGATTTGTACGGGTCCAGGTTTTGCAGCTCTTTCAGAACATCTGCTATCTGGATTTGGGTAAAGGAGAACCTGGAGAGGCTTGGGCGAGGAGCTGCCGGGGGGGCAGAGCTGTTGGCCGAGGTTGGAGTAGCCAGGCGGAAGACATGGCCAGCCGTTGAGAAATGCTTATTGAAGTTTTCCATAATCATGGATTTATCGGTGGTGACCGTGTTACCTAGCCTCAGTGCAGTGGGCAGCTGGGAGGAGGTGCTCTTGTTCTCCATGGACTTCACAGTGTCCCAGAACTTTTTGGAGTTGGAGCTACAGGATGCAAACTTCTGCCTGAAGAAGCTGGCCTTAGCTTTCCTGACTGACTGCGTGTATTGGTTCCGGACTTCCCTGAACAGTTGCATATCCCGGGGACTATTCGATGCTATTGCAGTCCGCCACAGGATGTTTTTGTGCTGGTCGAGGGCAGTCAGGTCTGGGGTGAACCAAGGACTGTATCTGTTCTTAGTTCTGCATTTTTTGAACGGAGCATGCTTATCTAGAATGGTAAGGAAGTTACTTTTAAAGAATGACCAGGCATCCTCAACTGACGGGATGAGGTCAATGTCCTTCCAGGATACCCGGGCCAGGTCAATTAGAAAGGCCTGCTCACAGAAGTGTTTTAGGGAGCGTTTGACAGTGATGAGGGGTGGTCGTTTGACTGCGGCTCCGTAGCGGATGCAGGCAATGAGGCAGTGATCGCTGAGATCCTGGTTGAAGACAGCGGAGGTGTATTTGGAGGGCCAGTTGGTCAGGATGACGTCTATGAGGGTGCCCTTTTTTACAGAGTTAGGGTTGTACCTGGTGGGTTCCTTGATGATTTGTGTGAGATTGAGGGCATCTAGCTTAGATTGTAGGACTGGCGGGGTGTTAAGCATATCCCAGTTTAGGTCACCTAACAGAACAAACTCTGAGGCTAGATGGGGGGCAATCAATTCACAAATGGTGTCCAGGGCACAGCTGGGAGCTGAGGGGGGTCGGTAGCAGGCGGCAACAGTGAGAGACTTATTTCTGGAGAGAGTAATTTTCAAAATTAGTAGTTCGAACTGTTTGGGTATGGACCTGGAAAGTATGACATTACTTTGCAGGCTATCTCTGCAGTAGACTGCAACTCCTCCCCCTTTAGCAGTTCTATCTTGACAGAAGATGTTATAGTTGGGTATGGAAATCTCTGAATTTTTGGTGGCCTTCCTGAGCCAGGATTCAGACACAGCAAGGACATCAGGGTTAGCAGAGTGTGCTAGAGCAGTGAGTAAAACAAACTTACAAACTTTACTGAAGACTCATCTCTTCAGTGGGTCATATGATTGAGTGTAGTCTGGCTCAGTAGTGGGAAGGTGAACGGAAAGGCTCTGGAGCAACGAACCGCCCTTGCTGTCTCTGCCTGGCCAGTTCCCCTCTTTCCACTGGGATTCTCTGCCTCTAACCCTATTACAGGGGCTGAGTCACTGGCTTACTGGGGCTCTCTCATGCCGTCCCTGGAAGGGGTGCGTCACCTGAGTGGGTTGATTCACTGATGTGGTCATCCTGTCTGGGTTGGCACCCCCCTTTGGTTGTGCCATGGCGGAGATCTTTGTGGGCTATACTCGGCCCTGTCTCAGGATGGTAAGTTGGTGGTTGAAGATATCCCTCTATTGGTGTGGGGGCTGTGCTTTGGCAAAGTGGGTGGGGTTATATCCTTCCTGTTTGGCCCTGTCCGGGGGTGTCCTCGGATGGGTCCACAGTGTCTCCTGACCCCTCCTGTCTCAGCCTCCAGTATTTATGCTGCAGTAGTTTATGTGTCGGGGGGCTAGGGTCAGTTTGTTATATCTGGAGTACTTCTCCTGTCCTATTCGGTGTCCTGTGAGAATCTAAGTGTGCATTCTCTAATTCTCTCCTTCTCTCTCGGAGGAGGACTTGAGCCCTAGGACCATGCCCCAGGATTACCTGACATGATGACTCCTTGCTGTCCCCAGTCCACCTGGCCGTGCTGCTGCTCCAGTTTCAACTGTTCTGCCTTCTTATTATTCGAACATGCTGATCATTTATGAACATTTGAACATCTTGGCCATGTTCTGTTATAATCTCCACCCGGCACAGCCACCCCACATAGCCTGGTTCCTCTCTAGGTTTCTTCCTAGGTTTTGGCCTTTCTAGGGAGTTTTTCCTAGCCACCGTGCTTCTACACCTGCATTGCTTGCTGTTTGGGGTTTTAGGCTGGGTGTCTGTACAGCACTTTGAGATATCAGCTGATGTACGAAGGGCTATATAAATAAATTTGATTTGATTTGACAATGACACAGATGTTTTAGGGTGCAGGAATGTCCACCAGAGCTGTTGCCAGAGAATTAAATGTTCATTTCTCTGCCATAAGCCCCCTCCAACGTTGTTTTAGAGAATTTATCAGTACGTCCAACTGGTCTCACAACTGCAGACCACGTGTAACCACGCCAGCCCAGGACCTCCACATCCGGCTCCTTCACCTGATACCAGCCACCAGGAGAGCTGATGAAACAGTGGGTTAACACAACCAAAGAATTTCTGCACAAACTGTCAAAAACCGTCTCAGTGAAGCTCATCTGCGTGCTCGTCATCCTCACCAGGGTCTTAATCTGACTGCAGTTCTTTGTCGTAACTGGCTTCAGTGGGCAAATGCTCACCTTCGATGGCCACTGTCACGCTGGATAAGTATGCTCTTCACGGATAAATCAAGTTTCAAGAGTACCGGGCAGATTGCAGACAGTGTGTATGGCTCTGTGTGGGCGAGAGGTTTGCTGATGCCATCGTTGTGAACAGAGTACCCCATAGTGGCCAATATCCAGCAACTTCCCACAGCCATTGAAGAGGACTGGGACAACATTCCACATGTCACGATCAACAGCCTGATCAACTCAATGTGAAGGAGATGTTTCACGCTGCATGAAGCAAGTGGTGGACACAACAGATACGGACTGGTTTTCTGATCCACGCCCCTACCTTTTTTTTTAAACCTCCTATTATGTTGCGGGTCAATTTGACCCATCTCCACTTTTGAGTTGTCTAAAATACAGGTTAACCTCTCTTTTTCTCCGTGAAATTAAATAAATTTTCCTCATTTAGGGTCATGAACCTAACTTCAAAATGTGAGAAAGGAAATATGTTTAAGAAAAAGTTCTTATGACCCAATGGACTTTTCTTCAGCAAAGGATTAAAGATATCTGTGACCAACATATACATATCTATATTCCCAGTCAAGTGATAGCCATAGATTAGGGCCTAATGATTTTATTTGACTGATTTCCTTAAATGAACTGTAACTCAGTAAAATCTTTGAAAATGTTGCATGTTGCGTTTATATTTATGTTCAGTATTTGTGTGTTAATCTGTCTTTCGACTGATGTGCAGTTGGTGTAATTTTTGCTGGCCCATCTGTGTGTTTGCCGTCAGTGTTTTAGCTTGTGTGTGTCTATTTACTGTAAGAGAGTTGGAGCTTGGCTGTCACAGTCCTTCCCGCTCCCCAGTGGCAAGCTTCCTAACTGGGTCATAGCCCCACCTCCTCCTGGCTCCTCCAGACTTGTCATTTCTAGTAGATCTCATGGGTCTGGAAGGAAATGCACCCTGGAGCATGTTGGAGGTAAAGACAAATCAGGGGCAGTAATTCCACAGTAACAGAATTATGCTCAGTTTTTACACCAAACAAAAACCATTGATTTCAAAGTTTAACAAACCATACAACTCTATGCACAATGGTCACTGAAAAATTACAAAAACTATTTTAGTGGAACAACTCTGCAGATGCAATCTTTGGTAACAGAATTAAAGGTAAAACCTCCCTCAGGTTTTTATGAGACCACATTTTCCAAAAGCTCTGTTGAAAATCTGCTCCGAATTAAGATTCCACGATGTCTGCAGAAAGAATCAATGGCATTCTCCTCATGTTTCACATGTTTGGACATCATAGCACGGCACAGCAGAGCAGGGCAGAGTTCAGTACAGTAGAGTACAGTGCAGTACAATACAGCACAGCAGAGCAGGGTAGAGTACAGTACAGTACAATACAGCACAGCAGAGCAGGGTAGAGTTCAGTACAGTAGAGTACAGTACAGTACAATACAGCACAGCAGAGCAGGGTATAGTTCAGTACAGTAGAGTACAGTGCAGTACAATACAGCACAATAGAGCAGGGTAGAGTTCAGTACAGTAGAGTACAGTGCAGTACAATACAGCACAGCAGAGCAGGGTAGAGTTCAGTACAGTGCAGTACAGTGCAGTACAACACAGCACAGCAGAGCAGGGTATAGTTCAGTACAGTAGAGTACAGTACAGTACAGTACAGTACAATACAGCACAATAGAGCAGGGTAGAGTTCAGTACAGTAGAGTAGAGTGAAGTACAATACAGCACAGCAGAGCAGGGTAGAGTTCAGTACAGTGCAGTACAGTGCAGTACAACACAGCACAGCAGAGCGGGGTATAGTTTAGTACAGTGCAGTAGAGTGCAGTACAATACAGCACAGCAGAGCAGGGTAGAGTTTAGTACAGTAGAGTACAGTGCAGTACAATACAGCACAGCAGAGCAGGGTAGAGTTCAGTACAGTGCAGTAGAGTGCAGTACAATACAGCACAGCAGAGCAGGGTAGAGTTCAGTACAGTGCAGTAGAGTGCAGTACAATACAGCACAGCAGAGCAGGGTAGAGTTCAGTACAGTGCAGTAGAGTGCAGTACAATACAGCACAGCAGAGCAGGGTAGAGTTCAGTACAGTGCAGTAGAGTGCAGTACAATACAGCACAGCAGAGCAGGGTAGAGTTCAGTACAGTGCAGTAGAGTGCAGTACAATACAGCACAGCAGAGCAGGGTAGAGTTCAGTACAGTGAGGTACAGTGCAGTACAGTGCAGTACAATACAGCACAGCAGAGCAGGGTAGAGTTTAGTACAGTAGAGTACAGTGCAGTACAATACAGCACAGCAGAGCAGGGTAGAGTTCAGTACAGTGCAGTAGAGTGCAGTACAATACAGCACAGCAGAGCAGGGTAGAGTTCAGTACAGTGCAGTACAGTGCAGTACAATACAGCACAGCAGAGCAGGGTAGAGTTCAGTACAGTGCAGTAGAGTGCAGTACAATACAGCACAGCAGAGCAGGGTACAGTTCAGTACAGTAGAGTACAGTGCAATACAATACAGCACAGCAGAGCAGGGTATAGTTCAGTACAGTAGAGTACAGTGCAGTACAATACAACACAGCAGAGCAGGGTAGAGTTCAGTACAGTGAGGTACAGTGCAGTACAGTGCAGTACAATACAGCACAGCAGAGCAGGGCAGAGTTCAGTACAGTGCAGTACAGTGCAATACAATACAGCACAGCAGAGCAGGGTAGAGTTCAGTACAGTGAGGTACAGTTCAGTACAGTGCAGTACAATACAGCACAGCAGAGCAGGGTAGAGTTCAGTACAGTAGAGTACAGTGCAGTACAATACAGCACAGCAGAGCGGGGTAGAGTTCAGTACAGTGCAGTACAATACAGCACAGCAGAGCAGGGTAGAGTAGTGTGCAGTACAGTGCAGTAGAGTAGAGTACAGTAGTATATAGTACAGTAAATTAGAGTGTAGTTCAGTACAGTACAATATACTGTACCTTACCGTGTTGTTATTTTCTTTACTGCACTGTAATGTACTGTATAGTACAGTACAGTAGTATATAGTACAGTAAATTAGAGTGTAGTTCAGTACAGTACAATATACTGTACCTTACCGTGTTGTTATTTTCTTTACTGCACTGTAATGTACTGTATAGTACAGTATTGTAGCTGAGCAATTAAAACATGTTTTGTTTTTTAAACAGTTAATCAACATTGCAGCACCCTGTACTGAATATGATGCAGTTGTAACTATGCAGCTGTCAGAACTGGGCCTTAGTGTGTTCAGTCTGAAAGATAGACATCAGAACTGGACCTTAATGTGTTCAGTCTGACAGATAGACATCAGAACTGGACCTTAGTGTGTTCAGTCTGACAGATAGACATCAGAACTGGGCCTTAGTGTGTTCAGTCTGACAGATAGATGTTAGAACTGGGCCTTAATGTGTTCAGTCTGACCGATAGATGTTAGAACTGGGCCTTAATGTGTTCAGTCTGACAGATAGATGTTAGAACTGGGCCTTAGTGTGTTCAGTCTGACAGCTAGATGTAAAAATTGGGCCTTAGTGAGTTCAGTCTGGCAGATAGACATCAGAACTTGGCCTTAATGTGTTCAGTCTGACAGATAGATGTTAGAACTGGGCCTTAGAGTGTTCAGTCTGACAGGTAGATGTTAGAACTGTGCCTTAGTGTGTTCAGTCTGACAGGTAGATGTTAGAACTGGGCCTTAGTGTGTTCAGTCTGACAGATAGACATCAGAACTGGACCTTAGTGTGTTCAGTCTGACAGATAGACATCAGAACTGGGCCTTAGTGTGTTCAGTCTGACAGATAGATGTTAGAACTGGGCCTTAGTGTGTTCAGTCTGACAGGTAGATGTTAGAACTGGGCCTTAGTGTGTTCAGTCTGACAGATAGACATCAGAACTGGACCTTAGTGTGTTCAGTCTGACAGATAGACATCAGAACTGGGCCTTAGTGTGTTCAGTCTGACAGATAGACATCAGAACTGGACCTTAGTGTGTTCAGTCTGACAGATAGACATCAGAACTGGGCCTTAGCGTGTTCAGTCTGACAGAAATACGTTAGAACTGGGCCTTAGTGTGTTCAGTCTGACAGGTAGATGTTAGAACTGGACCTTAGTGTGTTCAGTCTGACAGATAGACATCAGAACTGGACCTTAATGTGTTCAGTCTGACAGATAGACATCAGAACTGGGCCTTAGTGTGTTCAGTCTGACAGATAGATGTTAGAACTGGGCCTTAATGTGTTCAGTCTGACAGATAGATGTTAGAACTGGGCCTTAGTGTGTTCAGTCTGACAGGTAGATGTAAAAATTGGGCCTTAGTGAGTTCAGTCTGACAGATAGACATCAGAACTTGGCCTTAATGTGTTCAGTCTGACAGATAGATGTTAGAACTGGGCCTTAGAGTGTTCAGTCTGACAGGTAGATGTTAGAACTGGGCCTTGGTGTGTTCAGTCGGACAGATAGACATCAGAACTGGACCTTAGTGTGTTCAGTCTGTCAGATAGACATCAGAACTGGGCCTTAGTGTGTTCAGTCTGACAGATAGATGTTAGAACTGGGCCTTAGTGTGTTCAGTCTGACAGATAGATGTTAGAACTGGGCCTTAGAGTGTTCAGTCTGACAGGTAGATGTTAGAACTGGGCCTTAGTGTGTTCAGTCTGACAGATAGATGTTAGAACTGGGCCTTAGTGTGTTCAGTCTGACAGGTAGATGTTAGAACTGGGCCTTAGTGTGTTCAGTCTGACAGATAGACATCAGAACTGGACCTTAGTCTGACAGGTAGATGTTAGAACTGGGCCTTAGTGTGTTCAGTCTGACAGATAGATGTTAGATGTTAGAACTTTATGTTAGCTGGGCCTTAGTGTGTTCAGTCTGACAGGTAGATGTTAGAACTGGGCCTTAGTGTGTTCAGTCTGACAGATAGACATCAGAACTGGACCTTAATGTGTTCAGTCTGACAGATAGACATCAGAACTGGACCTTAATGTGTTCAGTCTGACCGATAGATGTTAGAACTGGGCCTTAGTGTGTTCAGTCTGACAGATAGACATCAGAACTGGGCCTTAATGTGTTCAGTCTGACCGATAGATGTTAGAACTGGGCCTTAGTGTGTTCAGTCTGACAGATAGATGTTAGAACTGGGCCTTAGTGTGTTCAGTCTGACAGATAGATGTTAGAACTGGGCCTTAATGTGTTCAGTCTGACAGATAGATGTTAGAACTGGGCCTTAGTGTGTTCAGTCTGACAGATAGACATCAGAACTGGGCCTTAGTGTGTACAGTCTGACAGGTTTATGTTAGAACTGGCCCTTAGTGTGTTCAGTCCGACAGATAGACATCAGAACTGGACCTTAATGTGTTCAGTCTGACAGATAGACATCAGAACTGGACCTTAGTGTGTTCAGTCTGACAGATAGACATCAGAACTGGGCCTTAACAGCCACCGCTAGCACAGAGAGGCGGCTGCCTACCTACAGACTTGATATCATTGGCCACTTTAATAAATGCACTTGTCACTTGTCACTTTAATAATGCCACTTTAAGAATGTTTACATATCTTGCATTACTCATCTTATATGTATATAATGTATACTGTGTCCTTCACTATCTATTCTTTACTATCTATTGCATCTTAGCCGCTCTGTCACTGCTCATCCGTATATTTTATACTTAAACATTCTTATCCCATTCCTTTACTAGATTGTGTGTATAAAGTTTTTTGTGGAATTTGTTAGACATTAGGTTTTGTTGTGGAATTGTTAGATCTTACTTGTTAGATACTGCGGCACCTTCGGAACTAGAAGCACAAGCATGTCGTTACACTCGCAATAACATCTGCTTATCATGTGTATGTGACCAATACAATTTGATTTGATTTGAAGAATTGGGCCTTAGTGTGTTCAGGGGGAGTTTTCCACATTCAAATAAAGCACGAAGAGGACATTTTAATTAATAAATCAACATAATTTATTACCTTTTAATACCTGCTTATCTCTCGTATTGTAGACCCATATAATATATGCCATTTAGTGGACACTTTTATCTTAAGCGACTTAGTCATGCGTCCATAAATGTGTTCGTATTGGTCTGGGAATCTAACTCACTATCCTGCCGTTACAAGCACCATGCTCTACCAACTGAGCTGCAAATAACCACAAGTAGCTGTGGGTCTAAGAAGATAGTGTTTGTGATCAAAGGCTTTCGTGCAGTTTGAATTTATATAGCTAGTTATCGCCAACCATTGAACTGTACACACAGCTCCAACTACACAGCCTATCACTTTAAACTTCCAGTAGGCCCGACACACAATTCAAATATAGTCTAGTATTTAATTGGCAGTGTGGGGGATGGACACAGTCCATCAGGAAAAATGTGTTTCAGACTTTTCAAGCGTTTAATACGAGCGTGGAACTAAAACCTAAAACTAAAACAAATCATGCATTGAAGTCAATGGCAGACTTGCAGGAAAGCTGAAATGTAGCATCTTATCTGAGGTTAAGATTGGACCTATGGAGAATAGAAAACATGACTTACTGTTATTATTCATACTATAGCTCACCTTTTGATCTTAACCTCTCAATTTCACTGGCTTTGTCATAATTTATCACATGAAACCGCTGCAAGGAGCTGTATGTATCAAGCACCTCAAAGTAGGGGTGCTTATTTAGGATCCGGTTTTCCTTTTACATCGTAATGAATACGATTACATGGCCAGGGGGAACCGGGTCCTAGATCAGCACTTCTATTCTGAGACCCTTGATACATGCACCCCAGGTCTCACAGCATTATGTCACATGGTTAGGGCCAGTTGTTTTCACTGTTTTTTGTGGTATTTCCTGAATTATCCACTTGGTTTGCTGCAGGTAGAACATTCTAGGAAATGTTCTTTAATTGACACCTGTGGCCTTCAATCAATCAAATAATGTCTGGTTGTGCGTGTGTGTTTGGTGGGGTGGATCACCTAAGCCATAGCAGGCGTAACGCCACAAATGTTAATTGGATGAAGCCTATTATTTGGCAGAGAATACTATTTGTAGATCAGTGATTCTACACCTCACGTTTCTCAAGATGATCCTCTCCAACGGTCTTGTAAGTTGTAGCTGAAATCGGGGCAGTTTAAGGTGAGAGTCAATGAAACCAACCACGGAAGTATGTTTTAAGGAACTTAGGGAGTACGCCCAACCTGGAGTTGAACCCAGGTCCAGCAACTGTCTAGCCAACACCTTTACTTTATGCCAAGAAGTGAGAACCTGTGTGTCTTTGGCTACTGGCTGTACTACTGCGTTTAAAACCTCAGAGCTGCCCATTAGTGTGTGTGTGGGAAGAGGTTCCACCTCCACCACTCTGGCTATTAGAGAGTGCCCACAAACACTCACACACACAAACAGAGGCTGCTGCAGCCATCAGAAGAAGGTCTAACTGGGGTTCTGTGAAGTGGAAACATAGTGAGAGAGAGAAGTCTATCCCTGGGACCCAGAGAAGGATACAGACGAAAAACAGTGAAAATAGGACGTCAGGATGCTAGGAATGGTCTTTATGTGGAGTTTGGGAGGAGAGCCTGGAGGTCAAATTGTATTTTATTTGATCAGACAGGGGTAAGGGATTGAAGGCACTGGTGGAGTATGATGAGGAGAAGGAGAGGTGGAGGACGAAGAGGAGAAGGAGAGGTGGAGGATGAAGAGAGGAGAAGGAGAGGTGGAGGACGAAGAGGAGAAGGAGAGGTGGAGGACGAAGAGAGGAGAAGGAGAGGTGGAGGATGAAGAGGAGAAGGAGAGGTGGAGGATGAAGAGAGGAGAAGGAGAGGTGGAGGATGAAGAGGAGAAGGAGAGTTGGAGGATGAAGAGAGGAGGAGGAGAGGTGAAAGCTGTAAAGTGTGATGTTTATGTTGAGGAGTGCAAGGAGCAGTAGGGTTAGCGAGGGAGATTAAGAGATAGGGGAAAGGGATGGATAGATGGAGACAGAAAAGGAGTGCAGAATGGAATAGATGATTTGTACTGGAAAAAGGTAGAGGCTAGAATGTTTTGTACACTTAACACATAAAAGATGAAATACCTCCCAAATTAAATGTTTAATTTTTACTGAGGTTTATATCTTGCGAAAGGACGAGGATTTGTTTACTTGAATTTGATGCTCCTTTTATTATTTTAAAGTGTGTCCTGAAATTGATGGGTTTATTGATCCCCTCGCCACTCTCTGGAAGTCATCCTCTGAGTTTTGTCAGCAACATGTGACAACTGTCACGCCCTGACCTTAGAGAGCCTTTTTATTTCTCATTTGGTTAGGTCGGGGTGTGATTTGGGTGGGCATTCTAGTTTTTCTATTTCTTTGTTGGCCGGGTATGGTTCCCAATCAGAGGCAGCTGTCTATCTTTGCCTCTGATTGGGGATCATACTTAGGCAGCCTTTTTTCCACCTTTAGATTGTGGGATCTTGTTTGTGTTTAGTTGCTTTCTGCACTGCATGTAGCTTTACGTTCATTTTGCATTTATTTTTTTGCTGTCATTTAAATAAAATAAAGATGTACACCTACCATACTGCACCTTGGTCCAATCCATCTCTAAACGATCGTGACAACAACGGAGGGCCCTCTGAGTGAGTTGGTAGGGGCGAGGGGCTGGTTTGGGAATCACCGTCTCTCTCTCTCCCCTTTCCCTCTCTCTCTAAGGCTGGTTACACTGAAGTGGATAAGAGAGGCTCTGCCCAGGTTTTACTGTAAAACATCCTTTTGGCTCAAAATTATTAAAGCCATACTGGTCAGAAACAATACTGCTTATCCTCTATGATAAATATGTCTGGCAGCATAGCAGGCACCATCAGGCAAAGACCCACACAATAACCCACCGAGCCACAGAACAGTCATTCTGCATCAATTGTTATATTTGTGTAAGTTTTGGCTTTATTACGATCGAAACATCTAAATTGACATTTAGCCATATAGTAGATTGCTGGTGTCAGTATTTGTTAACTTTCAGAGTTGTATTCCATTGGTCTATAAAGATGCACTGCTGTAATTATTGTAGATCAAAGTGTATTTTTTACCTGTGTCAAATATGATATGAAGAGGGAATCCCAAATGGGACTCTATTTCCTATACAGTGTACTACTTTTAACCAGATTGTTGCCTAATTCCCAGCTTTAGAGTTCCCTGAAAGTTCAGAGATTTTAATTCTAAGTTGACATCAAATCCTTGTGAATTTAATGGTGGTGTGTGTGTCAGGGGGGACAGCTCTAGTCAAAATATGCTGTTTTAGTCAGAAAGGGTTATTTAGATCTCTCATGCTAACCAGTTATATCATGCTTTTGCATTTTAAAAACTGTGGGTGTCTCTGTCTCTGTGTGTGTGTTGGCTTGCTCAGACAGTTTAGGCTTTGTCTGCCCTTCTGCGTCACACCGTTAAGCAGGCCCTCAAGTGAAACACTCAGAACCACTGGCATAGACAGTGGAGGCGTGTCTGAAATCCTAAACCAGAGTTGAAGAGGTCTGCTTAACTTCCACACAGACTGAAACATTGCTATAGCTCATGTGGAAGCTTCCTTTTTTCAGAAAACTTTATTTATTTATTTATAAGAAGACAAGATATTCCTCTTGCTGGTAATCAGTTCATGATCCCACTTAATGCATTTTGGATTGTATTTTGTTTTAACAACAGGAAGACTTGTTTTGGAAGCACAGCGGAAATGTGTTTTTTAGTGTGATATTGTTTTCTCTCTTTCATACGCCACTGATAATAAACATCTGTCGTGATTTCAAAAGAAAACCCTCCTTTATTGCTCTTATCGCCACCCTGTCAGGCCATTACTGCGAAAGTCACTATAATCCTATTGCATTAAAGAATAACCCCCTGATGTATATTGAAAGCAGAGAAAGCCTGTGTGTGGTGCTTGCAGCGTTGTGAACCTGAGTATCTGTCACTGTAGTCCTGGAACTCTCCTCCTCTCCTCTCCTCCTCTGCTCTCTCTTCTCCTCTCTCCTCTCCTCTCTCCTCTCCTCTCTCCTCCTCTCCTCTGATCTCTCTTCTCCTCCTCTCTCCTCTCTCCTCCTCTACTCTGCACTCTTCTCCTCCTCTCTCCTATCCTCTCCTCCTCTCCTCCTCTCTCCTCCTCTGCTCTCTCTTATCCTTCTCTCTCCTCTCCTCTCCTCTCTTCTCCTCCTCTCCTCCTCTGTTCTCTCCTCTCCTCCTCTCCTCTCTTCTAATTCTCTCCTGTCTTCTCTTCTCCTCTCTACCAGTAGTACAATTAATACAGGGGGAAATTTGATAACAAAATGGCATTTTGAAGAATGAGTTTCAATTTGCAACTTTTGAATTGAAGCGAGGTGAAGAGAAATGTTTTTTTTTTCTCCCATCTGTCTTAAAACTTCTTATGGCTGCAAGGGCAGTATTGAGTAGCTTGGATGAAAGGTGCCCAGAGGTGCCCAGAGTAAACGGCCTGCTCCTCAGTCCCAGTTGCTAGTATATGCATAGTATTATTAGTATCGGATATAAAACACTCTGACGTTTCTAAAACTGTTTGAATGATGTCTGTAAGTATAACAGAACGCATATGGCAGGCAAAAACCTGAGAAGAACACAGCACCATCCAACTGGGAAGCCAGCTGCACCAATGTGTCGGAGGAAACACTGTGCACCTGGCAACCTTGGTTAGTGTGCACTGCGCCCGGCCCGCCACAGGAGCCGCTGGTGCACGATGAGACAAGGATTTCCCTATCAGCCAAACCCTCCCTAACCCGGACGACGCTAGGCCAATTGTGCGTCGCCCCACGGACCTCCCGGTTGCGGCCGGTTACGACAGAGCCTGGGCACGAACCCAGAGTCTCTGGTGGCGCAGCTGGCGCTGCAGTACATTGCCACCCGGGAGGCCCTTATAACCTGTATTATCATCTACATTTATGATGAGTATTTCTGTAAAATGATGTGGCTCTCTGCAATATCACCATATGTTTTTGGAACTAGTGAACGTAACGCGCCAATGTAAACTCAGATTTTTTAAATATAAATATGAACTTTATCAAACAGAACATACATGTATTGTGTAACATGAAGTCCTATGAGTGTCATCTGATGAAGCTCATCAAAGGTTAGTGATTCATTTTATCTCTTTTTGTGCTTTTTGTGACTCCTCTCTTTGGCTGGAAAAATGGCTGGGTTTTTCTGTGAGTTGGTGGTCACCTAATATAATTGTTTGTGGTGCTTTCGCTGTAAAGCCTACTTGAAATCGGACACTGTGGTGGAATTATCAACAAGATTACCTTTTAAAACGGTATAAGATACATGTATGTTTGAGGGATGTTAATTATGAGATTTCTGTTGTCTTGAATATGGCGCCCAGCACTTTCACTGGCTGTTGTCATATCATCCCGTTAACTGGATTGCAGCCCTAAGAAGTTTTAACTAGGGATACAAGCCCGAGCTGGTCCCCCAAAATACAGTGCCTATCATAAATATACCTACTGTAACATTTTATTGGTTATTGGTTTATTGTGAAATAATTAAAAAGTTTAAAGTTTTGAATCCATTTTTGTTACTAATAATACTTTATTTATTTAACTAGCCAAGTCAGTTAAGAACAAATTCTTATTTACAATGACGGCCTACCCCGGCCAAACCCAGACGATGCTGGGCCAATTGTGCGCCGACCTACGGGACTCCCAATCACAGCCGGATGTGATACAGCCTGGATTCAAACCAGGGACTGTAGTGACTCTTGCGCTGAGATGCAGTGCCTTAGACCGCTGCACCATGGAATTGGTACATTGAAAACTATTTTGCAGTCTATATGGCACAGCTGTTTTTACTATTATTCTACATTGTAAAACATAGAAAACATAAAGAAAACCCTGGAATGAGTAGGTATATCCAAACTTTTGACGGGTCCTGTATATATAACAAAAATCTTGCGTATCTTAATTAACAAATAAAATGCATAATAATGTAGGCTTTTCATGCCAAGGATAACCATTAAAAAATGCCTTCTATGTCCTTTGTTTGCTGTGTTTTATCCCTACCATGTTGATTCCTACCTTGGGTTCATACATTTTAACATCAGAAGCCTCCTCCCTCAGTTTGCTTTATTCACTGCTTTAGCACACTCCGCTAATCCTGAAGTCCTAGCCGTGTCTGAATACTGGTGTCACGTTCTGACCTTAGTTCCTTTGTTTTTGTCTTTGCTTTAGTATGGTCAGGGCGTGAGTTGGGGTGGGCAGTCTATGTTTGTTTTTCTATGTTGGTTTTTGAGTTCGGCCTAGTATGGTTCTCAATCAGAGTCATCTGACAATTGTTGTCCCTGATTGAGAATCATACTTAGGTAGCCTGGGTTTCATTTTTGGTTTGTGGGTGTTTGTTTCCGTGTGAGTGTTTGGGCCACAAGGTACTGTTTCGTTTTGTTCACATCGTTTATTGTTTTGTTCCAGTGTTCAGTTTGTTTATTAAAAAGACATGAACACTTACCACGCTCCACCTTGGTCCTCCTCTCTTTCTCCAGACGACATCTGTTACAACTGGCTTAGGAAGGCCACCAAAAATTCAGAAATTTCCATCCCCAACTACAACATTTTCCATCAAGACAGAAACGGGGCGGAACTGCTAAAGGGGGCGGAATTGCAATCTACTGTAGAGAGAGCCTGCAGAGTTCTGTCATACTATCCCAGGTCTATGCTCAAACAGTTTGAGCTTCTTCTTTTAAAGATCATTCTCTCCAGAAATAAGTCCCTCACTGTTGCCGCTTGTTATAGACCCCCCTCAGCTCCCAGCCGTGCCCTGGACACCATATGTGAATTGATTGCCCCCTGTCTATCGTCAGAGTTCGTACTGCTAGGTGACCTAAATTGGGATATGCTTAAAAAAAGATAGATGCCCTCAATCTCACACAAATCATCAAGGAACATACCATGTACAACCCCAAATCCGTAAACACGGGCACCCTCATAGATATCATCCTGACCAATTTGCCCTTTAAATACACCTCTGCTGTTTCCAACCAGGATCTCAGCGATCACTGCCTCATTGCCTGCGTCCGTTATGAGTCTGTCGTCAAATGACCACCCTTCATCACTGTCAAATGCTCCCTAAAACACTTCTGCGAGCAGGCCTTTCTAATTGACCTGGCCCGGGTATCCTGTAAGGATACTGACCTCATCCCGTCAGTAGAGGATGCCCGGTTGTTCTTTAAAAGTGCTTTCCTCACCATCTTAAATTAGCATGCCCCTTTCAAAAAATGTAGAACTAAGAACAGATATAGCCCTTGGTTCACTCCAGACTTGACTGTCATTGACCAGCACAATGACACCCAGTGGCATAATGCACTAGCTTCGAATAGTCCAAGCGATATGCAACTTTTTAGGGGAGCCAAGAACCAATACACACAGTCAGTTAGGAAAGAAAAGGCTAGCTTTTTCAAACAGAAATTTGCATCCTGCAGCACGAATTCCAGCAAGCTTTGGGACACTGGAGAATAAGAGTACCATGGAGAATAAAAGTAGCTCCCAGGTGCCCGCTGAGACTAGGACACACTGTCACCACTGATAAATCCATGGTAATCGAGAATTTCAAAAAGCATTTCTCCACGGCTGGCCATGCTTTCCACCTGGCTTCCCCAACCCCAGCCAACAGCTCTGCACCCCCCACATCAACTGGCCCAAGCACCCACACTTCTCCTTCACCCAAATCCAGACAGCTGATGTTCTGAAAGAGCTGCAAAATCTGGATCCCTACCAATCAGCTGGGCAAGACAATCTGGACCCTCTCTTTCTAAAATTATCCACCACCATTGTTGCAACCCCTGTTGCTAGTCTGTTCAATCTCTCTTTCGTGTCGTCTGAAATTCCTAAGGATTGGAAAGCGGCCGTGGTCATCCCCCTCTTCAAAAGGGAGGACACTCTAGACCCAAACTGTTACAGACCTATATACATCCTGCCCTGTCTTTCTAAAGCCTTTGAAAGCCAAGTTAACAAACAGATGACTGACCATTTTGAATCACACCGTACCTTCTCTGCTATGCAATCTGGTTTCCGAGCTGGTCACGGGTGCACCTCAGCCATGCTCAAGGTCCTAAACTATATCATAACCGCCATCGATAAAAGAAAGTACTGTGCAGCTGTCTTCTTCGACCTGGCCAAGAATTTCGACTCTGTCAATCACAACATTCTTATCGGCAGACTCAACAGCCTTGGTTTCTCTAATGACTGCCTTGCATGGTTCACTAACTACTTCTCAGATAGAGTTCAGTGTATCAAATTGGAGAGCCTGTTGTCCGGACCTCTGGCAGTCTCTATGGGGGTGCCACAGGGTTCAATTCAAAGGCTGACTCTTTTCTCTGTATATATCAATGATGTCACTCTTGCTGCGGGTGATTCTTTGATCCATCTCCACAGAGACGAAACCATTCTGTATACATCTGGCCCTTCTTTGGACACTGTGTTAACAAACCACCAAACGAACTTCAATGCCATACAACACTCCTTCTGTGGCCTCCAACTACTCTTAAATGCTAGTAAAACGAAATGCATGCTTTTCAACCGATCGCTGCCTGCACCCGCCTGCCCGACTAGCATCACTACTCTGGACAACTATACATACCTAGGTGTCTGGCTTGACTCACATTAAGCATCTCCAATCCAAAGTTAAATCTAGATTTGGCTTCCTATTTTGCCACAAAGCCTCCTTCACTCATGCTGCCAAACATGTCCTCGTAAAACTGACTACCGATCCTACTGCTCCTTGACTTTGGCGATGTCATTTACGAAATAGCCTCCAACACTCCACTCAGAAAATTGGATGCACTCTATCACAGTGCCATCCATTTTGTCACCCAAGCCCAATATACTACCCACCACTGAGACCTGTATGCTCTCGTTGGCTGGCCCTCACAACATATTCGTTGCCAAACCCACTTGCTCCAGGTCATATATAAGTCTTTGCTTGGTAAAAAACACCTCTTTAGGCTGCCTTTCCTTCCAGTTCTCTGCTGCCAATGACTGGAACGAATCACAAAAATCACTGAAGTTGGAGACTTATATCTCCCTCACTAACTTTCAGCGTCAGCTGTCAGAGCAGCTTACCGATCGCTGCAGCTGTGCACAGCCCATCTGTAAATAGCCATCCAACCAAATACCTACCTCATCCCAATATTTGTTTTTGTTCTCTTTTGCACACCAGTATTTCTACTTGCACATCCTCATCTGCACATATATTACTCCAGTGTAAATTGCTAAATTGTAATTACTTTGCCACTATTGGCCTATTTATTGCCTTACCTCCTTACTTCATTTGCACACACTGTAAACTGATTTTTCTATTGTGTTATTGACTGTACGTTTGTTTATCCCATGTGTAACTCTGTGTTGTTTTTGTCGTACTGCTTTGATTTATCTTGGCCAGGTCGCAGTTGAAAATGAGAACTTGTTCTCAACTGGCCTACCTGGTTAAATAAAGATATAAAAATGTTTATTTTTTATTTTTATTCAGGCTTTTGAATACTTTTGTGTTCCAGTTCCTTAAATTTGAAGATGTATTATTTAAAAAATGATCCTTTCTTCTAATTATATATTTTATATTTTTATAAATATTATAAATAGAAAGTCGAATACTAATTAGTTTACAACATTCCTTATCTTGAATGGTATTATGTATTTGTAGTTTATTTTCCTATTACAATCCCTACCATGGATAGTATTGGGTGACCATTATTTGACTCCTTTATGGGAACTTTCTATTATTTTGAATAGCCATGGAGTATTCTTGGTGTCTCGGAAACAATTGGTTATCAATGTACAGTTTACCGATTACGAGAGCTACACGTTTCCCTATAAATCTATTCACCTTGAAGAGCGGGTACAGGACTTTGGGCTTTTCTGCATTTTCCTTCGGGAACTGATCATTCATGTCTATTTTTGTGCCAGAGAGTCTTTATACAGGCTTTTAACCGTTATTTCATCTTTCAAGAATGCAAAATTGGGAACGATTGAGTGCTTATGTCTCTGTCCTCTCTGTCAAAACAGTGTACAGTTTGAGTTTGATTTTGTCAACAGTATCACCTGTGATCTGTAACGCTGTAAGAAATAATTATTTCACCACATTTTCAGGATCTTCACCCTCTTTTTCTTTGATACCAGTAAGTAACATATTTTCTCTCATAGATCTAGTCTGATCTAGTCTGTATTTCAAGTAACGCTTCTCTCAGAAACATGTTCTCCTTTTTAAGTACTTTAGTGTCCATTTCATTCGTATTGGCAGTACCTTTTAGCTTGTTTTGTTTCTTTCTCCATTGTCGCAGCTTTCTCGTCACTCATCTCTAGGCTCTCCTCAACTCCTTTATATATTTTCTGACTAGTTCAAGTATGCCCAGTTTATCATTTATTGACTTTAGCAAGTCGGTTTCCATTGACAAACCGGCATTCAGAGCAGGTGGGGCAAGGCGTGTTTTGCATGTTAATTTGATATTAAAACGTGTCACATATCAGTTTGCAAACAATGTACAAAAAAATACAAAATCTAAGTTAATAAAGCTGCATACAAACATGGTCTCTTTTTGGCTTTCTTGAGTAAGGCAGCTCCAAAATGCAGGTTTCTCAGCAAAGCTCAGGGCTTTCTGTGGTGGTGGGGAAGCCAGCGGAATATACAGAGCGTAGGGGTTGGTAATGTTGGTAATGTCACTCATGGGGACAGTACGTCACCACAAAATATACGGGGAGAGCTCGAAAAGATCGAGTCCCTTGGGTGCTGCCATAGAGTTACATTAGAAGTGCCCATCCAAGAAGTCTTGGGGTCATTGGCCACAGATAAAATTAAGTCAAATCAGTTATATGTACCGTAGCTTTAAATGAACTGATCATGTCAACATCATACTTTCAAAATCTTAGCTAGCAAGCTAAGTATCATCAAGAATCAAGTCGACAATCTACTGGCAAATCCTTTTCATTCCTTGTCATATGAAGAGAAATTATAGATAAAACATATCAGTGCATCAGCCATAGAACATAAACATACACAAGAAGTTGGAAATGGCAAATTCAACAATGAATAGTTTGGAAGGAACCAGTGGCTAACTGAAAGAATTGTAAAGCAATCACTAGCCTGCTATTCAGCGGAGTGGGTGTGTGGTACATGTCTGCATTTAAGGGTCTCTTTTCCAAGCTTAAAATGATAAACATTCAACATTGGTCATGCTGTCAAACCAGCATGACTTCTGCTGCATTTGAAACAACTGGAAACTCGGAATTGGAAATCTCAGACTTCCGTGATTTCAAGACAACTGGGAACTCGCCCAAAACGAGCTCCGATTGGAAAATATTTTTTGAGCGGTGATCCAACTCGGAATTCCAAGTCAGAGACTCGGGCCCCTTTCTATAGCTTTGACCTGAAGATTACTGACATCATGATTCGACCTTGTTTATTTCTGAATTCCCAGTTGTCTTGAAAGCACCATAAATCCAGAGAGTGCCAGACTTTGATGATAAGGTTTGATGAAAAAAATTGCAAAAGACCGCCACGCCACCTTCCTGCTGAAGTTAGCGCACACAACAAGGTGTGTCCAAATATGTCTTGTATGTTGATGCATAAATTATGTAATATGCCGGGGAGATATGTATACCGTAGCTGAGAAAGCAATACTAAGTGTTTGTTGTGTAGTAAGCTGTTAGTAGCCCATGTGCCTCATCCTATTAATTTGCTCCCTATTCCTCTAATAACTTAGCTTGTTGTTCTGACTTGGTGGTGCACATTTAGCCTGTAGCCTGTTTTAGAGAAATTTCTTCATCAAATATTGTAAGATCTTTCATTGTCTGCTTATATCCCCTGAATTCTGTCCCTGTACATTTCAAAAGTGCTGAACAAATAGTTGTATTGATTACGTCCTTCCTCGCTCGCTCATTAACATCTTGATTGAAATCATGGATCGCCTCTTATCCGCCCATCATCCGGGGCGGCAGGTAGCCTAGTGGTTAGAGCGACTTACCAGTAACCGAAAGGTTGCTAGATTGAATCCCTGACCTGACAATTTAAAAATCTGTGGTTCTGCCCCAGAACAAGACAATTAGCCCACTGTTCCTAGGCATTCATTGTAAATAAGAAGTTGTTCTTAACTGACTTACCTGGTTGAATACATTTTTAAAAATCCCCTTATGTCTTAGTTTGTACATCTGAATTGTCAGTGGAAAGCACATTTGTTACGCAAGTCAGCCATGTCAGCTATGTTTTTTTAAAAGGCAGTAAATGAGAGATAAAATGTCATATTCAATATCTGTAAGTTTGACAAAATATTAGCACTTTACTCAACATACTCTTGGGCAATAACCTTCAATCTGTATAACAACACAAAACAAATTATAAGGCTAGAGAAATGTATCCACCAATATAACCAATACAATCAACACCCAAACATGTCGGAGATTAAACATGGAGAACCAATCCCCAAAACAAAATGAGACTCCTCGACAGACGTAGATGATTTACGCTTTTCTCCACAGAGAATGGTAACTACACTTGGGGGTAGAAGCTTTTAAGAAGCCTCTTGGACCTAGACTTGGCGCTCCGGTACCGCTTGCCGTGCGGTAGCAGAGCGAACAGTCTATGACTAGGGTGGCTGGAGTCTTTGACAATTTGTAGGGTCTTCATTTGACACTGCCTGGTATAGAGGTCCTGGATGGCAGGAAGCTTGACCCCATTGATGTACTTGGGCTGTACGCACTACCTTCTGTAGTGCCTTGTGGTCCGATGCCGAGCAATTGCCATACCGGGCAGTGACGCAACCAGTCATGCTCTCAATCGTGCAGCTGTAGAACCTTTTGAGGATCTGAGGACCCATTCCAAATAATTTCCATCTCATGAGAGGAAATAGTGTTTGTCATGCCCTCTTTACGACTGTCTTGGTGTGTTTGGGCCAGGATCGTTTATTGGGGAAGTGGACACCAAGGAACTTGAAACTCTCGAACTTGCTCCACCTCAGCCCCGTCGATGAGAATGGAGACATGCTCGGTCCTCCTTTACTTGTAGTCCACAATCATCTCCTGCGTATACAGTGCCTTGCAGAAGTATTCAACCCACTTGGTGTTTTTCCTATTTTGTTGCATTGAAATCTGTAATATAAATAGATTTTTATTTGGATAGCATGTAATGGACATACACAAAATAGTCCAAATTGGTGAAGTGAAATGGAAAAAAAAATGTTTTAAAATTGAAAAAAAAAATTACAACTGAAAAGTGGTGCGTGCATATCTATTCACCCCCTTTGCTATGAATCCCCTAAATAAGATATGGTACTACCAACTACCTTCAGAAGTCACATGATTAGTTAAATAAAGTCCACCTGTGTGCAATCTAAGTGTCACATGATCTGTCACATGATCTCAGTATATATACACCTGTTCTGAAAGGCCCCAGAGTCTGCAACACCATCAAGCAAGCAGCACCACCAAGCAAGCAGCACCACCAAGCAAGCAGCACCACCAAGCAAGCAAGCAGCACCATGAGGAGCAAGGAGCTCTCCAACCAAGTCGGGGACAAAGTTGTGGAGCAGTACAGATCAGGGTTAGGTTATAAGATAATATCCGAAACTTTGAACATCCCACAGAAAGTTGTTTGGAATGTTTGGACAAAGATTACAGGTCATTTATTAGACAATGTGTAATGTGTATGTCATATTGGGCGAGTTGGAACAGGTGTTTTTCTGAATCAAACCCGCCAAATAAATTGACATTTTGGGGATATAACGATGGTATCAGTCGAACAAAAGGACCATTTGTGATGTTTATGGGACATATTGGAGTGCCAACAGAAGAAGATCTTCAAAGGTAAGGCATGAATTATATCGTTATTTCTGAGTTTTGTGTCGCGCCTGACGGGTTGAAATATGATTGTCATGTTTTTGTTTGATGGGGTGCTGTCCTCAGATAATAGCATGGTTTGCTTTTTGATATCTGACAAGGTGGCTGGATTAACAAGAAGTTAAGCTTTATTTTGGTGTATTGCACTTGTGATTGTACGAAAGTTAAATATTTCTAATAATTTATTTTGAATTTCGCGCTCTGCAATTTTAGCGGATGTTGTCGCATTCAGACCAAAGAGTTCAATCTTGGTCATGATCAGACTAGGGAATATTGTTTCTCGTGGCCTGAGAGTCATTTAGGTGCCAAGCGGGATGTCATGTGCCTTTTACTAAGAACTTCCATCTGGCCACTCTACGTAAAGGCCTGATTGGTGGAGTGCTGCACAGATGGTTGTCCTTCTGGAAGGTTCTCCCATCTCCACAGAGGAACTCTGGAGCTCTGTCAGAGTGACCATCGGGTTCTTGGTCACCTCCCTGATCAAGGCCCTTCTCCCCCAATTGTTCAGTTTGACCGGGCAGTCAGCTCTAGGAGGAGTCTTGGTGGTTCCAAACTACTTCCATTTAAGAATGATGGAGGCCATTGTGTTCTTGGGGACCTTCAATGCTGCAGACATTTTTTGGTACCCTTCCCCAGATCTGTGGCTCGACACAATTCTGTCTTGGAGCTCATGGACAATTACTTTGACCTCATGGTTTGGATTTTGCTCTGACATGCACTGTCAACTGTGGGACCTTGTAGAGACAGGTGTGTGTGCCTTTCCAATTTAATGTCCAAACAATTGAATTTACCACAGGTGGACTCCAATCAAGTTGTAGAAACCTCTCAAGGATGATCAATGGAAACAGGATGCAGCTGAGCTCAATTTCGGGTCTCATAGCCAAGGGTCTGAAAACGTATTAAGGGAAAGGGAAAGAGGATACCTAGTCAGCTGGACAACCGAATGCATTCAACGGAAATGTGTCTTCCGCATTTAACCCAACCCATCTGAATCAGAGAGGTGCGGGGGGCTGCCATAATCGACATCCACGTCTTTAGCGCCAGGGGAACAGTAGGTTAACTGCCTTGCTCTGTGGCAGAATGACATATTTTTACCTTGTCAACTCGTAAATAAGGTATTTCTGTTTTTTATATTTAATTGTTTTGCAAAAATGTCTAAACCTGTTTTCACGTTGTCATTAAGTGCTATTGTGTGTAGATTTTTATTTTATCCATTTTAGAATAAGGCTGTAATGTCAAACAAAATGTGGAAAAAGGGAAGGAGTCTGAATACTTTCCGAATGCACTGTAAATCCGGAGAGCACCACTTCTGTGAAACGGGGTATGATACAGTCCCTGATGTCTCTCTGGAAGAAGATCCTCGCCCTGAGAACGTCTACTTTATTGTCCAGGGACTGAACATTAGCGAGTAATATACTCAGAAGTGGTGGATGGTGTGCGCGATTCCTGAGTCGGACTAAAAGTCTACTCCAAGTACCTCTTCTCCGCTGACGGCATCTTAGAGCATCTTCTGGGATGAGTTCAATTGCCTTGTGGGGTACGACCAAAGGTTCCAATTGTGGAAAGTTGTATTTCTTGTCGAAAGGCTGGTGAGGTACCGCCGCTCTGATATCCAAAAGTTATTTCCGGCTGCATGTAATTATACAAAAATGTGGACTAATAATGTGAGAAATAACAAGAACAACAACAAAACATTCTGCAAAGTTACTTAGGAGCCAGAAACAGAGCAGCTATGTCTATTTGGCACTTTCTTGTTATCTTTGTCTACAAGCCTACGATAATTATTTTTTATTTAATTTTTTTGGACAAGGAAAGAAATACTCCCCAAAAATAACAAAGACAACTCCTTGCAACAAGTGTAATTAAAACTTCACTATGCACAAAGGGATATTAATTCATAACTTCACCAAGCACAAAGGGATATTAATTCATAACTTTACTATGCACAAAGGGATATTAATTAATACCTCACCAAGCACAAAGGGATAAAAAAAATCATGTTAACGCCTATTATTGCGCACAGAGTGAGACCATGCAACTTATGTGAATTGTTAAGCCAATTTTTACTCCTGAACTTATTTAGGCTTGCCAAAACAAAGGTGGTGAATACTTATGCAACCAATACATTTGAATTGTCTTTATTATTCATTTGTAAACATTGTGTAGAACAGTAGAACAGTGAAGAATAAATTGAATCAATAGCTCATAATTGTCTGTCTCTGTGTCTGTCTCTGTAAATGTAATGAAATAACAATTGGATTACTCATGGCCTTTTCTACCTTGCCAATTTTCCTGTCTGATCGTCCACAATGCTCATTGCGCTTTTATTCTCACCAAACCCATTAAGATTTTATGAGCCTTGCAGAGCACAATTCAGCAACATTTCAAAGGTCATACAGTACTTGAACATTTTCAAAGTCAGCAGTGCAAAAAAACTCAAGCACTGTCATGCATGGATGTTTGTCAACTTTTATGTTTTTATTCTCTTCTTACAAAATAGATCTCATCTGAATCTGCTGTCGCTGGATCACCCAAATCGTATCATGTTCTTCCTCATGTTTGTCATACTAAAGAAGAGACTTCCTGTTCAATTCTGCAGGCATTCAAATGCAGGACTTTTTCTGGCATATGATTAATTGCTTCAGATCACATAGCCAATTAGAGAACAGATTGCTGGATAATTAAGTGTCACACTTAGGTTCAGAAATATTTCCTGTTTAAAAATGGTAATAATGTAATATTTTGTATTCTTTGTTTTATTTCTGTAAAGCTTCTTTCCACCTCAAAGACACTTGAGGGGAAACACAACAAACCAAGCAAAAGTCAAAAAGTAAATATAAGGCCATTTGTGAGTCAGAAAAGCTTGAAAAGCTTTAACCACAGTATACTTCTCAAGTTAAAGTCGGATCACAGAAGTTTCCGAGACCTGGAAGTCTCCAATTACTAATAGTGCATTAGTATTCAAAAACTCCCCTTCTAATTTAGAAGGGTTTGTTATTTTGCAATGTGGGTCTGCATTAATTTGCATTGTTATTGACTTCAGTGGAATAGTCCTTTTGACTCTTTCATGTATGTAAACATTAGTCATTAGTGTTCATATTCCGTGTTAGTTTCTCTCTCATCTGGGCACACTTAGCCTAACTAGAATAGGCTGCACAGTGGAAGCATCTTAATGATGGCGAAGGGAGTATCAGTGTGCTTGTCTCAACGAGCTGGCAGAGCTACATTATAATGCCTCATCTTCGGGGGATGCCAGCGGAGCCATTTAGCCCACTTAGTATGTAATGTGTCCAGTGTGTATATGATTACACTGCGGTCTCAGTATTTAATACTCGGACTGTGCAGATCGGTAGTAAGCCAGACATGCCTTAGATGTCTTCAGTCTGCAGTATTCATTGGATCCATTGTTCATTTCTCAGTGTAAAATGTCTGGTTGTAAGTAATCCACAATGCTGAGGACTCTTGTAATCACTCCGAATTCATTGATGAATTTGATTATAACTGCTTATATGTTTACTAACCCAGAACGTAGGCGATTTCAGCTGAAGATGTCTTCCTGTGCTGGTGATTGGCCTACTTAGAGAATATAGCATCCTAAATGATGAGTTCACCACCTGCCCTGAATATGAACATGAACATGCTGGGTCACATTAATAAGGACTCGTAAAGGCAGTGACATAATGATTGTTGTTGATCCAGAACAGATGATTGATTGAGCTAATAATATTTTACTGCAGTGGTCTAAATCAGGGTCACTCAGTGTTTCTTGGTAGTCTTAAACAAATCTACTTTGAAGTAGAATTATACACATGGTGTCACTCCCTGGTCTTAGTATTTTGTGTTTTCTTTCTTTATTTGGTCAGGCCAGGGTGTGACATGGGTTTATTTTGTGGTGTGTTTTTGTATTGGGGTTTTAGTAGGTATTGGGATTGTGGCTTAGTATGGTTGTCTAGAAAAGTCTATGGTTGCCTGAGGTGGTTCTCAATCAGAGGCAGGTGATTCTCGTTGTCTCTGATTGGGAACCATATTTAGGCAGCCATATTATTTGAGTGTTTTGTGGGTGATTGTTCCTGTCTCTGTGTTTGATTGCACCAGATAGGCTGTATAGGTTTTCACGTTACGGTTGTTGTTTTTGTATTGTTCGTTTTTTCATCGTCATTAAATATGTATCAAGAATACCACGCTGCTTTTTGGTCCGACTCTCCTTCCACGGAAGAAAACCGTAACACATGGTTATGGTCTTAAAAAGAAGAAGAAGACACCTGTACCATGTCAGATATAGAGTTGACATTTATTCAATTTTGAGTTTGCATCACATTATTCCACTTTATATATATCACAGAAGACTGAAATATAACAAAACTCTTTGCCACAGAAACACTGTATTTTTGTTCCAAAAACATGTATCTTTATTAATTATGAAAAATATTTATAACATTCCACCCATGAGGCCCATGAGGCCAAAGAGAGCTACAGCACTACCCGTGATTTGTCCTGAGTAGCATACATCAAGATTAGCCTCTGTAGCTTCCCGCTGTCAAGCTGGCAGAATGCTGAGGTGGTCTGATAAGAGATTCCTGGAGCATAATGTTCCCTGGACATTCTCCTCACGCGGTTCCCTATCATTACGGCCCTGCAAACTGGATGTAAAGCAGCCCATTTAATATCATGTAGAGCCTATTCTAAGAGCAGAAGGGAGAAAGGGGACGGAAGGGGGTGGGTGAGTTGGCAGAACAGATGCTGTGTAAACAAGCAGACAGTGGATGAACCATCCGTGGGTGTTTGGTGGACTGTCACACTGAAGTGGCTGAGTCTTTGTTAAGACTTGAAGGCTGAAGTTACTGTATCAGCTGCAGCTGTGAAGAACTCTAGTTGAACTTCGAGAAGTTGGAAATTGAGGCAGCAGTTCCATCCGCACAGTGGCTGGCTGAACCCTTTCAGAGAAGTTTTGGAGACATTCTTATCCTTCAAATAGTCTCGTCTAGTACTCAAAATGATTTCTAGCCAGTCCAGAAAAGACATCCAAACTTTTTGAAGGAGGTATTGACCAGTGACAAACTTTTGAAGACATTTTATCTAAGTTGGCAGCTGCCTCAGCAACTACACCAGGTTAACCTTTTGGAGAAGTTAAAGAATGGCCCGTTTAAGTATGCAGCTGTACCAGTCTCTACAGTACAGTGGCATAGCCTACAGTACTTGCAAATGACAGCGTATTGACTTGCCTCATAGCTGGTGACAGCGTGTAGAGAAATCTAGGAGATATGTTTCTTTCTGTGGAGCTGGAAGACCTACTGTCTCAGTCCCCTCAGAGTTCTGTGAGTAAAACACAAAGGACCAGGCATCGCTTGAAACCTGTCCCACCCACTTAATGCAATGTCATGCACATATAAAATGAGTGCCAGCCGGCAGAGATATCATAAACTTTTTCCTGATGCATGAAATCTGTTTCTTTTTATACTAGAATATATATCCATGAGATAAAACCGTCTCGCCCTTCGACGGAATATATACATTTCCAAAGTTTTCTGTGTATGAATAGTACATGTGTGTTAGGGATAATACAGTGGCGTACGTATTGAAGTCTGCCATTGAATAATTGCCATCTCTCTCTCTGAGGATCTAGATTAATGCATGAAAAGGAATCCATCCCTCCACCATTTGAAGTGAGAACAAGAAAGAGCATTTTGTGCTTGCAGGCCCGAGTCAAATTGTTATCCCAGCATTGGCAGCCTGCCTTTCCATAAGGCCACAGCACTTTCTCATGAAGATTCACAGGAAGCAGAGGGATTGAGAGACCAGTTTCAGTCCAACATTTTCAGACCCTGTGGAAGATTGACAGATAGCTTGAAAAGTCTGGAAGAAGAGTTGTATTTTTAACTAGACAGAAGAGAGGGACCTCAGATCAGCCAAGGCCACTGACTCACTGTGGATATGGCAGCTATACCGTTGGTATTTCATGTAGCTATTTGGCCGGAGGCAAAAGCTAGAAATCCTGGTTACATTAATTAATCATGTTTGTTGCACCTGTGACCTCCAGACAGATACGAGGGAATGCATTGATATGGAAGTTTTATTGTTTGAAATGAAATATAAGGGCTTCATTTCTGCATGACACAAAGGCATACATTTTTAAACTGCAGAAGAGGATCCCACCACCCCCCCCACCCCCACCCCCAGTGTTTTTTGGAGACGAGCTTTCAGACTTTGTTTGAAATTCTCGGTTTGAAAGATGACCCTAGAGTACTTGTTGGTGCGAACAAATAAATAAATGAAACAATGCAATAACATCGTTCGTCAGTGTGTATTGCCTCAAATCAAGTTTAATTCTCACTCCTTCCTGCATGAGATACTTAGAGGGATAAAGCTAATAGCCTAGACGACATTATCTAATAAATTGTTGTATCTTCAGAGATAGAAAGCAGGAGAAAGGAGAAACGGGAGAAAGCAGGAGAAACGGAGAAGCCATTGAAATGGGGATGGAGGAAGTGAATGGTGTGAATCTATCCCATTCCATTATCTATGATTTTAACATGTGACGCAACACATCCATGAACTTCTCTATGACACTCCTTCTTGGTTGGATTTCCATCCCGCTGACTGGCAGTCAGGGGCGTGAATTTACTGTTGAATAGAGGAGAGGACAGAGCCATGTGGGTTTCATGCTGGTGTAACTCTTCATTTGAAGTTTTGCTTTCCCCTAGGTATGATATTTGTTGACAATTATGATTTGTATATGTAGTATATAAAGGTTTTATTACGAGGACCTGTAATCATATATAAATAATGAATAGCTCATATTCAGGTAATTACTGAATGTAATTAAATAATTATGTTTCATAATGATATCATAGTTGTGGTGATGCCAAAACTCAAATCATCAGCCATCCAATTGCATTTGTAACCTCCACGTCTCACATCCATACAGTAGAACTCTCTTTACTGCAGCAGTTTGATGTTGTTTGGCAAGGTCAATGATTTCCAGATCACCTTCAGGCTCAAAACTCAAAACCTTGAAAACACGCCCAAGAGAGGATAAAGAGGAGAAAACAGTAGAAATATAATTGGTGGCTCTGATACTCTAGAGTCTAATATGAACCGTGTTTCAGGCCAAAGTCAATATCAATTAATTCAGCTGCTTGGAGTCTGGTCTGGCACTCTCATAACTTTATGAAGGAGCTGTTGACTTGTAATGCAAAGGAGAGAGCGAGACCGGCAGAGTAAGTCGAAAAGGGATTTGAGTATTCTCTCTGGTACATTACTAGGGAGGGAGGGAGGGAGTGAGAGATGAAGGGAATGGGTGGAGGGATGGTTAAGCTCTCTCTCAAACATTTGAAAGTAAAATAAATAAACTGGACTTTGAACCCTGCCTATCTGAATCCTTTACCACCACACCAGGGTCATTGGACTGGGATGTCTGCCTGGGTTGTGTGACAGTCACTGCTGTGGCCAGCTGTTTGTGTGTATGTTTGTTTTCTAAGTTGTTTTAAATGCTAAATAGTTTTTTTTTATGGAGGCTAGTGAGGAATGCTGTTGGATATTTGACTGGGACTCCAAATGAAATGACAGAGGGGTAGGGTGCAGCATGTTGGATCATAAGAGGAGCAGGGGGACAGGACTCAGTGCTCCTCACATCCAGTCAAACGTACAAGAACCTTGTTGTTACATTTTTTTTCTGACTGACTTTAATAGAGCAATAGAAAAACTGTCACGTTCTTCTTCCTCTGAAGAGGAGAGGCGAGAAGGATCAGAGGACCAAAATGCAGCGTGGTATATGCTCATGGTGAATATTTCATTAAAGAAAGTACTGATCACTGAATACAAAAACAATAGACAAATAACGACCATGAAGCTATAAATGAGACCTGTGCTGACACAAGCAACTAGCATAGACAATCATCCAAAACAAACAGTGCAACCCAGGCTACCTAAGTATGATTCTCAATCAGAGACAACTAATGACACCTGCCTCTGATTGAGAACCATACTAGGCCGAAACATAGAAATACCCAAATCATAGAAAAACAAACAGACTGCCCACCCAACTCACGCCCTGACCATACAAAATAAATACAAAACAAAGGAAATAAAGGTCAGAACGTGACAAAAACAAGCAAATATTCAACAACAATGTCAATCAGTGGAGACTGATGAGGAGAGAACAGCTCATAATAATGGCTGGAATGGAGTATAATGTAATGGTATCCAACCTATGAAAACCAAGTCTTTGATACCATTCCATTTAATCCATTCCAGACATTATTATGAGCTGTTCTCCCCTCATCAGTCTCCACTGATTGACGTTGTTGTTGAATGTTGTTTTTCCTTGTAACTTGCTAAAGCTGAAAAGATTAGAAGGCTACGAAACAGGTTTGTAGACGTGTCATTCACATCACCTCTGATCCAACTATCCACACGTACTGAATGTGTTAACATGGACACAAGCCCCCGGAGGCAAAATAAACGCAAAATAGTCAGACGATGCAGACTCACGCCCATACCTGGTTATTAGGCATCCTCTGCAATCCTGGTCCTATGTGCTGAAAGCAATGCATTCTCAAATAACAAATAACATAATTACAAAGATTTCCTTTAATTTACTGTATATATCACAATTACAGTGCCTTCAGAAAGTATTCATACCCCTTGGCTTATTCCACATTTTATTCCACATCCCAGTCCGGAATCTCCAGTGACGATCCACGGTCCGGAGTCCCAGGCGATGAGCCACGGTCCGGAGTCTCCGGCGATGATCCACGGTCCGGATTTCCCAGCGACGATCCATGGTCCGGCGCTTCCGGCGACGATCCCCGCACCAGAGGCACCACCGAAGCTGGCAGATCCGTGAGTGGCTCGGGGCTTACGTCCCGCACCGGAGCCACCACCAAGGCTAGATTCCCACCCGGACCCTCCCCCATAGAGTCAGGTTTTGCTGCCGGAGTCCGCACCTTTGTGGGGGTACTGTCACACCCTGACCTTAGAGAACTTTTTATTTCTCTATTTTGGTTAGGTCAGGATGTGACTAGGGTTGGTAGTCTAGTTTATTCAATTCTATGTTGGCCTGATATGGTTCCCAATCAGAGGCAGCTGTCTATCGTTGTCTCTGATTGGGGATCATATTTAGGCAGCCTTTTTCCACCTGTTGTGTGTGTGGGATCTTGTTTATCTATTGTTGCTTGTGAGCACTGCATAGCTTCATGTTTTGTTTTGCGCTTTATTGTTTTCTGTGAGTTTCATTTAAATAAACATGTGGAACTCTACGCACGCTGCGCCTTGGTCCAGTTATTCCAACGACCGTGACACTGGGATTTCGCTGGGCCACTCAAGGACTTTCACATTCTTGTTCTGAAGCCATACCAGTGTTGCTTTGAATGTATGCTTAGGGTCATTGTCCTGTTAAAGGTTGTTTGCACTATGAAGTAGGCTGTCATCAAGGATTTGTGTGTATTTGGCTCCATTCATTGATCCATCTAGCCTTACCAGCCCCTGCCTCTTAAAAGCATCCCCATAGTATGATGCTGCCACCACCATGCTTCACGGTGATGACCTGTGCGTGGTTTTCTCAAGACATAGCGCTTTGCTTTCAGGCCAATTAGCTACATTTTTGTAACTAGACCACAGAGCCTTTTACGTGCCTTTTTGCAAACTCCAGGCATGCTGTCACATGGATTTTTTCTCGGGAGTGGCTTCCGTCTGGCCACTCTCCCATGAAGCCCAGATTGGTGAAGTGTTGATGAGACTGTTGTCCTTCTGGCCGGTTCTCCCATCGCAGCCAAGGAACTCTGTAGTTTTGCCAGAGTGGTCATTGGGTTCTTAGTCAACTCCCTGACCTAGGTTTTTCTTGCCCAGGTTGCTCGGTTTGGTCGGATGGCCAGCTCTATGCAGAGTCTGGGTAGTTCCATATTTTTTAAATTTCCCAATGATGGAGATCACTGTACTCTTAAACGTTCAACACTCTAGAAATGTGTTTATACTCTTCCCCAGATATACAGTGGGAAGAACAAGTATTTGATACACTGCTGATTTTGCAGGTTTTCCTACTTACAAAACATGTAGATGTCTGTAATTTTTATCATGGGTACACTTCAACTGTGAGAGACAGAATCTAAAAGAAAAATCCAGAAAATCACATTGTATGATTTTTAAGTAATTAATTAGCATTTCATTGCATGACAAGTATTTGATACATTAGAAAAGCAGAACTTAATATTTGGTACAGAAACCTTTGTTTGCAATTACAGATGTCAGGGATTTTGGCCCACTCCTCCATACAGACCTTCTCCAGATCCTTCAGGTTTCGGGGTTGTCGCTGGGCAACACGGACTTTCAGCTCCCTCCAAAGATTTTCTATTGGGTTCAGGCCTGGAGACTGGCTAGGACACTCCAGGACCTTGAGATGCTTCTTACGGAGCCACTCCTTAGTTGCCCTGGCTGTGTGTTTCGGGTCGTTGTCATTATGGAAGACCCAGCCACGACCCAACTTCAATGCTCTTACTGAGTGAAGGAGGTTGTTGGCCCATCCATCCTCCCCTCAATACGGTGCAGCCGTCCTGTCCCCTTTGCAGAAAAGCATCCCCAAAGAATGATGTTTCCACCTTCATGCTTCACGGTTGGGATGATGTTCTTGGGGTTGTAGTCATTCTTCTTCCTCCAAACACGGCGAGTGGAGTTTAGACCAAAAAGCTCTTTTTGTCTCATTAGACCACATAACCTTCTCCCATTGCTCCTCTGGATCATCCAGATGGTCATTGGCAAACTTCAGACGGGCCTGGACATGCGCTGACTTGAGCAGGGGGACCTTGCGTGCGCTGCAGGATTTTAATCCATGACGTCGTAGTGTGTTACTAATAGTTTTCTTTGAGACTGTGGTCCCAGCTCTCTTCAGGTCATTGACCAGGTCCTGCCGTGTAGTTCTGGGCTGATCCCTCACCTTCCTCATGATCATTGATGCCCCACGAGGTGAGATCTTGCAGGGAGCCCCAGACTGAGGGTGATTGACCATCATCTTGAACTTCTTCCATTTTCTAATAATTGCGCCAACAGTTGTTGCCTTCTCACCAAGCTGATTGCCTATTGTCCTGTAGCCCATCCCAGCTTTGTGCAGGTCTACAGTTTTATCCCTGATGTCCTTACACAGCTCTCTGGTCTTGGCCATTGTGGAGAGGTTGGAGTCTGTTTGATTGAGTGTGTGGACAGGTGTCTTTTATACAGGTAACGAGTTCAAACAGGTGCAGTTAATATAGGTAATGAGTGGAGAACAGGAGGGATTCTTAAAGAAAAAGTAACAGGCCTGTGAGAGCCGGAGTTCTTACTGGTTGGTAGGTGGTCAAATACTTATGTCATGCAATAAAATGCAAATTATTACTTAAAAATCATACAATGTGATTTTCTGGATTTTGTTTTAGATTCCGTCTCTCACAGTTGAAGTGTACCTATGATCAAAATTACAGACCTCTACATGCTTTGTAAGTAGGAAAACCTGCAATAGCGGCAGTATATCAAATACTTGTTCTCCCCACTGTATGTCTCATCACAATCTCAGATCTATGGACAGTTCCTTGGACTTCATAGTATAGTTTCTGCTCTGACATGCAGTGTAAACTGTGGGATGTTATATAGACAGGTGTTTCTTTCAAAATCATGTTCAAACAATTGTTTTGTAAATATAGAACAAGGCCTGCAAAATTTGCCACAGGTGGACTCCAAGTTGTATTGACATCTCAAGTATGATCAAAGGAAATTGGATGCACCTGATCCCAGCTTGGAGTGTCATAGCAATGGGGTGTGAGTACTTACAGTACTGGTCAAATGTTTGGACACACCTACTCCTTCCAGTGTTTTTCTTAATGTTTTATATTTTCTACATTGAGGAATAATAGTGATGACCAAAACTATGAAATAACATACATGGAATCATATAGTAACCAAAAAAGTTTTAAACAAATCAAATTATATTTGAGATTCTTCAAAGTAGCCACGCTTTGCCTTGATGACAGTGTAACCCTTTCACCAGGCTCGAATTTGACTCTCACGATATTATTATCTTACGTAGAATATCTCAACAGCATGGGATGATAGGTGAGAAGGACATCTCCAATAAGAATCCCTATTGTAAACTATCTATGGTGTTGACAACTAGGGTATTAACTTCAGATGGAATGATTATTGATTTTTGTTATTGTATAAGGATATGCTTTCCCATGCATTAAATTAAATTGAAACAGGAAATGACTCCACCAAGGGAACATACATAAGATTCAAGATGTGTGTTATTACATTTTCAATGCACCACATCAAAAGAAATTAAAAATAATAAACCCCAATGAGTCGTGCAAAACCATGTCCAAATTACTTCAAGCTTGCTTAACCCATTGGTGCGCGTTGGAGCTAAACAATAATGACGACACACATGAAGTCCTGAAGCACCCCACCGTTGTGGTTACTCACTACTCGTATGGCAGTTCCATGCAGGTTTCCTCACCAGATCCATAGCAAACACAGCTAGCAATGCAGACACTGCTACCGATACGTTAACCAATATTCCATGGGAACGTGAACGTGTTAATTGGCGCACCCATCCCTTTAGTTGGGATCATTTTCATCAACACCCGCTGAATTGCAGAGCGCCAAATTCAAATTAAATTACTAAAAATATTTAATTTTCATTAAATCACAAGTGCAGCATAGCAAAACACAGCTTAGCTTGTTGTTAATCCACCTGGCGTGTCAGATTTCAATACAGCCTTTCAGTGAAAGTATAACAAGCGTTTATGTAAGAACATCACTTCTCAGTAGACAAAATATTACAAACACCTAGCAGCCAAGTAGATTGGTCACGAAAGTCAAAAGCAATAGATTAAATCGCTTACCTTTAATCTTCAGATGTTTGTACTCACGAGACTCCCAGTTACACAATAAATGCTCCTTTTGTTCGATAAAGATTATTTTTTATATCCAAAATACCTCCATTTGTTTGGCGCGTTATGTTCAGAAATCCACAGGAAAGAGCGGTCACAACATCGCAGACAAATTCCAAATAGTTTCCGTAATGTCCACAGAAACATGTCAAACGTTTTTATAATCAATCCTCAGGTTGTTTTTAAAATATATAATCGATAATATATCAACCAGGACTGTCGCTTTTTCAATAGGAGAGGGAGAGACAATGGCTGCCCCACTCTGTTGCACAAGCAAAACTCTGCGAACACCCAGCTATCCACTGACCTGATGTTATCTTTCTTGCTCATTTTTCAAAATAAAAGCCTGAAACTATGTCTAAAGACTGTTGACACGTCGAGGAAGCCATGGAAAAGTAATCCGGTTGATATCCCTTTAAATGGAGGCAAGGCATCCAATGGAACAGAGAGCTTTCAGGAAAAACAGCACTTCCTTGTTGGTTTTTCTTGAGGTTTTCGCCTGCAATATCAGTTCTGTTATACTCACAGACAATATTTTGACAGTTTTGGAAACGTTAGAGTGGTTTCTATCCGAATCTGACAATTATATGCATATTCTAGTTTCTGGACCTGAGAAATAGGCCGTTTCAAATTGGTACGTTTTTTTGCCAAAAACGAAAATCCTGCCCCCTACACTCAAGAAGTTAAAAATCATACAATGTGATTTTCTGGAATTTAGACTCTGTCTCTCACAGGTGACGTGATAAGAATTGCAGACCTCTACATGCTTTGTAAGTAGGAAAACCTGCAAAATCGGCAGTGTTCAAATACTTGTTCTCCCCACCGTACATGCCCGTGGATGCAATATTGGAACCCTGGCCACTGACAGGACATCCAAGTGTGAGGGTGCACTTGAGGGACTCACATGCCGATATCAGTTGGTGACCATCGGGAAGCCAGAGATACTGTCATATATTTCATAGTAAAATCAGAACTTTTTGATTATGAAGATAAAAGTCAGTGACTCAGGGGTCTCATTTATTCCCTGTGTCTCAGGTACTGCCATGGGTGAGGGTATTAACTCACCACTTGTGGTGCTGTGCCACCACTGCTGGAGGGAGTGTCCAGGTGCTAAAAGAAAAGTGGATAACCGCAGTTCACCACATCACGAATGAACACCAGTGGGTCACTGTAGACACACTCAACTGCTGTGAGCACCCCCCATACACAGCTGAAGAGGGAACATGACCCTAGATGAACACGTCGTCGCCAGCTTTCGAGGCAGTGAGGAAAATAGTCTTCAACCCGAGATTGTTGAAGGATCTCGAGAAGGGAAAACAACGGATAAAATATTTCTATACATAAACTGCAACATTGAGTAAATAAATAATAAAACCTTGTTTTTGTTTCTTTGTGAATTCCTATGTGAATAACTACAACCAATTGATTTAATAAAATCAGAAAAGGTATAATTGTAGTAGCCTACTTACTCATCTCAAGTTACATTATTTTGATATTTTCTTATAGGCGACAAAGTTGCTGCTTCTGTTGCCCTGTACCCTCCATATACAGTGCCTTGTGAAAGTATTCGGCCCCCTTGAACTTTGCGACCTTTTGCCACATTTCAGGCTTCAAACATAAAGATATAAAACTGTATTTTTTTGTGAAGAATCAACAACAAGTGGGACACAATCATGAAGTGGAACGACATTTATTGGATATTTCAAACTTTTTTAACAAATCAAAAACTGAAAAATTGGGCATGCAAAATTATTCAGCCCCTTTACTTTCAGTGCAGCAAACTCTCTCCAGAAGTTCAGTGAGGATCTCTGAATGATCCAATGTTGACCTAAATGACTAATGATGATAAATACAATCCACCTGTGTGTAATCAAGTCTCCGTATAGATGCACCTGCACTGTGATAGTCTCAGAGGTCCGTTAAAAGCGTAGAGAGCATCATGAAGAACAAGGAACACACCAGGCAGGTCCGAGATACTGTTGTGAAGAAGTTTAAAGCTGGATTTGGATACAAAAAGATTTCCCAAGCTTTAAACATCCCAAGGAGCACTGTGCAAGCGATAATATTGAAATGGAAGGAGTATCAGACCACTGCAAATCTACCAAGACCTGGCCGTCCCTCTAAACTTTCAGCTCATACAAGGAGAAGACTGATCAGAGATGCAGCCAAGAGGCCCATGATCACTCTGGATGAACTGCAGAGATCTACAGCTGAGGTGGGAGACTCTGTCCATAGGACAACAATCAGTCGTATATTGCACAAATCTGGCCTTTATGGAAGAGTGGCAAGAAGAAAGCCATTTCTTAAAGATATCCATAAAAAGTGTTGTTTAAAGTTTGCCACAAGCCACCTGGGAGACACACCAAACATGTGGAAGAAGGTGCTCTGGTCAGATGAAACCAAAATTGAACTTTTTGGCAACAATGCAAAACGTTATGTTTGGCGTAAAAGCAACACAGCTCATCACCCTGAACACACCATCCCCACTGTCAAACATGGTGGTGGCAGCATCATGGTTTGGGCCTGCTTTTCTTCAGCAGGGACAGGGAAGATGGTTAAAATTGATGGGAAGATGGATGGAGCCAAATACAGGACCATTCTGGAAGAAAACCTGATGGAGTCTGCAAAAGACCTGAGACTTGGGACGGAGATTTGTCTTTCAACAAGACAATGATCCAAAACATAAAGCAAAATCTACAATGGAATGGTTCAAAAATAAACATATCCAGGTGTTAGAATGGCCAAGTCAAAGTCCAGACCTGAATCCAATCGAGAATCTGTGGAAAGAACTGAAAACTGCTGTTCACAAATGCTCTCCATCCAACCTCACTGAGCTCGAGCTGTTTTGCAAGGAGGAATGGGAAAAAATGTCAGTCTCTCGATGTGCAAAACTGATAGAGACATACCCCAAGCGACTTACAGCTGTAATCGCAGCAAAAGGTGGCGCTACAAAGTATTAACTTAAGGGGGCTGAATAATTTTGCACGCCCAATTTTTCAGTTTTTGATTAAAAAGTTTGAAATATCCAATAAATGTTATTCCACTTCATGATTGTGTCCCACTTGTTGTTGATTCTTCACAAAAAAATACAGTTTTATATCTTTATGTTTGAAGCCTGAAATGTGGCAAAAGGTCGCAAAGTTCAAGGGGGCCGAATACTTTCGCAAGGCACTGTACATCCCACTTTTCATGTGTCTAGGATTAAACTTATGTCTCACAGCCCTTTATCTCCTGTTTGATCAATCTGCCTGCCCTGAGCCTGCCTGCTGTTCTGTACCCTTTGACACCGCCCTGTATTACTGACCTCTGCCTGCCCTGACCCTGACCCTGAGCCTGCCTGCCGCTTTGTACCTTACGGACTCTGCCCTGGACTACCGACCTCTGCCTGCCCTTGGCTTGTCGTTTGCCTACCCCCTGTTTTATAAATAAACGTCTGTTAATCGAACTGTCTGCATCTGGGTCTTATCCTGAGCCATAAAAATTTGAGCTGTTCTTGCTCTAATATGGACTTTGTCTTTTACCAAATATGGCTATCTTCTTTATAACACTCCTACCTTGTCACAACACAACTGTTTGGCTAAAAAATGTTAAGAAGGAAAGAAATTCCACAAATGTACTTTTAACTAGACACACCTGTTAATTGAAATGCATTCCAGGTGACTACCTCATGAAGCTGGTTGAGAGAATGCCAAGAATTTGCAAACCTGTCATCAAGGCAAAGGGTGGCTACTTTGAAGAATCTCAAATCTAAAATATATTTCGATTTGTTTAACACTTTTTGGGTTACTGCACGAGTCCATTTGTGTTATTTCATAGTTTTGATGTCTTCACTATTATTCTACAATGTAGAAAATAGTGAACATAAAGAGAAACCCTGGAATGAGTAAGTGTTTCCAAACTTTTGACTAGAATATATACGGGTGGCAGGTAGCCTAGTGGTTAGAGCATTGGGCCAGTAACCATAAAGGTTTCTGGATCGGATCACCGAGTTGACAAGGTAAAAATCTGTCATTCTGCCCCTGAGCAAGGCAGTTAAACCACTGTTCCCCAAGTGTTGAAGATGTGGATACCAATTAAGGCAGCCCCCTGTACCTCTGATTCAGAGGGGTTGGGTTAAATGGGGACGACACATTTCATTTGAAGTTATTCAGTTCAACAAAACTGACCAGGCTTTCCCTATGTATATATTTACATTCATTCTTGAAGAATATAACTTATAAATGCCTCATGAGCTTAGTTCAACTGTCATACTAGATGAGTTCCAAATATGAGCTTGTTTGTAAACATTGCAAATGAAAACAAACACTTTATACCCTCCTAACATGGTTTAAACAATGTTTATATCATGGATGGTCAGTCCTTGCATCCAAAGCACTGTCTATTAATCTGAAAGTGGTTACATTTCTCCAGGCCCATCCCTCAGCTTTTTACCTAAACTGATGCTGGGTGGCCGTTTTGTTATTGTTTCATCGGTGAATTTACGCTTTAAATAGCTGCATATTATCAAGATATCAAAGTGTCACCAAAAAAAAAGGTCAACAACAGGCCTATAGCAAATGCAGAATATGGCGTTCATTTTCACATGTAAATAGCACTTTTCAGTAGTGCTCAAAACATGCCATTCCATGAGTGCAGCATTCATTTTTCAAATCAAATCAATGAGCCCAATCAGTCCTCCATGACAACAAAATCATAAACAACAGAGTAGGGCTGGCTAATAAGTCCTTAGTTTTGGGGTCACTAATCTATACTTCAATATTTTCAGGTCATATTCTTGATGATCAAGGGGTATAACATTTATTGGAATGACTGGAATTCTGGACTTTGGTTTTTAATGTAAAGATCTAATTTAATTGTATTATTATATGTAGTAGAAAGCCATGGTTTAGAAGCCTACATAACCAACCCTTAAAGTAAAATGTAACATCCATATATGGCCAGCTATGTGTCACGTTCTGACCTTTAGTTCTTTTGTTATGTCTTTGTTTTAGTATGGTCAGGGCGTGAGTTGGGTGGGTTGTCTATGTTCGTTTTTCTATGTTGTGTTTTAAGTTTGGCCTGGTATGGTTCTCAATCAGAGGCAGGTGTCGTTAGTTGTCTCTGATTGAGAATCATACTTAGGTAGCCTTTTCCACCTGTGTTTCGTGGGTGTTTATTTTCTGTTCTGTGTTTGTATTTCACCATTCAGGACTGTTTTCGTTTCGTTCTCGTGTTTTGTTGTTTTGTTCGAGTATTCGTGTTCATTAAAAGAGAATATGAATACTTACCACGCTGCACCTTGGTCCTCCTCTCTTTCTCCCAACGACGAACGTTACACTATATAAACGTTAACATTGATTTATCCTGCAATAGATGTAGTTCAATTTCATACATTTTTGTCTTCTTCTAATGGGAAAGTAATCTAACAGTAATGGAATGTAATCAGATTACGTTACTGAGTTTTGGTAATCCAGTTACGTTACTGATTACAATTTTGGACAGGTAACTAGTAACTGAAGTGGATTACATTTAGAAAGTAACCTCCCTGACCCTGCTAGCGTAAACACAGTGACTGGAAGTCTACAGGTACAGTAGAGTTGCTGATAGCCCCCTGTCTTCAATCAGTAGCTCCTGGGCATCGTTGAGGCTCCAGAATGGCGGAGCGGTCTAAGACACTGCATCTCAGTGCTAGAGGCGTCACTACAGACCCTGGTTGAATCCCAGGCTGTATCACCACAAGCTGTGATCGGGAGTCCCATTGGGTGGCGCACAATTGGCCCAGCATCATCCGGGTTAGGGGAGGGTTTGGCCGGGGTAGGCTGTCATTGTAAAACAAGAATTTGTTCTCAACTGACTTGACTAGTAAAACAACAAAATCTTACGGGACACACACACACACACACAGTAATCCACAGAGGCAGGTTCTTTGGCCTTATTGATACTCTGGTCGATTACTACTGGCTCAAAAGAAGGGAGGAAACTGAGCTATTGATTAATATTTTTTGTATTTTATACTGGCTATACCAATTCATTAGATTTTAAGCACTGCGACACCCTAACCCTTCATCCTTAAATACATTGTTTTGATAGATATTTTGAATTGATATGAGGTAGCCAATATGTCACTTCCTGAATGCCCTCCATGTTGATGTGGTTTAATTTACTTATTGGATGTTGTTAATTGAGCAGAAGTGATTGGGCCTAACTTAATGCTCTCTATGTTATTATACTGAAATCATCAGCTTGGTTAAGTGGGAAAGTTGGTGGAGTCTAGTGTGTGTGTGTGTGGGTGGATGTGTGAGTGTGTGCGCGCGCGTGCAATATCAGGGCAATATAATTTGTGCTGCTTCATTTAGTAAGTAAATTACTGCAATCAAGGCCTAATCCTCTGACTAGCTTAGTGATCATGAACCTAGTCAATACATCACACACACAGAGAGAGAGAGAGAGAGAGAGAGAGAGAGAGAGAGAGAGAGAGAGAGAGAGAGAGAGAGAGAGAGAGAGAGAGAGAGAGAGAGAGAGAGAGAGAGAGAGAGAGAGAGAGAGAGAGAGAGAGCAGGGGAGAGGGAGAGAGAGCAGGAGAGAGAGAGAGAGAGAGAGAGAGGAGAGAGGGAGAGGGAGAGAGCAGGGAGGGAGAGCAGGAGGAGAGACGAGCAGGGGAGAGGGGAACGAGCAGGGGAGGGGAACGAGCAGGGAGAGAGGGAGAGAGAGGGGAACGAGCAGGGGAGAGGGAACGAGCAGGGGAGAGAGCAGGGAGAGAGGGAAACGAGCAGGGGAGAGGGGAACGAGCAGGGGAGAGAGCAGAGAGAGGGGAACGAGCAGGGGAGAGAGAGAGAGAGAGGGAACGAGCAGGGGAGAGAGCAGAGAGAGGGGGAACGAGCAGGGGAGAGAGCAGAGAGAGGGGAACGAGCAGGGGAACGAGAGCAGAGAGAGAGGGGAACGAGCAGGGGAGAGAGCAGAGAGAGGGGAACGAGCAGGGGAGAGAGCAGAGAGAGGGAACGAGCAGGGGAGAGAGCAGAGAGAGAGAGAGACAGCAGGGGAACGAGCAGGGGAGAGCAGAGAGAGAGAGAGAGACAGCAGGGGGAACGAGCAGGGGAGAGAGCAGAGAGAGAGAGAGAGACAGCAGGGGGAACGAGCAGGGGAGAGAGCAGAGAGAGAGAGAGACAGCAGGGGGAGAGAGCAGGGAGAAAGAGAGAGGGCAGGGAGAAGATAGCAGGGAGACGATAGGGGGAGAGCATGAAAAGGAGAGAGAGCATAGAGGAGAGACAGCAGGGAGAGGATAGTGAGCAGGAAGAGAGAAGAGAGAAGAGAGAAGGGAGAGGAGAGAAGAGAGAAGAGAGAAGGGAGAGGAGAGCAGGGAGAAGGTAGCAGGGAAAGGGGAGAGAGCAGGGAGAAGATAGGAGGGAGAGTCGGAAAATGAGAGAGAGCAGGGAGAGGGAGAGAGAGCAGGGAGAGGGAGAGAGAGCAGGGAGAGGGAGAGAGAGCAGGTGGTGGGAGAGAGAGCAGGGGGTGGGAGAGAGAGCAGGGGGTGGGAGAGAGAACAGGGAGTGGGAGAGAGAGCTGGGAGTGGGAGAGAGAGCTGGGAGTGGGAGAGAGAGCTGGGAGTGGGAGGGAGAGCGGGATAGGGAGAGAGCAGGGAGTGGGATAGAGAACAGGAAGAGGGAGAGATCAGGGAGTGGGAGAGAGAGCAGGGAGAGGAGAACAGGGAGAAGGTAGCAGGTAAAGGGGAGAGAACAGGGAGAAGATAGCAGGGAGACGATAGGAGGAAGAGCAGGAAAAGGAGAGAGCAGGGAGAAGAAAGACATAAGGGAGAGGGAGCAGGGAGAGGAGAGAGAGCAGGGAGAGGGAGCAGGGAGAGGAGAGAGAGCAGGGAGAGGAGAGAGCAGGGAGAGGAAAGAGAGCAGGGAGATGAATGATAGACCGGAGAGGGAGCCAGGAGAGGAGGGAGAAGAGAGCACGGAGAGGAGAGAGAGCAAGGTGAGGGGAGAGAGCAGGGAGGGGAGGGAGAGTAGGGAGAGGAGAGGAGAGAGAGCAGGGAGAGGAGAGAGAAGGGAGAGGAGAGTAGGGAGGGGAGAGACTAATTTTAATTTTTAGAGTTGTTTATTCTCTTTCTCAGTCTTCCATTCCCCCTCTTACACCATTTTCCCTACATCTCTCTCCAACTCATCACTTTCTCTCACACACCAGAGACACACCCCCCACACACACGTGCACTTGTTTTCCTACTTTGTCAGGACCCCAATGTCATAGTATTTCACCTTAAAAGGTAAGAAAACAATAACCTTTCAGGTCCTGAATGTATTCAAATGCTGTTTTAAGCTTAATGGTTAGATTTAGGGGTTTGGTTTAGGGTTAGTGTTTTTGGTGTTAGATTTAAGTTCAGGTTTAGGGTTAGGTTTAGGATTAGGTGTTGTGATATAAAGTACACTCAAAAAGTCCTGATAGTTGACAAAAACATAGCTGTGTGTGTGTGTGTGTGTGTGTGTGTGTGTGTGTGTGTGTGTGTGTGTGTGTGTGTGTGTGTGTGTGTGTGTGTGTGTGTGTGTGTGTGTGTGTGTGTGTAAATAATAATTATTACCTTGAAGACGTTTTCACAACCTGTAGAGATTGTCCTTGAGGTAAAATGTGTTTGATGAAGTTTGGTCAGATTTACGATCTTATATTTAATGTTCATTGATTGATCATTGATCAGGTCAAGACGGGACAGTTAGACATTCTCACTGTATTGATCACAGAGGTGGACCCAAACCATAAAAGACAACACAACGTTTTACAAACTCACATGCACACCGTCTTGTTTAACTAACCTTGTGGGGACACAACCATTTAAACCCTTAAAAATCATATTTTCCCAAACCCTGAAACTAACCATAACCCTTAACCATAAACCTATTTCTAACTAACACTACTACCTTAACCCTAAACCCCATAGAAATAGCATTTTACCTTTTGGGGACGAACAAAATCTAATTTATGTTCATTTGCTGTTTTTGTGGTACTTCCGGTCCCCACAAGTATAGTTAAATATGGCCACGTACGCACACACAGACACACACAACTATTACTTTTCACCAAGGTGAATGTGTCCTGTCAATTTTTTAAGCACCCTCATATAGTCTTAATTAATACCTTATTAAAGAGGACTGTAACAAGTTGGTATCAGTGGGGGTCGTTTAAAATAGCTGAGTAATGTTGTCATTGGGGCGAGAGAGAGCCATTCATTGGGAATAGTGTTGTGTGGCGGGGAATGGGAAAAGGAGTGGAGTGGATCAAGGAGTGGAGTAGAATGGGACAAGGTATGGAGTAGAATAGAGTGGGACAGGGGGTGGAGTGGAAAAGGAGTGAAGTAGTGTAGAGTGGGACAAGTATTAGAGTAGAGTTGGACAAGGAGAGGAGTGGAGTAGAATAGAGTGGGATAAGGAGCAGAGTTGGACAAGGAGTGGAGTAGAGTAGAGTGGGATGTGGAATGGAGTAGAATGGGATGTGAAGTGGAGTATAGCGGGACAAGGAGTGGGACAAAGAATGGAGTGGAGTAGAGTATGTCGAAGTGGGGTAATGTAGGACAATGAGTAGAGTGGAGTAGAGTGGGGCAAGGGGTGGAGTGGAGAAATATAGAGTGGGACAAGGAGCAGAGTGGGAAAAGGAGTGGAGTAGAGTAGAGTGGGACAAGTAGTAAAGTAGAGTGGGACAAGGAGAGGAGTGGAGTAGAATTGGACAAGGAGTAGTGTAAAAGGAAAAGAGTGGAGTAGAATAGAGTGGGATGTGGAGAGTAGAGTGTGCCAAGGAGTGGAGTAGAGTGGAGTGGGATGTGGAATGGAGTAGAATGGGATGTGAAGTGCAGTAGAGTGTGACAAGGAGTGGAGTAGAGTGGGCCAAGGAGTGGAGTAGAGTAGAGTGTGACGAGGAGTGTAGTATTGTAGGACAAGAGGTAGAGTGGAGCGGAGTAGAGTGGTACCAGGAGTGAAGTAGATTAAAGTGGGTCTAGGATTGGAGTCGAGTAGAGTAGAGTGGGACAAGGGTTGAAGTAGAGTACAGTGGGACAAGGAGTGGAGTAGTGTAGAGGGACAATGATTGGAAAATATTAAAGTGGGGAAAGAAGTGGAGTAGAGGAGTGGGAAAAAGAGTGGAGCAGAGTAGAGTTGGACAAGGAGTGGAGTAGAGTAGATTGGGATGTGGAATGGAGTAGAATGGGACGTGCAGTGGAGTAGAGTGTGACAAGGAGTGGAGTAGAGCAGAGTGGGACAAGGAGTGGAGTAGAGTGGAACAAGGAGTGGAGAAGAGTAGAGTGGGACAAGCAGTGGAGTAGAGCAGAGTGAGACAAGGAGAGGAGTGGAGTAGAATAGAGTGGGATAAGGAGCAGAGTGGGGAAAAGAGTGGAGTAGTTTAGAGTGAGACAAGTAGTAGAGTGGAGTGGGACAAGGGGAGTGGAGTAGAGTTGGACGAGGAGTAGAGTAGTGGGACAAATAGTGGAGTGGAGTAGAGTGTGACAAGGAGTGGAGTAGAGTAGAGTGTGACAAGGACTGGAGAAGATTGGAGTGGAACAAGGAGTGAAGTAGAGTGGGATGTGGAATGGTGTATAATGTGATGTGAAGTGGATTAGAGTGTTACAAGGAGTGGAGTAAAGTAGAGTGGGACAAGGAGTGGAGTAGAGTGGGACAATGAGTTGAGTAGAGTGTGACGAGGAATGGAGTATTGAAGGACAAGGAGTAGAGTAGAGTGGGACCAGAAGTGGAGTAGATTAAAGTGGGACTAGGATTGGAGTGGAGTAGAGTAGAGTGGGACAAGGATTGGAAAACATTAAAGTGGGAAAAGAAGTGCAGTAGAGTAGTGGGAAAAGAGTGGAGTAGATTAGAGTTGGACAAGGAGTGGAGTAGATTAAAGTGGGACTAGGATTGGAGTGGAGTAGAGTAGAGTGGGACAAGGATTGAAGTACAGTACAGTGGGAAAGGAGTGGAGTAGTGTAGAGTGGGACAAGGATTGGAAAACATTAAAGTGGGAAAAGAAGTGGAGTAGAGTAGTGGGAAAAGAGTGGAGTGGATTAGAGTTGGACAAGGAGTGGAGTAGAGTAGAGTGGGATGTGGAATGGTGTAGAATGTGACTTGGAGTGGAGTAGAGTGTGACAATGAGTGGAGTAGAGTGGGACAAGGAGTGGAGTAGAGTAGAGTGGAACAAGGAGTGGAGAAGAGTAGAGTGGGACAAGGAGTGGAATAGTGTGAAGTGGGACAAGAAGTGGAGTATAATAGAGTGGGACAAGGAGTGGTGTAGAGTTGAGTCGAATGGGTTGTGGAGTGGATTAGAGTGGGGAAATGATTGGAGTAGAGTGGTACAATGAGTGGCGTAGAGTAGAGTAGAATGGGACGTGGAGTGGATTAGTTGTGGGACAATGAGTGGCGTAGAGTTGGCCAAGAAGTAAAGTATAAAGTGGGACAAGTACTTGAGTAGAGTAGAGTGGGAAAATGAGTGGAGTAGAGTAGATTGGGATGTGGAGTGCAGTTGTGTAAAGTGGGATAAGGAGTGGAGTAGAGTTCGATGTTGAGTGAGGTAAAATTGGACCTGGAGGGGAGTAAAGTGTGACAAGGAGTGGAGTGGAGTAGAGTGGGTAAAGGAGTGGAGTAGAGTGGGACAAGGACTGAAGAAGATTGGAGTGGAACAAGGAGTGGAGTAGAGTAGAGTGGGATAAGGAGTGGAGTAGAGTCATGTAGGAAAAGGAGTGGATTAGAGTGGGACAATGAGTTGAGTGGAGTAGAGTCTGACAAGGAGTGGAGTATTGAAGGACAAGGATTGAAGTACAGTACAGTGGGACAAGGATTGGAAAATATTAAAGTGGGAAAAGAAGTGGAGTGGAGTAGTGGGAAAAGAGTGGAGTAAAGCAGAGGTGGACAAGGAGTGGAGAAGAGTAGAGTGGGATGTGGAATGGTGTAGAATGGGATGTGGAGTGGAGTAGCGTGTGACAAGGAGTGGAGTAGGAAAATGGTAGGAAAACAATAACTTGTTGTGTGTGTGTGTGTGTGCGTGTGTGCGTGTGTGCGTGTGTGCGTGCGTGCGTGTGTGCGTGTGTGCGTGCGTGAATAATAATTATCACCACTACGACGTTTCCACAAGTTGTTGAGATCCTCTTATCTGAAGTCAAATGTGTTCGATGAAGTTTCATCAGATTTACAGTCTTATAGTTAATGTGCATTGATTGATCATTGATCAGGTCTAGTTTGGGTAGTTAGAAGTTCTTTCTGTATTTATCAGAGAGGTGGGTTCAAACCATAAAGGGCCACACAGCATTTCTCTCACACACACACACACACACACACACACACACACACACACACACACACACACACACACTGCAGTTACTTTTTGTCAAGGTGAATGTGTCCTGTCAACATTTTTAACACCCTCGTATATTCTTAATGAAAGCCATATTAAAGAAGACAGTATAAATGTGGTATCAGTGGGTGTCATTTAGAATTGCTGAGTAATGTTGTCATTGAGAAGAGATAGAGAGATTAATTGGGTGTAGTGTAGTGGAAAAGGAGTGGAGGAGAGTAGATTGGGACAAGGAGTAGAGTAGAATAGAGTAGTGAGATATGAAGTGGAGTAGAGTGGGACGTGGAGTGGAGTAGAGCGGGACGTGGAGTGGAGTAGAGCGAGACAAGGAGTGGAGTAGAGTGGGACAAGGAATGGAGTAGAGCAGAGCGGGACAAGGAGCGGAGTAGAATAGAATAGAGTATGATGTGGAGTAGAGTGGGATGTGGAGAGGACTAGAATGGGACATGGAATTGAGTAGAGTGGGACAAGGAGTGTAGTAGAGAAGATTGGGACAGGTAGTAGAGTAGAGTCGAGTGGGACAAGGTTTGAAGTAGTGTAGAGTGTGACAAGGAGTGTAGTAGAGTTGGACACAGAGTGGAATAGTGTAGAGTGGAACAAGAAGTGTAGAGTAGAGTGGTATAAGGAGTGGAGAAGAGTAGACTTGGACAAGGAGTGGAGTTGTTTAGATTGGGACAAGGCCTGGAGTATAGTAGAGTGAGACAATGATTGTAGTAGAGTAAAGTGGGACAAGGTGTAGAGTAGAGTGTACAGGGAGTGGAGTAGATTTGAGCTGGACCTGGTGTAGACTAGATAAGAATGGGACAGTGAGTGGAGTGGAGTGGAGAAGAGTGGGACAATGACTGAAGTATAGTATTTATGGAACAAGGAGCTGCTTGTTTTACTCTACTTGCATCCCGTGCTCCTCAGCTCGAGCGTGGTCATAATAGGCCCAGGGATCAGAGGTCAATAATAATGTCATCTTTGTTAGCAGCCTAAGGGTTCAGTGAGTGAGTGTGGTTATATGTGTTTGTGTTCGAGGAGATTGACGAGAACCTGTGTATTATTTTTTTTATTTTTTCATTTCAGCTTTATTTAACCAGGTTAGCTAGTTGAGAACACGTTCTCATTTACAACTGCGACCTGGCCAAGTTAAAGCAAAGCAGTGCGACACAAACAACAACAGAGTTACACATGGATTAAACAAGCGTACAGTCAATAACACAATAGAAAAAAAGCAAGTCTATATATAGTGTGTGCAAATGGCGTGAGGAGGTAGGCAAAAATTAGGCCATAGTAGCGAAGTAATTAAAATGTAACAGTGCAAGTAGAGACACTGGTGTGCAAAAGAGCAGAAAAGTAAATTAAAACAATATGGGGATGAGGTACGTAGATTGGGTGGGCTATTTACAGATGGACTATGTACAGCTGCAGCGATCGGTTAGCTGCTCAGATAGCTGATGTTTAAAGTTAGTGAGGGAACTATAAGTCTCCAGCTTCAGCAATTTTTGCAATTCATTCCATTCATTGGCAGCAGAGAACTGGACGGAAAGGTGGCCAAAAGAGGTCTTGGCTTTGGCGATGACCAGTGAGTTAAGTGTGTGTGCGAAGAGATGAAGGACGACCTGTTTGTGTGTGTCCTTGTTTTCCTGCATTATCAGGACCCCAATGTCCTAACATTTCATCTTAATGTCCTGAAAAGGTAGGAGAACCCAAACCATAAAGGGCCACACACACACACACACACACACAGCAGTTACTTTTTCCCAAGGTGAATGTGTCCTCTCAACATTTGAAACACCCTCATATGTTCTTAATGAAAGCTGTATTAAAGAGGACAGTATAAATGTGGTATCAATGGGTGTTGTTTAAAATTGCTGATTAATGTTGTCATTGGGAAGAGAGAGAAAGATGAATTGGGTGTAGTGTCGTGTAGCGTGGAGTGTAAAAGGAGTGGAGGAGAGTAGAGTGTTACAAGGAGTGCATTAGAGCAGAGTGGGACAAGGAGTAGAGTAGAATAGAGTAGAGTGAGATGTGGAGTAGAGTGGGACGTGAAGTGGAGTAGAGTGGGACGTGGAGTGGAGTAGAGATGGACAAGGAGTGGAGTAGAGATGGACAAGGAGTGGAGTAGAGTGGGACAAGGAATGGAGTAGGGCAGAGCGGGACAAGGAGTGGAGTAGAATAGAATAGACTGATGTGGAGTGGAGTAGAGTGGGATGTGGAGTGGAGTAGAATGGGACAAGGAATGGAGTAGAGTGGGACAAGGAGTGTAGTAGAGTAGGGTGGGACAAAGAGTGGAGAAGAGTGGGACAAGGGTGGAGTAAAATAGAGTGGGACAAAGAGTGCAGTAGAGCAGAGTGGGACAAGGAGTGTAGTAGAGTAGGGTGGGACAAGGGTGGAGTAAAATAGAGTGGGACAAGGAGTGTAGTAGAGTAGGGTGGGACAAGGAGTGGAGAAGAGTGGGACAAGGGTGGAGTAAAATAGTGGGACAAGGAGTGTAGTAGAGTAGGGTGTGACAAGGAGTGGAGAAGAGTGGGACAAGGGTGGAGTAAAATAGAGTGGGACAAAGAGTGCAGTAGAGCAGAGTGGGACAAGGAGTGTAGTAGAGTAGGGTGGGACAAGGAGTGGAGAAGAGTGGGACAAAGAGTAGAGTAGAGTGGGACAATGGCTGGAGTGTAGTAGAGTAGAGTGGGACAAGGAGTGGAGTGAAGTGAAGTAGAGTAGAGTGGGACAAGGAGTGTAGTAGAGTAGGGTGGGACAAGGAGTGGAGTGAAGTGAAGTAGAGTAGAGTGGGACAAGGAGTGGAGTAGAATAGAGTGGAATGTGGTGTGGAGTGGAGTAGATTGGGACAATGAGTAGAGGAGATTGGGACAAGGTGTGGAGCAGAATAGAATAGGACACTTTTCTTCATAGGAGCTTGTGAACAACACAGCTAACACAATCACTTCAAACTGAAGACTGCAAACTAGCTGCACCTCGTTTCGTTTGACCTGTTTTCGCTCGCGGAACACCCCCCGCAACAGCCAGTGAAAGTGCAGGGCGCCAAATTCAAAACAACAAAAATCTCATAATTATAATTCCTAAAGCATAAAAGTATTTTACACCATTTTAAAGATACAATTTTAATTAATCCAGCCACAGTGTCTGATTTCAAAAAGGATTTACAGCCGAAAGCACCACAAACGATTATGTTAAGTCACCACCAAGCCACAGAAAAACATAGCCATTTTTCCAGCCAAAGAGAAGAGTTGCAAAAAGCACAAATAGAGATAAAATAAATCACTAATCTTTGATGATCTTCATCAGATGACACTCATAGGACTTCATGTTACATAATACATGTACGTTTTGTTTGATAAAGTTCATATTTATATAAAAACATCGGACTTTACATTGGAACGAAACATTCAGTAGTTCTGAAACATGCGGTGATTGTGCATAGAGCTACATCAATTTACAGAAATACTCATAATAAACATTGATAAAGACACAACTATTATACATGGAACTTTAGATAAACTTCACCTTAATGCAACCGCTGTGTCAGATTTCAAAAAAACTTTACAGAGAAAGTTAACCATGCAATAATCTGAGTACAGCCTTTAGACAACAAAGCAGCCAAAAAAATACCCGCCATATTGGGTAGTCAACATTACTCAGGAATAGCATTTTAAATATTCACTTACCTTTGACTATCTTCATCAGAATGCACTCCCAGGAATCCCAGTTCCACCATAAATGTTTGATTTGTTCAATAATGTCCATCAGTTATGTCCAAATATCTTCTTTTGTTAGGGCGTTTGGTAAACAAATCCAAAAGCGCGTTCAGGTCACACCGAACATCGGACGAAAAGTTCAAAAAGTTCCATTACAGCCCGTAGAAACATGCCAAACTAAGTATGGAATCAATCTTTAGGATGTTTTTAACATATAACTTCATTAATGTTCCAACCGGACAATTCCTTGTGCAAATGAAGTGGAACGTAGCTACCTTTCACATGAGCGTGCCAGACCGAGGCTGTGGCACTCTGCCAGACCACTCACTCAAAGAGCTCTTATGAGCCCCTCCTTTAGAGTAGAATCTTCAAAACAGGTTCTAAATACAGGTGACATCTGGTGGAAGCCTTGGGAAGTGAAACATAACTAATATCCCACTGTATCTTCAATGAGGGCTGAGGTGAAAATCTATTTCCCACTTCCTGGTTGGATTTTTTCTCAGGTTTTTGCCTGCCATATGAGTTCTGTTATACTCACAGACATCATTGAAACATTTTTAGAAACTTCAGAGTGTTTTCTATCCAAATGTACAAATTATATGCATATTCTAGCTTTTACGGCTGAGTAGCAGGCAGCTTAATTTGGACACGTTTTTCATCCAAGCTACCCAATACTGTCCCCTACCCCAAATAAGTTAAAGTTCCAATGTTTCCTGTATAACCTGTCTAGGACTGGGGAACCCCGTTCCGCTAGCGGAACCCCTCGCCAATAACCAATGAAATTGCAGGGCGCCAAATACAAATCAACAGAAATCTCATAAATCAAATATCTCAAACATACAAGTATTAGGCACCATTTTAAAGATAAAAATCTCGTTAATCCAGCCACAGTGTTTGATTTGAAAAATGCTTTACAGCCAAAGCTCCACAAACGATTATGATAGGTCACCACCAACTCACAGCCATTTTTCCAGCCTAAAAAGGAGTCGCAAAAATCACAAATTGAGATCAAATTAATCAGTAATGTCGTGGAAATTTCCTGTATTTACCAAATCATGAGAGCAAACCACACACAAGTCAGAGTTATCATAAAGTCCATCTTTAATTATATGAGCTCCATCACAACCCTGTGACTCTCAGATCAATTCAGTGTCAATCAATGAATTCTCTGAGAGTCCTTACACATTGCAACTGAGATCCTTTATAGCAAAGACACACATAGCCAGACAGCATTGGCTACAAATGATCTTTCAGCTTTGTCTCCTAAACTATGTTCTTATCTCGCTCTCAGGACCATAAAACAAAACCTATCAACAGGCATATATCAAATACATCCCTCCTTGACAAGATCACAGAGACACAGTGACTGGCACACAGACATTGTGGAGCCAAGAGATAATTGATCTAAAAGATATGTTTACATATGAAGACAAGCTTGACCCCTCCCCTCTCTGCGGCCCAAGTAACTTACCCCATGACAGAGAACAGATAACTGCAAACAGTATTATACAAAAATAGACATTCTGATGAGAGGTAACTCACAAGCATATAATGAAAATAAAAAATGTATCTATGTTACCCAACTAATCCTGATTATTCCCCAACACTACCCTTTGATGATCTTCATCAGATGACACTCATAGGACTTCATGTTACACAATACATGTTTTGTTCAGTAAAGTTCATATTTATATCCAAATATCTTATTTTACATTGGCGTGTTATGTTCAGTAGTTCCAAAACATGCAGTGATGTTGCAGAGAGCCACATGAATTCACAGAAATACTCATTATAAATGTTGAAGTAAATTGAAGTATGGAACTTTAGATACACTTATCCTTAATGCAACCGCTGTGTCAGATTTCCCAAAAACTTTACGAAAAAGCATAATCTGAGAACGGCGCTCAGAGCCCAAACCAGCCGATAGAAATATCCGCCATGTTGCGCAGCCAACATTAGTCATAAATAGCATTATAAATATTAGATTACCTTTGATGATCTTCATCAGAATGCACTCCCAGGAATCGCAGTTCCACAATAAAGGCTTGTTTTGTTCGATAATGTCCATCATTCATGTCCATTTATGTCCAAATAGCTTCTTTTGTTAACTTGTTACGGTTGCAATCCCTATATCGGGATAAGTGTCATCGACAACTGCGGAATAGCATAGCGTTACATACAATAAATATTACTATAAATATAAATATTAATGAAATCACAAGTGCAATATAGGAAAACACAGTTTAGCCTTTTGTTAATCCACCTGTCGTGTCAGATTTTGAAATGATGCTTTACAGCGAAAGCAATCCAAGCGTTTGTGTAAGTTTATCGATCGCACGATAAAACATTAAGTACACTTAGCATCAGGAAGCTCTGTCATGAAAATCAGAAAAGCAATCAAATTAATTGTTTATCTTTGATGATCTTCGGATGTTTTCACTCACGAGACTACCAGTTACACAACAAATGTTCCTTTTGTTCCATAAAGATTATTTTTAGATCCAAAATACCTCCGTTTGTTCGTCGCGTTCAGAAATCCACAGGAAAGAGCGGTCACGACAACGCAGACAAATTCCAAATAGTTTCCATAATGTCCACAGAAACATGTCATACATTTTTTATAATCAATCCGCAGGTTGTTTTTAAAATATATAATCGATAATATATCAACCGCAAATGTCTTTCACAGTAGGAGAGGGAAAAGCAATACCTATCCAAACTGTAGCGCGAGCAAAACTCATGTGACCACTTGACGCGATGTTATCATTCTGGCTCATTTTTCAAAATAAAAGCCTGAAACTATGTCTGAAGACTGTTGACACCTTGAGGAAGCGATAGGAAAAGGAATCTGGTTCATATCCCTTTCAATGGAGCAAAGGGAGGCTATGGAACATGGAGTTTTCAAAATAGAAGGCACTTCCTGCTTTGATTTTCCTCAAGGTTTTGCATGCAATATCAGTTCTGTTATACTCACAGACAATATTTTGACAGTTTTGGAAACTTTTAGTGTTTTCTATCCAATACTAATAATAATATGCATATATTAGCAACTGAGACTGAGGAGCTGGCCGTTTACAATGGGCACCTTTTCATCCAAGCTACTCAATACTTCCCCTGCAGCCATAAAAAGTTAATAAATCCAAAAGCGCATTCAGGTCCAGTCGTACGAAAAGTTCAAAAGTTATGTTACAGGTCGAAAAAACTTGTCAAACTAAGTATAGAATCAATCTTTAGGATGTTTTTATCATAAATGTTCAATAATGTTCCAACGGGAGATTTCCATTGTCTGTAGAAAAGCAATGGAACAACAAATACCTCATGTGAAATGCGCGTGACTAAGAACGAGGCTGCTGGCAGACCCCTTAGTCAAACAGCTCCTATCCGGCACCCCTTCACATGAGAAGTCTCAGTTGCTAATATATGCATATTATTATTAATATTGGATAGAAAACACTTTGAAGTTTCTAAAACTGTTTGAATGATGTCTGTGAGTATAACAGAACTCATATGGCAGGCAAAAACCTGAAAAGAAATCAAAACAGGAAGTGAGAAATCTGAATTTGGTCCATTTTCAACTCAGGCCCTATTGTATTCACATTGGTATACGACTGAAGTTGCACTTCCTAGGGCTTCCACTAGATGTCAACCGTCTTTAGAAACTTGAATGAGGCTTCTACTGTGTTGTGGGACTGAATAAGAGCTGAATAAGTCAGGTTACTGGCAGAGAGCCATTTCATGGTCATGCGCATTCCACATGATATCGACTTGCGTTCCGTTGCTCCTCTAGACACAAAGGAATTCTCCGGTTGGAACTTTATTGAAGATTTATGATAAAAACATCCTAATGTTTGATTCTATACTTAGTTTGAAATGTTTCTTCGACCTGTAATATAACTTTTTAATGCACAAGCGTTTGGATATGTGTAGCTAACGCTAACAAAAGTAGCTACTTGGACATAAATAACGGACATTATCGAACAAATCAAGCATTTATTGTGGAACAGCGATTCCTGGGAGTGCATTCTGATGAAGATCATCAAAGGTAAGGGAATATTTATCATGTAATTTCTGGTTTCTGTTCACTCCAACATGGCGGCTAATTTGATTATTTTTCTGAGCGCCGTCTCAGATTATTGCATGGTTTGCGTTTTCCGTAAAGTTTAAAAAAAATCTAACACAGCGGTTGCATTAAAGAGAGGTATATCAATAATAGTTCCATGTGTATAACTTGTATTATCATCTACATTTATGACGAGTATTTCTGTTGAATCGATGTGGCTATGCAAAATCACTGGATGTTTTTGGAACTAGTGAACGTAACGCGCCAATGTAAATTCAGATTTTTTGATATACATATGAACTTTATCAAACAAAACATACATGTATTGTGTAACATGAAGTCCTATGAGTGTCATCTGATGAAGATAATCAAAGGTTAGTGATTAATCTTATCTCTATTCGCGCTTTTTGTGACTCCTCTCTTTGGCTGGAAAAAATGGTTGTGTTTTTCTGTGGCTTGGTGGTGACCTAACATAATCGTTTGTGGTGCTTTCGCTGTAAAGCCATTTTGAAATCGGACACTGTGGTGGGATTAACAAGATTACCTTTAAAACGGTATAAGATACATGTGTTTGATGTATGTATGTGTATGTTTGATGAATTTTAATTATGAGATTTCTGTTGTTTTGATTTTGGCGCCCTGCACTTTCACTGGCTGTTGTCATATCATCCCGTTAACGGGATTGCAGCCCTAAGAAGTTTTAAGGAAGAGTGTTGTGAATACTGATGTTAATCTTTCTGGTAATAACTTTTTTCGGAAATACAGATCTTCCAAACGTGGGAGAGTGGCAATCTTTACCAAGGATCACCTTCACTGCTCGGTTGTCTCTACCAAGTCTGTCCCCAAACAATTTGATTTGCTGGTTTTAAGTATTCAACTTTCAAATAGCTATTTTTTGACTGTTGCTGGGTGCTATTATCCTCCATCAAAAAACCCTACCTGCCCTAAGATCTCTCCTGGCCACTTACACTAAGTCTGAATTTATCCTGCTAGGTGACCTAAACTGGGACATGCTTTTAATTAAGGCGTAGTTCTCTCTCTGTGGGTCTAACCCCAAGAAGTTCTTGAAAATTATTAAATACCTGGAGAATAAACACTCCTCCTCACAGCTGCACATGTCCCGTAAAGTTGATGATGTGGTTGTTACTGACAAGAAGCACATGGCTGAGCTCTTTAATCACCACTTCATTAAGTCAGGATTCTATTTGACTCAGCCATGCCTCCTTGCCCGTCGAACATTTCCTAATTCCTCAATTTACATCAACAACATAGCTCAGGCAGTAGGAAGCTCTCAAATCCATTTATATGCAGATGATACAGTCTTATACTCAGCTGGCCCATCCCCGGATTTTGTGTTAAATGCTCCAAAAACAAAGCTTTGTTAGTGTCCAAAAAGTTTCCTCTATCCTTAACCTTGTTCTAAATACTGTACCTCCAAAACAAAGGACATGTGGTTTGATAAGAAGAATGCCGCTCTCCCCACAGGCGTGATTACTACTTCTGAGGGTTTAGAGCTTGAGGTAGTCACCTCATACAAGTACTTGGGAGTATGGCTAGACGATACACTGTCCTTGTCTCAGCACATATCAAAGCTGCAGGCTAAAGTTAAATCAATACTTGGTTTCCTTTATCATAATCGCTCCTCTTTCAAACCAGCTGCCAGCTAACCCTGATTCAGATGACCATCCTACCCATGCTAGATAACGAAGACATAATTTACAGATCGGCAGGTAAGGGTGCTCACGCTTTTTCAGTTCTGCCCACAAATTTTCTTTAGGATTGTGGTCAGGGCTTTGTGATGGCCACTCCAATACCTTGACTTTGTTGTCCTTGAGCCATTTTGCCACAACTTTGGAAGTATGCTTGGGGTCATTGTCCATTTGGAAGACCCATTTGCGACGAAGCTTTAACTTCCTGACTGATGTCTTGAGATGTTGCTTCAATATATCCACGTAATTTTCCTGCCTCATGATGCCATCTATTTTGTGAAGTGCACCAGTCCCTCCTGAAGCAAAGCACCCCCACACAATGATGCTGCCACCCCTGTGCTTCATGGTTGGGATGGTGTTCTTCAGCTTGCAAGCCTCCCCCTTTTTCCTCCAAACATAACGATGGTATATACTGTACTCGATACCATCTACTGCATCTTGCCTATGCCGTTCTGTACCATCACTCATTCATATATCTTTATGTACATATTCTTTATCCCTTTACACTTGTGTGTATAAGGTAGTAGTTTTGGAATTGTCAGGTTAGATTACTCGTTGGTTATTACTGCATTGTCGGAACTAGAAGCACAAGCATTTTGCTACATTCGCATTAACATCTGCTAACCATGTGTATGTGACAAATACATTTGATTTGATTTGGTCATTATGATCAAACAGTTCTATTTTTGTTTCATCGGACCAGAGCACATTTCTCCAAAAAGTACAATCTTCGTCCCCATGTGCTGTTACAAACCGTAGTCTGGCTTTTTTATGGAAGATTTGGAGCAGTGGCTTCTCCTTGCTGAGCGGCCTTTCAGGTTATGTCGATATAGGACTCGTTTTACTGTGGATATAGATACCTTTGTACCTGTTTCCTGCATCTTTCCTGTTTCCTGCATCTTCACAAGGTCCTTTGCTGTTGTTCTGGGATTGATTTGCACTTTTCGCACCAATGTACGTTCATCTTTAGGGGACGGAATGCTCCCAAGTAAGAACCAGACTTGTGGAGGTCTACAATTTGTTTTCTGAGGTCTTGGCTAATTTCTTTTGATTTTCCCATAATGTCAGGCAAAGAGGCACTGAGTTTGAAGGTAGGCCTTGAAATACATCCACATGGACACCTCCAATTGACTCAAATGATGCCAATTAGCCTATCAGAAGCTTCTAAAGTCATGACATAATTTTCTGGAATGTTCCAAGCTTTAAAGGCACAGTCAATTTAGAGTATGTAAACTTCTGACCTACTGAAATTGTGATACAGTGAATTATAAGTGAAATAATCTGAAATGTCAGGGATTTCTGATGCAATGCAACAAAGACATTGAGCACAACCCCACTAACTTCGCCACCAACAAGAGCAAGGGGGATTTTGTTGTGTCTCTACTCACAGGCAATGCCCTGGATTAGGCCACCGCCATATGAACTGTCAACAGCACAGAACTTGGATCAGAGACCCATTTACACACCCTCTTCAAAGAGGTATTCGATCACTCTCCTTCCGTTCAACCTATAAGAGATTTCCTCATAGAACTTCAACAAGGACGCAATTCAGCTGCCGACTATGCCCTCGCGGTCCGCACCATGGCTGCAGGGAGTGGATGGAGTGGATGGAATGAGGCAGCTTTACTTACCATCTACGGAAGAGGGCTCAACAGGGAACTTCAGGTGGAGCTGGCCTGTAGATGTGACCTTCAGGATTTAAATCAATACATTCTTATGTCCATCTCCATACACCGCCGACCGCCGAATAACTGCCACCCAGGAACCCAAACCTTCTCTTTCCATGATTCCGTCATCCCAGAGCCCATGCAATTGGGCCATGCTCCTCTCCCGTGTATCGAACGTCAAAGGCAGATCCAAGAAGGGCTCTGACTATACTATGGAGAGAAAGATCATCTACTCAGCCATTGCCCTGGTCGCCCCCCACAGAGAGATGAGAAAGGTCCCTCTACTGCCATGCAGGTTGGCGTGTCATTATTTTAAATATCTCCCAGAAACAATTTTCCATCCCAGTATTGATAACCGTGAAGGGGGTTACTAAGTACATAGAGGGCTTGATAGATTCAGGAGCAGCAGGTAATTTTATCAATCACCAGCTAGTACAAGAGCTTGACATTGATCTAACACCTGTCACCCCTCCCTTAAGGATTAACACCCTGGACGGGCAGCCATTGGGTACGGGCTTTATTACGCACCTGGCACAGAGCATCACCCTCCAGATTGGAATCTTCCACAACGAAACCATTCAACTCATGGAACTCTCATCCCCCAAACAGCCTCTCACCCTCGGACACACCTGGCTTTGTCGTCACAACCCTGCCATCTCGTGGCAACAAGGTGAACTACATTCCTGGTCTTCTACCTGCTTCACCAGTTGTCTCAGCCTACCCTGCAGAGCCACTACCATTGAGGACTCTGCCTCTGCAGTGCCACCCACCATACCATCTGAATACACCTAGAACAGCAATGTCATCAGCAGAATCAAGGCCTTCACTCTGCCACCACATCGCCCAGGGACTATGCTATTGACTTACTCCCTGGAGTGTTCCCACAAAAGGGCCGTGTTTACCTCTTATCTATCCTGGAAAATGATGCAATGGAGAACTACATTGATGAATCACTCAAACAATTTCTTTCATCCTTCCCCGGCTGTGTCCAGCTTCTTCTTCGTTGGCAAAAAGGACGGTTGTATTTTTCCATGTATTGATTACCATTCCCTGAATGATGTCACGGTCAAGAACAGTTTCCCTCTTCCTGTGATCCCAGCTACCCTTGAACAAGTGGGCCGCGCCAACATCTATACAAACTCAACCTACGAAGTGCATATAACCTTGGCCGTATACGTGAAGGGGACGAATGGAAGACGGCCTTTATCACCGCATGAGGGCACTACGAATACCTGGTCATGCCCTATGGCCTTACTGACGCCCCCGCCATCTTCCAATCCTTTATCAATGAGGTTTTCCAGGATATGATCAACTGCTTTCTCATCGTCTACATTGAGGACATCCTGATTTACTCCCTGAAGGAACACATACAGCATGTGCAAAAGGTTCTTCAATGGCTCCTTGACCATAACCTTTATGTGAAGACTGAAAAGAGCACCTTCCATGTAACCTCGGTAAATGTCCTCGGATTCGTACTGACCCCTACAGGGGGTTAACTGGCCCAAACCCACCACCGTTAAGGAACTCCAACATTTCATTGGGTTCTCCAACTACTATCACCAGTTCATTCGGAACTTCAGTTCTACTGCCTCACCTCACTGCCCTTACCAGCCAAAAGACCCGGATCGTTCAATGGACTGATACCGCCCTGACTGCTTTCAACAACTTGAAACACCTCTTCACCTCAGCTCCTGTCCTTCACCAAGCTGATCCAACCCTTCCTTTCACCCTGGAGGTGGATGCCTCCGAAGTAGGAGTAGGAGCCGTACTCTCTCAGGTGATGGGACCACCTCCAAAATCACATCCCTGTGCCTTCTTCTCCAGGAAGTTATCCTCTGCTGAGAGGAATTATGATGTGGGGAACAGAGAATGTCTCGCCATCAAGATGACCCTCGAGAGACCAAGAGGCCCGCTGGGCTCTCTTCTACACACACTTCGATTTTCATGTTACTTACATCCCTGGGGAAAAAACCCCATAAAAGCTGATGCTCTCTCCCGCCAGTTTGACCTTTCGACTACTAACTCACACCCTACACCCATTCTTCCTTCCTCTTGCATTATGGGACCGGTACAGTGCAATGTTCACTCTGCCATACAAGAAGCCCTAACCTCAGACCCGGCTCCTCCTGAGACACCAGCTGGGAGGAGTTACATACCAGCAGCTGTTAGACCCCAACTGATGCAATGGTGTCACATGTCCTTGGGGTCAGGACATCCGGGCATTACACAAACCACCGAACTTCTAGCCCATAAGTTCTGGTTATCCTCACTGGCATCCTCACTGGTGGTCCTCACTGGCATTTTAAGCGTACACCAAATCTGTTTTTAACACACGATTGCGTTTCAAATTGTTGCCAAATTAATTGGATTAGAAAAGCACTTTTTTTCCAGTTGAGGAGCTGCAGGACATGATGACTAATGACAATAAACACAGGCCAATTTAATTACACAAAATTGTTCAAATTAACCTGCAGACCGATAAGCATGACCATGAAACATATTTCCATTGACTGGTATTTCCATCAATGAATAAAGCATTATTTTGCAATGGAATGTGTTTTTTCATTTTTTTTCACGGACATAAATTGGCAAATGATGGCTAACGGAAACCTTGGCGTATGTGAGAGAGAAGATAGAGGATGACCAAGGTCAGGGATAAAGTTTAAAAGCCATATTTCTCTTTGAATGAAAACATAAAACAGTCCCAAATGAGAGTGATGGATTTAAATTGCAATCCACAATCGATTTGATGGAGCGGCAGGTAGGCTAGCAGTTAAGGGCGTTGGGCCATTACCTAAAAGGTCGCTGGTTTGAATCCCCAAACCGACTGTGTGAAAAATCTGTCTGTGCTCTTGAGCAAGGCACTTAACCCTCGTTGCACCTGTAAATCGCTCTGGTTAAGTGTCTGCTAAATGACTCAAATGTAAAATGTTATGGGTAACGTTTCCCCTTAATGAACCTTTATGTCGCTCCACATACACTAAGTACGCAGAGAGGAGGGCATTGGATGTGATAGGGATTACATTAGCCACTGTACAGATTAGCGATTCATGTTTTTTATTTTTTATTATCTACCACTTTTCCTTACCGAGAAAATTGCAAAGACGTTTTAGGGCCCTATGATGATGACAGTAGAGCAGTGTTACATTGCGTTAAGTTGATGACATTCTCTCTGTTATGTCCATGCTCATCCCTACTGGTGTCATTACACAGTAATGACAGGACAATTACCAGACATAGTATACCTTCACTGATTGGTTTAGGAGTCAAGAATGTATTTATCTGCCTTAGAATGACTGGAGATTATTACCTCACGTGTGTGTGTGTGTGTGTGTGTGTGTGTGTGTGTGTGTGTGTGTGTGTGTGTGTGTGTGTGTGTGTGTGTGTGTGTGTGTGTGTGTGTGTGTGTGTGTGTGTGTGTGTGTGTGTGGTGTGTGTGTGGTGTGGTGTGTGTGTGTGGTCACTATGTGTGCATAAGTGTGTTCATTCATGCCGTTGGAGTTTACACTGGCCTCTCTAGCTGGCTCTGATTCCCCGTAGACTAATTAGTGTAATTATCTGATGAAGCTTCACACTCTCTATTCCTCATCCGCAACCAGGTCAGGAGGACACACACACTCTAGTTGTCTTCTATCACACAGTGTGTGTTGCCTCATTCTCTACTTACTTCCTATATTTCTTTCCTCTTCGTATAGGTATGCCTATTTTCTTTCCCTCTGTCTGTTACTATAGTTGGCCATGGAGGACGCTGTACACAGCGTGAGCTTACAGCAGAATGCCTATGAGAAGCTGAAGGCCCAGCAGGCTCTGATGGTGGACCAGTGCTCTGATGGAGACAGTGGACACATACACTTTCAGACAGCTCCAGGAGTTCCTACGGGGCCTCTGTGAGCGACAGAGAGAGTGTGAGGATAGCTCATCCTCTACCTATCTTTACCTTTTCCCTCCTCTACCCACAATGCATCTATCTCCTGACCTATACTATCCATTTCGCCTGCTATGCCTTAGAGCACAGGAGACAAAGAGAACCTCAACCTACCACTCCAACTCCTACAATCTACCCAGAACCCACCTCTTCTCTACCAACCCCTACCCTGACTACAATCTACCCAGAACCCAAGTCTTCTCTACCAACCCTTACCCTAACTACAATCTACACAGAACCCACTTCTTCTCTACCAACCCTTACCCTAACTACAATCTACCCAGAACCCACCTCTTCTCTACCAACCCTTACCCTGACTATAATCTACCCAGAAACCACCTCTTCTCTACCAACCCTTACCCTAACTACAATCTACCCAGAACCCACCTCTTCTCTACCAACCCTTACCCTGACTACAATCTACCCAGAACCCACCTCTTCTCTACCAACCCTTACCCTAACTACAATCTACCCAGAACCCACCTCTTCTCTACCAACCCTTACCCTAACTACAATCTACCCAGAACACACCTTTACTCTCAACTCAGTTTTAAAGAAAAAACACAGTAATAGAGCTCCCATTCTAACAATTGTTCTGCTTCTGTAGTTTTAGCATGGGGGAAATACTTAGGAAGGATGTTAAAATGAGGGGGCGGTAAATGAGAGGGAGAGTGGAAAAATAGAACAACACTTCACCACATGAAGCAGTGTTCACTATGTTTTTTTAAAGGCGAATAGCTAGCAGAAGTGTAATTTTGTATGTAATGTACTGTATGTATGGATGACATTTTGCATGAATATATTACATTTTCTGTTTAGTTTATTTTCCTTCATGGTTGTTTGTGTTCTGTTTTGGAGGTCATCAAGTTGACATGACTACTTTGAGGTGCAAACATGATTTTTAGGGTATGTATATTTTCATATCTTAGGACTATGAATTAAATTAATTGACTGCGAGGTGAGAGCGATGTATCTAGTGATTTGCGAAAGTGGGGAACCAGATTTCTACAAATGCTGCTTTGTATTTACAGTGTGACATAAGGTATGTCAACGCACTTAAGAAATACATGTTTCATTTGTTTTATTTTCGTCCTGAAACCTCATGGTTCTTCATGTCTCATGGTTATAGCATCATGATGGAAAACTGGGGACATTGAAGCAGAATGGAAGTCACTCTTAGGCACAGACATAGGATAAGCTAACCCCACACTGACCTAAACCATTAGGAGTGGAAAAGCGAAACTGACCTCAGATCAGCATCTTGGAGCAACTTGGTACTACTCACTGCTGTATAAGAAATGCCATCATACTGAGAACTTACTGTACATATGTGAATCTTGATTTGAGTGATGTTTTTGGCAGAAATACCGTTTTTCACAATGATGACAGTGTACTTCTGAATCGGTTTAACTTTATTTTAGTGTACAGATGTTGACTTGGTAACATGCTAATTAAACAATAACAAGCACCACTACCATTTGGTAGCAGACGGATGCAAATTGGGTGAATTCTTTGAATTAAGTACCAGAGTACAGGGTTGTGAAATGCCCATCGACTGAGGATTAGAGGTTACCATTATGTAGATGTATAGAAATTATGTTGATTAATAATAAACTACATTAATCGATGTGACTCCATTATTATGTGAATGAATGCAACAGGCCCTGTGCGTCTCTGGAGGACAAAAAATCCGATACCGATTAATCGGATGATTTTTAAAATGTATTTGTAAGAATGACAATTACAACAATACTGAATGAACACTTATTTTAACTTAATATAATACATCAATAAAATCAATTTAGCCTCAAATAAATAATGAAAAATTTTCAATTTGGTTTAAATAATGCAAAAACAAAGTGTTAGAGAAGAAAGTAAAAGTGCAATATGTGCCATGTAAGAAAGCTAACGTTTTAAGTTCCTTGCTCAGAACATGAGAACATATGAAAGCTGGTGGTTCCTTTTAACATGAGTCTTCAATATTCCCAGGTAAGAAGTTTTAGGTTGTAGTTATTATAGGAATTATAGGACTATTTCTCTCTATACCATTTGTATTTCATATACCTTTGACTATTGGATGTTCTTATAGGCACTTTAGTATTGCCAGTGTAACAGTATAACTTCCGTCCCTCTCCTCGCTCCTCCCTGGGCTCGAACCAGGAACACAACGACAACAGCCACCCTCGAAGCAGTGTTACCCATGAAGAGCAAGGGAAACAACTACTCCAAGTCTCAGAGCGAGTGACGTTTGAAACGTTATTAGCGTGCACCCCGCTAACTAGCTAGCCATTTCACATCACATCTTTACCCCAGCCTAATCTAGGGAGTTGATAGGCTTGAAGTCATAAACAGCTGCTGGCAAAACACACAAAAGTGCTGTTTGAATGAATGCTTACGAGCCTACTGCTGCCTACCACCGCTCAGCGAGACTGCTCTATCAAATCATAGACTTAATTATAACATAATAACACACAGAAATGCGAGCCTTAGGTCATTAATATGGTCGAATCCGGAAACTATCATCTCGAAAACAAGACGTTCATTCTTTCAGTGAAATACGGAACCGTTACGTATTTTATCCTGTTACATTGCACAACCTTCAATGTTATGTCATAATTACGTAAAATTCGGGAAAATTAGTTTGCAGTGAGCCAGGCGCCCGAACTGTTGCATATACCCTGACTCTGCGTGCAATGAACGCAAGAGAAGTGACACAATTTCACCTGGTTAATATTAACTGCTAACCTGGATTTATTTTAGCTAAATATGCAGGTTTAAAAATATATACTTCTGTGTATTGATTTTAAGAAAGGCATTGGTGTTTATGGTTAGGTACACGTTGGAGCAATGACAGTCCTTTTTTGCGAATGCGCACTGGATCTATTATATGCAACGCAGGACACGTTAGATAAACTAGTAATATCATCAACCATGTGTAGTTATAATTAGTGATTATGATTGATTGATTGTTTTTTATAAGATAAGTTAAATGCTAGCTAGCAATTTACCTTGGCTTCTTACTGCATTCGCGTAACAGGTGGGCTCCTCGTGAGGCAGGTGGTTAGAGCGTTGGACCAGTTAACAGAGATGTGAAGATGGTACCCAAGCATGTGCTATGTGTATAGTGGAATTAAAAACTATCAAAAGACCTACTAAATGATAGGCACATAGTCAATCAAATAATTACTCTGAAAATGAGGAATGAAATGACTCAATTCAATGAATAGGATTTATTAGTCATGAAATAATTGACATTCAAACAATTGCAGCGTACATGAATGACATGATTCCATAAAAGAAAAAATCACACACTAAATAACTATCACGATAGGCTAAGATTTAACTTGGTACCACGTGTCTTCCGTTCAGAATCATCTCAAAGAGAAAAAAACGATTGTATCTGATACACACTGCTTGATAGCAAGTTCTCAAAGTTTAAATGAATTCACTGCCATTTTAACTCAATTCAAGCAGGATTGCACCCCCAACCTGAACTAACATTTCTTAGCAATTTGTTAGTAAAAACAAAAGGCACGAATAACACACCCAGATTCTAATCAATTTGAATGTTATGACCGGACAACAAGAATGTGCTTGACAACAATACAATTTCAATCCAGATGTAAAAATACATCAACCAGAAAACAAACACGACAATATAATTCACACAGTAATATTCATTTTGTCAATTCAATTCTGTGACCCCAGGGTTCTGTGAGAAAGTGTCATCTTTGAGATTACCACAGTTAAGGTGCGTTTGATCCCTGAGATAGCCCAAAATTGGTCGGCCATCCAAACAATGTCATAAATCGTTGTGCTGTGCTGTAAATCGTTGTGCTGTGCTGTAAATCGTTGTGCTGTGCTGTAAATCGTTGTGCTGTAAATCGTTGTGCTGTGCTGTAAATCGTTGTGCTGTGCTGTAAATCGTGCTGTGCTGTAAATCGTTGTGCTGTGCTGTAAATCGTTGTGCTGTAAATCGTTGTGCTGTGCTGTAAATCGTTGTGCTGTAAATCGTTGTGCTGTGCTCCCACACCAGCCAGTTGCAAGTCGCGAGTATCACCTTCTCTCATTCTTCCACAACAAGAGTAGCCGTTGTTACCATGATATTCCTAGTAAATACCAGTGGAAACTGGATTGTAAAATAAAGTGTTATCGAAGATCTTCCCCTAGTTCCATAGACACTATGTCACGCCCTGGCCTTAGTTATCTTTGTTTTCTTTATTATTTTGGTTAGGTCAGGGTGTGACATGGGGGATTTGTGTTTCGTCTGGTCTAGGGGTTTTATATGTTTATGGTAGTATTTTTAGGTAGTTTTGTATGTCTATGGTTGCCTAGATTGGTTCTCGATTAGAGGCAGCTGTCTGTCGTTGTCTCTGATTGGGAATCATATTTAGGCAGCCATGTTCTTTGGGTATTTTGTGGGTGATTGTCTTCTGTCTTTGTGTCATTGCACCAGATAGGACTATTTTGGTTTTCAATTTTGTTATTTTGTAGTGTTCGTGTTTATCGTCATTATTAAAGATGTTGACCACTAACCACACTGCATTTTGGTCCTCCTCTCCTTCAGCGGAAGAAAACCATTACACACTGTGAATTACTTTCAGTAGCACTCGAGATGAACAGCAAAACAAAGGCTTTATGCTTTCAGCCTTTAACTCTATTTATCGGTTTATCCATTTTTTTTTAATGTTTAATATTAGCTGATTTCTGTATTGGTATAGATTAGCTGACAACGTTACAAAGACAATGTGCACCGTTCAATGAGGCACAAGTCCATGTGTTGATTCTGGATGGCCAGATGGCTAGCAACAATGACGAGAAACTGCGATGTGGGGAATTGTAAGTGGCTCAATTCAGAGTTTCATCTTGTTCTTGATACCATGTCTTGTTTTGACTGAAATCATGTCAATGCTAATATGGATACATGTTGCTAGCTAGCTAACCCAAAAATGTAATGCTGTATTTGAGAGTGAACAAGTGCTCATTGTGCAAATTTATTTCTGTTTTCAATGAACATTGGAGATGAAATATTGCTTACAGGTTGTCAACATTCTAAGCCAACCCCTTCTGTTTTGCCCCTTAGTTGCAGTTGTGTTGCTAAACCACTGTCTATTAGGTTGATAATAGAAGCAATGACAACATTTTGAACACAACAACAGTAGAAAATGTTTTAATCTGGTTTTCAGTCAACATGTTCTAATGCATAGACCTTGTCATTTTTTTCAACAGCTTCAGTCAAATGAAGTACATGACTGAAATGTTTATGTACTTATTTGTCGATTTACCTTCATGCACAGCCTTTTTAACGTTTTACCACAGAAACCCCATAGCCCTGTTAAAGTATTTTGGAAATTACTGTTCGTTTACAAGTTCAGATCATGTACAGTGGGGTTGGGAATTGCCAGGAATCTCACGATACGATATTATCACAATTCTATATGTATTGCAATTGAATACTGTGATTTTATTGCAATTTGATGTTACAAATATTGCTACTATGATGAATGTCTGCTGCAGAAAGACAAAAGAGACCGTGAGAAAATGTATTTTGATCAATCATGGAAATAAAAGTGCTGAAAACATGTTTTGCTGACTATTTAAAAAGATGATTGAGAGTTTTGGCACAGGTACAGCTGACTAGCGCTTGCCAACACCATCTATCAAAACTTTTTTTTACAAATCGATATTTGGAGTAATAATATAACGATATGTAACTATCAATTTTTTTCTCCCATCACTAATGCACAGTTAGTTATTTTTCACCCACTACCCAAACCAAAAGGCCCCCTATCTCACGTTGAAGCACCTGACATCCCAGTCTTTTCCATCAGAGATTTGGAGTTGGATTAGACACACCCTTTGGAAACTGACTGCCAACATAACTTGCCAGTCCTTGAAATAGAGGCCCACGGGGAATAAAAAGAGTGCGACTCAGACAGAGGAGGGGAGAGACATCCAGACAGATATGACTGGGAGCGGCATCAACTGGTGGAACTTCGAAAAACTTGCCCCGAACCGAGTGAGTTGGAGGACATTCGTCATCGGCCTATGCTTCTTATTGGAGCCAAGGGTGTAAATCAAGTAAGTCTACCATGAGTTGAACTATTACTTTAGTTTATACTTTAGTTTCATAGTTTTTACATGAAATAAACATACTTCCCTGTGTGCCTCATAGTAGTTTCATAGCACCACTGAGTTTACCAACTAGTTACCACAGAACCAATAGTTGCATAACACCACTATGAGTTTACCTAATGTATTACTAGTTCCCTAACGACACATATAATCAAACGCTATTCCAGTGCCAGTAGTTTAATAGCAGCATATGGGGCAACCCACTCTCCCAGTGAGTATTTCCCATTACATATGCACCAGTAGGCCCCAGGTAAAATGATCTCAGATTGCCACAGATGGGAGAGGATTAGCTGTAAACCTCAACTTCCCTAACACTCCACTGGATCAGGCCTACTGTGGGGATTAGCTGTAAACCTCAACTTCCCTAACACTCCACTGGATCAGGCCTACTGTGGGGATTAGCTGTAAACCTCAACTTCCCTAACACTCCACTGGATCAGGCCTACTGTGGGGATTAGCTGTAAACCTCAACTTCCCTAACACTCCACTGGATCAGGCCTACTGTGGGGATTAGCTGTAAACCTCAACTTCCCTAACACTCCACTGGATCAGGCCTACTGTGGGGATTAGCTGTAAACCTCAACTTCCCTAATGCTCCACTGGATCAGGCCTACTGTGGGGATTAGCTGAATGCACCAGGGTGCCTATCTCTCTATCCGGCTCCCATCTACAATTGTAATAGTATCAGCCTCTGACTGCTATAGTTTAATTAAATTTATGTGAGATTGCTGGTGTTTTATTTTTATTTTTATTTATCTTATCTTTAACTCTGCATTGCCTGAAAAGGACCCGACAGTTAGTCTACATCTGTTGTAGATGGCTGGACTGATGTTGAATGATGGGAAGGTGGTGTTGCATTCATCTCAGGAGCACCGCTGGTTGGTTGATGATCAACCTTTATTCGTATTTTCTCACACACAGTAGTCTTTGGTCTTAGTGTTTCCTTATTATTGAATCCCTAGTGCATCTCCAGAGTACATTTAGCACTTTATGAGCTGGAACATTTCTTGTGATTGATAGCAGAAATGTGTCTTACTATCCCTCCAGCCTTATCCCCAAGCTATTCACCTCAGTAACAAAGCCAATTTACTTGAACATGTATGGAATATCATCTTCATGGTGTATTTGAATGTAACTATATAGTGACTGTACCGACATGTCTTTGGAAACAGAATTCAGACACTGTCTAATGATTCTGCCTGATTTGTATTTTCAGTGAATGATTACATTTCCCCTGGTCTCCGTTTTGTCCCACTCCATCAACTCAGATGATTTCCTATTAATGTGCAAATGGACCTGTGAGCATCGACCAGACTGGGGGAAGGTCATGGAACATGACCAAAAACAGCTCTGGGTTAATGACTGTGTATCTGGGATAATAGCGAAAGGGTTATCTGCAACTGTATAATGAGCGTGTGTGTCTGTGTGCATGCGCGTTTGTGTCCGTGCGTGTGTGTCTGTGTGCATACATGCGTAAGTGCATGGGTGTGTTGACTGTGTGTGGGTGCATTGATTGTAATCAGACATGACTGTTGTATCGGTGTAATGAGTATTAGGGTTTCTTAGTTTAGCCAGTTAGTCATGTTTCAGCATCTGTCACTCAAAGGTGTGCTTGAGTGTGTGCTAGAGGGAGTTTTAAATGTGCACTGTGAAACACACAACCTCACCTACAATTACACACATGCACAGACACGAAAGTCACAAAGGCAGAGGTACTTCAGCAATGAAAGTGTCAGGCTATGGCCTGTAGAAATTCATAGTTTTTAAATGCCAAGTTTGACACAGCAGCTATGCTACTTATTATTTTTTATACCAACACACTCAACACTACTTAATCGCCCTTACACCAACACACTGAATGCTACTTAATCTCTCTTATACCAACACACTCAACACTACTTAATCTCTCTTATACCAACACAATCAACACTACTTAATCGCCCTCATACCAACACACTCAACGCTACTTAATCTCTCTTATACCAACACACCTCCACAGTAACTCAACTACCATTAACCACCCCGATAGATGGATAACACTGTGGGTGTGCTATGCATATGTTAGTGGAGGGGCTTTCTGTCACTATGCAGGGCAATCAGGTAATACATATAGAGACTACACATCCTCTCGAGACCTCAGTGGTTTTACCACGGGTAAATGACGGACACGTCTGATTCTGTATGTTCTGGTTACACTATACTGTCAGTAAAGTGCAGGCTTGTTTTGGCTCTTGGTGTGGTCTAAGGACTGGGTTTTACCTATACTGTATGGGACATGGATGCGTTTCAAACCATTTTTGGACAGGACTAGTCAAGGTTTTCCCTGTGTGAGAGGGTTGGGTGGTTTGGCTGTGAGGGGTGCATTCAGCACGACAGACTGGTGTTCAACATTTAATTAAATGGTACTATACTGAACAACCAGTCGAAGAACAGGGTGATTATGATGACCAATAGGGAGATTGTATGGTATGTGTTGCACATGTTTTGAGATTTCAAATGTTCACACTCATATCGATCAGGCCACACGTCACCAAATCCCCCAAACGGGAGAAAATGTATTTTAAATGCTGTTGAAGAATGGTGCGCAATGTTGAGGAAGCTTGTCGTTCAATTCAAGCCATCAAGCAATTTAGCAAACGTTGATTCGATCTGGTCGCACCACAGTCTCGCTGTCAATATACTGTACATACTCTCTCGTCCTCCAGATCTGAACTCCTGAGTGTTCTTACCCTCTCTTGTGGTATCCAACTGATCTAAGGCATAATGTCTCAGACCAAATCATTAATCGTATTACAGCCTAAAGGGATTGAGTAAATATCACTTGAATTACTTTATGATTGTCATTATCTGTCATTATCTGAAAGAGGAGAATAACGATCTCTGTCTTTTCAAACTTCCACCAATGAGTGTGCAACACCAGATGAACTAGTATTTAAACTAGTTGTTAGTTATTGAAATGACTATTGATTTGCTTTAAATGGATACTGCGAGACTCTGGCACTTGTTCTACTCACCTAGAGTCAGATGAACTCGTTGATGCCATTTTTATGTCTCTGCGTGCAGTATGAAGGAAGTTAGTAGTGCTGCGAGGCAATGCTATTTTCCCAGGTATTGAAAGCCTTTCAGCATGTACAATTGAGCACATTCTCACTGTGTAGCCTACTCTAAGTAGGCCAGAGTAGCCGGATAAGACTGCTTTGATTCAGTTGACTGACATAGGGTGCATACCATTTTAAGATTATAATTAGAATGGTTCAGTACAATATAATGGCCCACCCTGTTCTTAATTCCCAATTGGTGATTACATAATTAGGCATTGTTTGCTTTCCCTCGCTCATCAACTCACCCATTCTCCCCCTTTCTCCCCAATCATACTTCATTTTATTTCATCTCTTGTTATATGTGCACAATTAGTTTTGGTATAGTTTAGGTTCAGTTTCGAGGCAATTATCAATTGATCATCAGCTGGGCACCGCACTTTCAACTGTCAGAAGAAGAAGTGGAGCAGGCCCTACTGTTTTAGAAAAAAAAGGTTAAAAAAGGGTTCTACCATAGGAGAACCCTTTTTGGTTCCAAGCAAAACTATTTTTGTTTATAGGTAGAACCATTTTGTGTTCCATATGGAACCCACTTTGGAAAGGGTTCTACAGGGAACCCAAAAAGGTTCTACTTGGAACCAAAATGGTTCTAACAAGCGTTCGTCAAAGGGTTCTCCTATGGGGACAGCCGAAGCACCCTTTAAGGTACTAGATAGCACCTTTTTCTAAGAGTGTACTGTTGGGAGAAGGAGGTGCAACAGGGAAAAACCAGGTTTTCTGATTATCATTCCAGTTATGTTTGTGAAATCACGTTTCTAACAAAGGCAGTGTGTTATATAGACTTATTTAGGACAAGTCACGGATTGGGGACTTAAAAAATGTAATGAGCAGTCAAAATGCTTTGGCTGTACCGTTGTTAAGACCAGAGAACTTTTCCCCTGTGACAAGTGAGGCATGGTAGAATGAGACATTCTCTTCGTATCCCTCAGATACATCACATCACCACCACCGACCCCTGCATCTGTACTACTCTCATTGAATTGCTCATTTCATTTTGGGTTGTTTGATCCATCCTTTGAGAAATCCCCTAAAACTTGTAATCCCCATTTTTGTCTGTCAGTCCTGGGAACATTAACATTGAAGCATACTCTTAAATTAGTAATTGACTTAAAAAGGGTATTTTTGTCACCTATTATATTCTTGTTAGTTTGGGAAACCCTGCTCTAGTCCAGCCATTAAGTTCTAGCCAATGGAACAAAGCTTTTAGGCAATGTAAGTATACTTTGGTTAATTAAACAAAGGTTTATGCAATAGGACCAAGCTGTAGCCAATTAAACTAAGCTTTAGGCAGTAGAATCAGCAGGCTGAAGCCAATGGAACTGAGCTTCAGGCTATGCAGTCAAACAGCTCATCTTAAATCAAACACATGATGTGAGCCAAAAGTTTTTACTCTGTTGTGTTATTAGACAATTATCTACAATAACTATGAAGAGAATGATTAGAGGCCTGAGAATGATGTAGAAGACTGATGAAGCAGCTCGTCAGAGGGCAGAATGAAACACTCTTTATTAGACTCTTAAAAACACTGTGAGAATAGAACATAGAACAGACACAGTTTTCCTTTGGTCCAGTTTTCACATTGTGGGATCGCCTAGTGATTGCCTTGTGCCACTGTACCTGTTCAAACAGGTTTTAAAGTGACTGAAAGTTGAGTGTGTTATGAGCTCTTGAGAGCTCAGAAGTGCAGAGATGCTTTCCTCTCTGTGTGCTGCCCCTCTTCCCAAGCTTATGGAAAGGGGTGGCTGGGGAATGTGTTTGAGAGTGGGGTACACTTTTCATAATGAACATGGAATATACAGTATGATCTTTATTCTACCGAGTGAGACTATTTTCTTTGTGCAGATAATTAGTTGTGTTATTGACAGAGGAACATATGTCTGGGGGTCTGCATGGATTATTAACAGATGACACTGTTTTTCTGTGACTAGGCACTGACCTAACGTAATCGCATGGTATGCTTTCGTCGTAAAGCCTTTTTGAAATCAGACACTGTGTTGGGATTAACAACAAGTTTATCTTTCAAATGGTGTAAAATACTTGTATGTTTGAGGAATTTTAATTATGAGATTTCTGTTGTTTGAATTTGGCGCCCTGCACATTCACTGGCTGCTGTCAAATTGATCCCGTTATGGGGATTTCAGCCGTAAGAAGTTAATTAAAGTTGTGATCTTGCACCGCGGGACTTAGAGGTACCCAGCATCACGGCTTCATTGCTCCAGACCACCACAAGGGGGAGTTAGAGCACTCAATATTCATTTGGGTCCCAAGGTTTTTATATGACCAATTATATCGAGTGGTTCCAATGATGAATTTTGACTCGAGCCACCCGTGCCTGGTGGCGTTCTTCAACAAAGATGGCTGACAAAACATTATGGTGGAACCAAATGTAAGTAGTTATAACGTCATAACGATTCAAGCAAAACATTTACAATTGAGAGGAATATGTTAGTTAATGTAGAGTCAAACCTTTGTGCATATTTTTTTGTCATAAAGTTAATTTACAAAAATTGTTATTTAGCAAGTTATCTGACTAGCTGACATTAGCTAGCTAGCTAGTGTTAGGAGAATGACTTTCTAATTTGTGTTGTTTAATGTTTTAGGGACTCCTGAGAAAACCAGCAAACCAGGCTGTCGTCTTGTGAAACAGTGGATGTAAAGAAACTAGTTAGCTAAAGCATTTACTGCAAATTCAATGTACAATTGTGTAAGCTTGCCTCGCAATGCAGCTGAAGTAACATAGCTAGCTAACTATTTACTTGCTTTTTGTGTAGTGGAGGATAAAAATAACTGTATGCCTATGGATGTGTAGCTAGATACAATACGCAGCCGACCTGTGTATGGACCCTAAAACGTTAGGTTCTGAACTAATATTCATACCAATTTATGAACCTCAGCTATACTAGTTGTTGTATCAACTTCAAGTCTGACTGTCATTAATGAAGCCTTTGGATGAAGTAGAATATAATAATTTTAATGTGCCAGGGATGCAAGTCCTATATACATGTACTGTAGTTATTACCACGCATGAGATTCCCACATTGTAGCCTGTACATTGAATATATTCACTGATCATGTACCCATCCTTGGCAAATAAAGGTACGATTCAGGTATGAATCTCTGAGGCATTATTTTTCAGTCATATTAAACTTCATTATTTGAATGATACTGCATCTGCATGTATGTATTACAATTATACACTTCAACAGTGTTTACCACTCCTGCTCCTGGGACATCAATGATTACTAATTGTAACTATGCAATAGACTAGAAACAAGATTGATTTTTAAATCATATATTCAGTAAAAGAACTATGCATTTCTAACTCCCTTCATCTGCATTAATCTGAGGACACAGGATAGTATTTAAATGAGATACTTAATTTCAACCAGTGGAGAATGTTAAACGCTTTATTGAAAGAAGTTCATTATCCAGGTGGGATATTTGTAATATTACATTATAAATACAAGTTAAATCTGTACTTCAATACACATATGATGTGCATTATAAAAAGAGGAAGAAAGACGAGGTGGGGAGAGAGGTGTATAAGACAGAAAGGAAATAGGTAAGAACAGCGACAGACAGCATATGATTAATGAATTACAGCGCTACCCTAATATTCTCTCAGTTCATCACAATTGCAGTGTCTCCTAACCAGCATTGGGCCCCCAGTTGACCTGAAGGTTATCTTAAGAGTGGGTGTGGTGCTGATGACGGGACCGGCTTCCTCTCAAACATCAAAACATACCTGCAGATGAGAGACAGATGGATAGAGAGAGAGCATGGAAGAGGGAAAGGCATAAGATGGGAACAACAACAATTTGATGCAGGTTTGGGAGAGGGGCTAATAGCTGAACAACAGACTATTCAACCTTTACTAAAGAATAATAGCCGAGCTAGGTGTGAAAACCCCTCCTATCACAGACCAGATTTGCCCTAACGACAAGGGGTAGCTTGCTACTCAATGTAATAAAGTAATAACTTTTCAAATAAGTTACCTTACACGTTATGTTGGCTGACATGTATGTGCCGGTATGTTAGCTATCTACCTAACATTAGTAGTCATACATCAAACGTGCCAGTATATTAACTATAGGGTATCTAAATACCCCCCAAAAAATTGCATTCTCAATGGACATTTGGGTGCTTTCGTAAATTCACTCTGGCTATCTATAGGCTGGACAATAGAACGAGTCAAAATCCACCCAAGGCTGAAAAACGGTTTAGAACGTTGGCTAAGTTGTAACACTAGTGCGAGCCCATAGCAAATGAATGGAATCGAACATTCGCAGAGCCTGTTTTGACTGGAGTGTCGCTAAGAATTCCATTTCGCCTAATGGCACAAAAAATGTATCCCTTATTACTTTACCACTACAATCTGTCCGTCGGAAGAAACTGGAAAAAAACAACTTGTGTAGAAAGTAAACATCCGCACCTCGATGGTGTCAACTGTGCTTATGTCTGCGTAATGAGAAAGTTGGGAAAAAATTTAAACTTCTGACTATTTCTGGTCTAGCAATCGATGACAAACGAGCTCGCTGCCCAGACTTACAAGAGAAGATTTTCCTGATTAAAATGGTGCCCGACTTGAAAAAAACTAAATATGCAGTGAGATATTTGGTGAAATAGACCAGCATGCCTCTCCATAGGAAAACGAAGAGGGAAGCTCAGCGTTCCAAGGACGGAATGTTGTCGAGCTCTGGAAAGGTTAAGACTGTTCTCCTAATCTCAGCTCGTTACCTGTATAAAAGACACCTGGGAGCCAGAAATCTTTCTGATTGACAGGGGGTCAAATACTTATTTCCCTCATTAAAATGCAAATCAATTTATAACATTTTTGACATGCGTTTTTCTTGATTTTTTTTGTTATATTCTGTCTCTCACTGTTCAAATAAACCTACCATAAAAATTATAGACTGATCATTTTTTTGTCAGTGGGCAAACGCACAAAATCAGCAGGGGATCAAATAATTTTTTCCCTTACTGTAACTACATGTCTGAATGTGTACATTTCACAATTATGGAGTTTGCATCGAATTCCTGTATAAAATGAATGAGTAAATGTGACACTATATGTGAAATCATGTAATGTGATGTTAAACCTTTGATGTGAGAGAGTTGCATTCCCTTTAAAGTTTAACTAAGTCATTGGCCCGCCCCCATGAGCACAGACATGATCAGGCGTCATGGAACTGCCCTCTTCTACTGTTACGAATCAAAGCCCCTCCTAAGAAAATCCTCTCCAGACTAAGCAAACCCACAGCAAGAGCTTTTGAATAGTTAAGACAATGCATACCTTGGTGTAAGCTAAGGTGGCACAGGTTTGAGTACCAAGACTAGAAAACCATACCATGTGGAGCATTGGCTACAAGGCTAGAAATGGTTAAACTCTGAGACTATCGATCCCTACAGAATTAGAGCAAATCGTAGATACTAATTACTAGTCTGCAGCTAGAAATTATGTAAACCTGGGATGCGAATACTGACAACTGCCAAAACATCTATTCTTTGAGAACATTTCTGAATGGTACTCTGAGGTTTCCATTCTGAAGTATCCAGTGTCATGACTTGGGTACAGAAAGCCCCATCCCCCTCTCCCTGTCTCCTACACCCAGGCTGCTGTGGTCAGAAAGAGGTCAAAAATTCCTGGAGGAGATTATCTCCTCATGGCCACAGTATAGAGACAGAGTGAATCTTCATAGAGAACAAATACATTTCTTCCACCTCACAGAACTAGAGAACCGAGCAACATTTATGTTCTGGAGAAGGTATAAAAGATCGGTGAAGAATCCAGCTACGAACTGGTCCGTTTGGTACAATTTTGTGAAACTCATGAGAGACAATATGGCCATATTACCATAACGCTGTTTATATAATAACCTCAGATATGAGGCTACATCTAATTGTTGTATAAGATGAATGAGTGAGGATGATACTGTTAGTGAAATTGTGTAATGTGATTTTGGACTGTTTAATGAAGGAAACTCCAATTCCCTTTGGAGTTTAACTAAATCAGAGGACCACCCATGAGCCCAGTTATGCTCGGGCATCCTGGGACAGGCCCTTTTCTGCAATTACGAATATAACCCCCACATTGAGAATTTCTCAACAGTCCATGTTGCTCTCAATTAAGAGAGGACAAAGGTTGCAGACCAGCTTACCTCAATAACGAGTGGGCCAAGGTTTGAGACAAGACTGCTGAATCTTTTAACCATCCCACGTGGTTAACCTCTCTGGGGTACACGGGACGCTTGCGTCCCACATGGCCAATAGCCAGGGAAAATGCAGAGTGCCAAATTCAAATACATTTCTATAAAAATCAAACTTTCATTAAATTACACATGCAAGATAGCAAATTAAAGCTACACACGTTGTGAATCCAGCCAACATGTCAGATTTCAAAAAGGCTTTTCGGCCAAAGCATAAGATGCTATTATCTGATGATAGCACAATAGTAAACAATTAGAGAGTAGCAGATTTCAACTCTGTAGGCAGTACACAAAACGCAGAAATAAAATAAAAATCATGCCTTACCTTTGACGAGCTTCTTTTGTTGGCACTCCTATATATCCCATAAACATCCCAAATGGTCCTTTTGTTCGATTAATTCCGTCGATATATATCCAAAATGTCCATTTATTTGGCGTGTTTGATCCAGAAAAACACCGCTTCCAATTTACGCAACGTCGCTACAAAATATCTCAATAGTTACCTGTAAACTTTGCCAAAACATTTCAAACTACTTTTGTAATACAACTTTAGGTATTTCTAAACATATATAATCAATCTATTTGAAGACTGGATGATCTGTGTTCAATACAGGAGCAAAACAAACTGACACTACTTTTCTGGTTACGCGCCTCTATCAAAAGATACACATGAAGTGACGTTCGTTCTGAGCTATGGTACTTCTTCATTACACAAAGGAAAAACCTCAACCAATTTCTACAAACTGGTGACATCCAGTGGAAGCAGTAGGAACTGCGGGAAAGAATTAGAATTCTGGATTCCCCATGAAAACATATTGAAAAGATCTCGGAGTTTCGCCTGCTAAATAAGTTTTGTTATACTCACAGACATGATTCAAACAGTTTTAGAAACGTCAGAGTGTTTTCTGTCCAATACTAATAATATGCATATATTAGGATCTGGGACAGAGTAGGAGGCAGTTCAGTTTGGGCACGCTATTTATCCAAAAGTGAAAATGCTGCCCACTACCACAAACTGGGTAAACTCTTAGACTATCGATACCGACAGAATAAGAACAAGTCTTTGATATTAATTACTAGTCTGCAGCTAGGAATTCGTTATCATTGAACGCGAAGGCCGACAACCGCCCGAAACATCTATCCATAACGACATGAATGAATGTCACTCCGAACTATCCATTCTAACCATGACAGAGAGGGCGGACAAACTCTCCAACAGAAACAAACTTTTCAACAGAGACACCGACGACACACTGAGCATAAATATATATATTGATTTCAATTGTTCCCGAATGAGTGAGTGTTCATGTGCAAAGGATTAGCATTTCAATTGTTATAATTATCAACTGTGTGTTGTCTTATCTCAGTCGACCCCCACTTCCCTTTTGTACACCAAGCCACAATGCCGGGTTAGCCCACTAGGGAAACTCCATTATCATTTCCTTGTAACTATCTACTGCTTCTTTATGCATTTCTGTGAATTACTTAGTTAGGAAACAAATAATTTTAAGACACTTGATGTATGGGTGACTCATAGTGAAGACTCGGTTCGTGCAGATAACCAACAATTTACGACGTTTGGAATGAGACTAACGTGAGGTGAAATAAAGAACAATTCATTAATCAATATCTGAAAAGTTATATTAGGAAAATTATAACTTTAATCTGAATATTTTCCTTGGTGCCCCGACTTCTTAGTTAATTACAGTTACATGATTAATCAGTTTAATCGCGTAATAATAATTACAGAGAGTTATTTGATAAAGATTCATCTTCAGTTTAATGATATTAAAGACAAGACACCAGAAGTTGATCTTCAGGGAAACAGAAATAGAGAGAGAGACTAGGATGAATTCTCCAGCAGACAGACCGGATTCCAACAGAGAAAACAACAATGACATACACCATAAATATGTACTTGAAATTATTCTCGAATGAGCGGCCGTTCATGTGTGAAGGATTAGCATTTTAATGTATAAAATTATAGGCTGTGTAATGAATCCATTTTGTCTTTCCCGCTCTTTCTCAGTCTCTTTCTTTCTTCACCACACCCTCTTCCCTTTGTCCACCAAGCCGTCATATCGGTTTAGCCCACTAGGGAATCCACCCTATCATTATTAGTAACCAATATCCACTGTTTGTTGGTTTATGCATTTCTGTGATTATTTAGTTAGTTAGTAAATAAATCATTACGTCAATTGTTGTATGGATGATTTAAAGTAAATGCTGGGTTTGTGCAGATAACCAACAATGTACGACGTTCAGATGAGACTGACGTGAGGTAAAGAATAATTCATTAATAGACGACTAATTGATCAGATATTATAATATCTGAAGAGTCATATTCGGAAAAGTAGAACTTTGTAATCTGAAGATTTTCCTTGGCACCCAAATTTAATAGTTAATTACACTTACGTGATGAGTTTAATAATGTAAAAATAATTACAGAGAATTGATTTGATAAAATAAGTCTTCACCTTTAATGATGCCAAAGACATGACAAAATAGACTAGAAACATGATTTAAGTAAAGGCTAATTTGTAATTCATATATACATAAAATAAACAGTACACTACACTTCCTATGCATATCTAACTCCATTCATCTGCATTAATCTGAGGACACAAGATAGGTGTAGTATTTCAGTGAGATACTTAATTTCAACCAGTGGAGAATGTGTAACGCTTTATTGAAAGTTCATTATCCAGGTGTTATAAATACATAATAGATGCATTACAAATATTATAATTGTAATATAACATTATAAATACCATTGCAATCTGTACTTCAATGCTCATATGGTGTGCATTATAAAAAAAAGAGGAACAAAGAGGAGGTGGGGAGAGAGGAGTAGAAGACAGAAAAGGAAAGAGGTAAAACAGAGGAGCAGGGAAGAAGGCATATGATTTAATAAATTACAGTGCTACCCTAATATTCTCTCAGTTCATCACAATTGCATAGTGTCTCTAGCAGTGTTTCCTAACCAGCCTTGGGCTCCCAGTTGGCCCAAATGTTATCTTAAGAGCGGGTGAGATGGCGAAGACGGGAATGGCTTCCTCTCTCACATCATTGAACATTTGTCTACGAATAAGTAGAAATAAAAAAGTTAAAATAACTTCTTAGATTTGATGGAGACATTATACATCTTAGTACCTCATCAATTTATGATCTGTATCAATGTGCACGAGAGACAGGAGAGCAGGAACAAAGTAATGCAACGAAGCTGATCATTCAGGCAATGATACCTTCAACATCTACACCCTGCAAAGACTCCCAAACTCTTTGCCATTGTACACGATGGCCCATTGCTCTGAGACTTCCTTTGACCATTCTAAAGCCCACATGGGGCATCCTTGCCTTAATTGCCCTGACATTCTGGTCTAACTCTTCATCTGACATATCAGATTAGCGTTCACTGACAGACATATTGTGTTCTTTCATCATTTTAACTAACCGTTACACTGTCATGAAATATGACTATATATCGACTATGAAACAAATAGGACATGGCCTGCTTATGAGTTGCCATGAAAGAAAGTTAGTCAGGCTAGATGTGCCAAGCTTATAGAGACATACCCCAAGAGACTTGCAGCTGTAATTGCTGCAAAATGTGTCTCTACAAAGTATTGATTTTGGGGGGGTGAATAGTTATGTAACCTCAAGTTTTCTGGTTTATTTGTCTTATTTCTTGTTTGTTTCACAATAAAAAATATTTTGCATCTTCAAAGTGGTAGGCATGTTGTGTAAATCAAATTATACAACCCCCCCCCCAAAATCCATTTTAATTCCAGGTTGTAAGGCAACAAAATAGGTCAAACGCCAAGGGGGTGCATACTTTTGCAAGACACTGTAAATGTTTTTGGTTAGCTTGAGAATAATATTTGCATGATTTATCATTCTACGGTGTGTATGGATGTATGTAGTATGTAATATAGCAGGATGTTATGAAACGACACTGAATCGTAGGAGCTAACTACTAGCTATGTAGAGTTTGATGGAAGATCGCCCAGAGCTGCTTACCTGAGATCACAGTCACACAGTCCTTCGTAGGTGTCCACAATGACTTCCTTTGTCTCGGAAAGAAAGCTGACACTCAAAACATGACCAAAATGGAGGGTGGTTGATAGCGAAATTAAATTAGTTTTGTTTTCAAATACATTTTTTGTCCTCAAAATATATTTTTTCAGTAAATGCATAAAGTTTTGCGCTCTATTACAAAATATTTGATTGCAACATTTTTTTTAAAACTTGGATGCCTCGATTGAAAATAAAAAAGTTGCTTTCAGAACAATTATTTTTGATTGAAAAGAAGGTAGTTTTGCTCTCGACAAAATATACAAATATACCTCCATAGCATATAACAATTTGCCTGTGAATAACAAGATCGTCATACAAACTTGCTATGCAGAATTCTTGATGCACAACCGAAGGTGCTGCCACATCCTGCCAGCACACCCACAAGCGAGCCACTCAGGCAGAGAATGATGCGTGGAAGAGATGGGAGTAACAACAATTTGTTGTAAGTTGGGGATGGAGCTAATAGCTGAAAAATAGACTATTCAACCTTCACTAAAGAATAGTCTAATAGCAGAGCTAGGTGTGAAAAACTCCCTCCTTTCACAGACCAGATTTGTTCTAACGACAAAGCACTGATTATTCTTTTGGGTCCCAATGCACGCGAAATATAAACCAAATAATAAACTGATAATTGTGCACAACTTCAAATGAAACAAGCAGGGAGCAGGTTTTGAACCCTCAACCTTTTTGAACGAAGTCCAGCGCACTGTCAACTGTGCACCAAAAGCCGCAGAGTCGATAAAGCCGTCCTTGCAGCAGCTTACTTGGAAATTACTTTTCAAGTAAGTTACCTTACACATTATGTTGGCTGACAGTTTGTTAGCTACACTGTCCTTATGAACCACATAGCATATCATTACAGCAGTATGTACCGGTATGTTAGCTATCTACCTAATGTTAGTAGTTATACATCAAACTTGCCAGTATATTAACTATAGGCTAAATACCCATCATTTTTGACTTGATTATTCTTGTCATTCTTAGCTGAATGGTTTAATTGTGCGTTCTCAAAAGACATTCGGGAGCTTTCGTAAATTCGCTCTGGCTATTGACTCTGATTTCAGAGCACTCTCGTCTGAGTGTACCAGAGCGCATAGTAATGAATTTACGAGCACTCAACACCCATTGAATATGGCCGGTGTCAGTAAATGTTGGCAAAAAAAAGTGTCATTAAAAAAGAAAAAAAGTGTAATCTCATTTGTGTCTGGAAGTAGCAAGCTAGCCAACATTAGCTTGGGTGCTTGACTGCCATTGCAAGGCCAGAATGCTCAACTGAATGGTCTGAATTTACAAATTGTCAATCTGACAACACTCTGAATTTATGAGCGCAGGCACTCCAGATTGAATTTAAGAACATACCTAAAGTCAAAAAATGTCTAACTAGTAATTTGTTATGCTAACTAGCTAGCAAGCGGTTGAATAGCAACAGCAGCAAGTTCCGGTAGAGAAGTAGAGAAGGCAAAGAGCAAGTACGCTCAAAAGTTCGGTTACACTACAATTAGGGTGTGGAAATGTTATGCACCTTAGATATTAATTTAGAATCCTCGAATCCTCTTATGCTGTAGCCTACTACCGACTGCCACGTTGTACAGTGCCATATTTTCCATTCCATCCTAACAGAAACCTTGAGGGATTCATTTTTAGTTTTTCTCCGAATAGAAACAACATAATATTAATCAAATTAATTAAGCCAAATTTCTTGAAATCAGTCCCATATACTATGTTATTACAAAAAAAGTACAAAATTCTCCGGTAATGCCAATATGGAAGACTATCAAAGGCTTCTCAAAGATACCCTCTGGTGGTCAAAATAGCACTAACTCGCATTAACAGAAAAAATTGCTAACAAATAATTAATGTGCCACAGAATGCTGCAGCAGCCCGCAAGGTGTGCTGCAGTATGACACAACTTTTAAAGGAGGAACCATTGTACTTTTCCTGTCATCTCAGAGGTTTTACATCTCATTAGTATAGACAGTTATAATGGAACGTGCAAATGCATTCGAAATGATTGTGGAACCCCTGATGTCTTCCGCTCAGAAAAGTTGTTCTTCTTGTTAGACTAGCCTGCTATGCCTTCCATCAAGCAAGCAAAATATATCAGACCAACTTTGGTTCATGCTGTTGTGATGTTGGTTGTGGATTGATGTCTCTTCGTATGTGATGCATTAATCTTATAGGCCTGCAGATCCTATACAGCCAACAGCGGATGGGAATCTCCCTTCTGTAATGTACAGTCCTACTTCATCCCCTAATTGGGCTGTGGTTTGAAATAAATAATATCTTCTTAATACCTTGTTAGTCTAGTAGTTACATTTGAGAAATAGCTTCATCCCCATTTAGGCCTGCAGTTTAAACTGAAACATTCTAAGTCTCATAGTTTTAAACAGAGGAGTCTACTGTAACTTTATCTGCAGTGAGTTAGTGAGATTGAACTGTTTAGAAGACTCCTGATGACATTCAGCCATTTATAACACATCTAAGGGCAGAGCTTTTTCACTCAAGGCTTTGATTAATATCATGTCATTATTCTCTTCGCCTTACATTCTCTTTGTGTCAGAGAACAGATTTTAATATTTGTTTCTGATGTTCTCTTCCCAATTTTACCTATGTCTTTATTTCAAAGTTGGTCTAATTTGAGCACGGTTCATTCTACATAGTACATTTTTTTTAGGTGTGTGCTGTCGATTTAAATCTTATGATTGCAGAAATGTTCATTCTCAGCTCTCTCTCTCTCTTTCTGTGTGGGTGTTTGTCAGTGGAAGGGTTTGAATTGTGTCTGTGTGATTTGTGCCTGGGATTTTCACAGCTTCCTGGGGAGAGGAGTTGAGGGATAACGATAACAATTCTCCAAATCACCTCTGCGCTTTAGCCTCCTCAGTTCGTGGGTGGAAGGCCTCTCACTGATTACACTTTGTCTCTAGAAGAATTCATCACACTGTCCTCCTCCCTCTGCAAGAAGAAGAGTGATTCTGCCGTCGTCTCTCAAGGTGTGGGACGCAAGGAAACTTTGGAGATGCACGCTAATTGACAGTCATTTGTGATTTGGCGACGAGGCGATGGCGGGGGAGGAGAGTTTGGGGAGATGAGAGGCAATCTCTGCTCTGCATACCTCAGAACTGGAATAATTTAGAATAAAGTTTTCCACACTACAAGTTCAACAAACAAACAGCCTTTGAGGTGCAGTGAATCAACCAAGTCTTTCTAAGATTGCATTTTCCCTTGAATATTGGAGATAAATATAACTAGGCGATGAACTTGACGTATTACTTGTTTTTCAGTTATTTGATAGACTTTTATAGACATAGGTAGGACAATGTACACAGACTGCTGCTATTGACACCTGTGATTTGACCCATGTGGAGCCACACAGAGGAGCAACGGGAGGCTCTAACATACACACATATAGGAAAAGGTTAGCAGCAGGTGACCTCCACCTGCGCCACAATTGGCACTTCCAGTTTTGGCCAGTCCATTCAGTCTGAATCAGAAAACTCACTTCTGAGTAACCAAGGCAACACACACATACACACACTGCTCACATTGTATACACACATATGATGCGTTTTGTTTTTTCACTTAAATGATTGTACCTGGTATGTACATGTCCCCTCATTTAGTATGATATATTATGTTACACTAGGTTATGTTTTGAATGGAATAGTGGCAGTACAATATTATACAAATTACAGAAATTATAGTATAATTGTCCTGGTCGAAGGAAGTCAGGTGCAGGAGAGCAGAGATGAGTGAACAGGCACACTTTAATTAGGCAGAGGAAAACAGCCAGACGCAACTGCGTCACAGCTCTCTGGCCCAAGGAAAAAGCGGTAGCGCACAAATCACACAAATAGGTACAAAACCACGGGTTACAACAATACCCGGCGCAAAACCAGCATGAAGCGTAACACACGTAACGAACGAACAATACCACACACAGACATGGGGGGGAACAGAGGATAATATACACGTAGAGTAATGAGGGGATGTAAACCAGGTGTGCGGGAAAACAAGACAAAACAAATGGAAAATGAAAGGTGGAGCGGCGATTGCTAGAAGACCGGTGACGTCGACCACGGAACGCCGAACGCCGCCCGAACAAGGAGAGGGACCGACTTCGGGGGGAGTCGTGACAATAATACATCTTACTCGGTTATGAAATATCATGCGAATTGGGTGATGTAACTTATCATACATCTTGGAGGATATGTAGTATTATACGTCTTTCTCTCAGTCCAGGCTGCTCGATGCATTGTTACAACAAAGGAGAATTACAAGAATTTTGTTGCTAGTTAGGAGAATTTACGTAAAGGTTAGAACTAACACCAAAGGTTAGGAAAATGTAAGTAGCTGGTTAGGTGAACTAGGTTAAGGTTAGAAAAAGGGTTAAGGGAAGGGTTAGCTAAAATGTTGCAATTGTCCTTGACACAACTCAAACATGCAACTTTTGGATTGCTAGACGGTTGCCCACCCTCCCCGATCCAACCACCCTACTTTTGTTCCTGTTTTAAGTAATCATACCATTATTGCATTGTAATGTAATGTAATTTATCAAATCTAATGGAAGTGGTAAAATAGTCAACGTCTGTCCAGTCAGTCCATTCTGGGTATAGTACATTGATTGAGGACACATTGACAGGCTGGGAACTATGACAGCGGAGCAGTGAGTGATGGAGAGAGTCATCTTCTGCCTCAGGAGGATTCATATCTCATTGGTTGTCACTAGTTACCACAGGCACAATGTCAAAATTGGCTATGTCGTAAAAATTGATGTAAGGTTAGGCATAAGGTTAGCAGTGTGGTTAAAGTTAAGAGTTAGGTTTAAAATCTGGTTTTGAGAAGAGACAATTTGTGGCTGTGGTAACTAGTGATGACCTATCTCAATGCACAGATACATATGCATTTGTACTGAGGGGTCAAGCTGTTGCTGGCTCCTATGATAACGAGATATACATTTATCTCTACTGCAGGGAGAGTGCATTTGTACAACGACATTGTACCATTCAGCACCATTCAGTCAATCCAATTGTTTTATCATTTAATTAACCAGTCACATTGAGATTTAGTACTGTTTTTGGTAACACTTTACTCGACACCCAGTGTCAAAACACATTATGACACAATCATAACCATGTAGGTGTCATAACCATAACCATGTCATAATATGGTCATAACACTATCATGACCCATATGTTTAAACCTGTTGTGACATATATTGAGTTATTTTATGACACCTACTGTCACATTCTTTATAAGAATCGGACCAAGGCGCCGCGTGTTATGCGTACATTCTTATTTATAAAAGAATGAACACTGAACAAACTAACAAAATAACCAAATGGACCGTGAAGCTATACAAACGAGTGCTGACAGGCAACTACACATAGACAAGATCCCACACCAGAAAGTGGGAAACAAGGCTGCCTAAATATGATCCCCAATCAGAGACAACAATAAACAGCTGTCTCTGATTGGGAACCATATCAGGCCAACATAGAAATACATAAACCCCTAGACCTACAACAACCTTAGACATACAAAACCCTAGACATACAAAACCCTAGACATACAACACCAGAGTACCCACCCTAGTCACACCGTGACAGTACCGCCCCCCCAAAGGTGCGGACTCCCGGCCGCTAACCTGAACCTATAGGGGAGGGTTCGGGTGGGCATCTACCCTCAGTGGCGGCTCCGGTTCTAGACGCAGCCCCCCTTCTTATGCTGATCCCTACACTTCTGTTGAATTGGACCGTGGATCATCGCCGGAGGCCCCGGACTGGGGACCGTCGATGAAGACCCCGGACTGGGGACCGTCGTTGAAGTCCCCGGACTGAGGACCGTCGTAGGAAGTTCCGGACTGGGGACCGTCATAGGAGGTTCTGGACTGTGGCCCATCGTTGGAGGTTCCGGACTGGGAACTGTCGCCGGAAGCTCTGGACTAGGAACTGTCACCGGAAGCTCTGGACTGGGAACTATCGCTGGAAGCTCTGGACTGTGGAGGCGCACTGGAGACCTGATGTGTGGTGCCGGCACTGGTGGTACCGGCCTGAAGACACGCATCTCAGGGCAAGTGCGGGGAGCAGGCACAGGACGAACTTGACTGTGGAGGCGACTGGTGGCCTGGTGCGCGGGACCGTACAGATGGCACCGGGCTGAAGAAACGCACCTCAAGGCGAGTGCAGGGAGGAGGCACAGGACATACTGGACTCTGGAGACGCACTTGAGGTCTGATGCGTGGTGCCGGCACTGGTGGTACCGGGCTGATGACATGCACCTCAGGGCGAGTGCGAGGAGCAGGAACAGGACATACTGGACTGTGGAGGCACACTGGAGGTCTGATGCATGGTGCCGGCACTGGTGGTACCGGGCTGGGGACATACACCTCAGGGCGAGTGCGGGGAGCAGGCACAGGACGTACTGGACTGTGGATGCGCACTGGAGATCTGGAGCGTAGAACTGGCACAATGTGTCCTGGCTGGATGCTCACTTGAGCCCGGCAAGTGTGGGGCGCTAGCACAGGATGCACTGGGCTGTGCAGACACACCAGAGACACAGTACGCAGAGCCGGCGCAGGATATCCTGGTCCAAGGAGGTGTACTGGAGACCAGGAGCGCTGAGCCGGCACCATCCGTCCTGGCTGGATGCCCGTTCTAGCCCGGCAAATGCGAGGAGCTGGAATAGAGCGCACCAGGCTATGAATGCAAACTCGAGACACCGTGTGCATCACTGCGTAACACGGTGTCTAACCAATCACACGCTCCGAATGGTAAGCACAGGGAGTTGGCTCAGGTCTAACCCCTGACTCTGCCAATCTCCCCGTGTGCCCCCCCAGAAAGAATTTGGGAGCGGCCTTTCGGGCTTCCGTGCTAGCCGTGTCCCCTCGTATCGTCGCCGTTCCTCCTGCGCTATCTCCACCTGCTTCCATGGCAGGGTCTTGTCCCCTGCCATTACCTCCTCCCACCAGGTCCAGGATGTCCTTCACTCATCTTTCTCCCGGGCCCAGGATGTCCACTCCTCTTGAACATGGTGCTTGGTCTTTTTATGGTGGAATCTTCTGTCAAGTTCGTTATAAGAATGTACGCATACCATGCTGCGCCTTGTTCCGATCCTTATAACGAACGTGACACCTACATAAGACTGCCAAAGCCCATATTTGTTTCATTGATTTTTTTCCCTGCCGTGAGGTTTCCTTTTGATTGAAAGTTTGTTTCTGAAATCCTTTGTTGTTGTTGTAAGGAATTCTTTACAATCATGTTTTTTTCATCCAGTTTAAAATAAGCATTAGGACCATCATAATCATATAAGCCAGATGGACCTATCACATACATGCCCTTATATCAGTCATCAGTCAAAAAGAGGGCTTCTAGTTCTGTTCCCAAAAATCTGCTTCTGCATTCATCCCAGTCATCAGCAAATTATGGAATTTCTTGTGGAATAACGATGTCGTATCCCTCCAACAAAGTTCCAGACACTTGTAGAATCCATGCTAAGGCGAATTGAAGCTGTTCTGGCGGCTCATGCAGGCCCAACTCCCTATTAAAACACTTTATGTTGGTGTTTCCTTTATTTTGGCAGTTACCTATAAATATTGAGCTATGCCTGTTGTGAAGGCATTGCTGGTTATCAGTGAGACCAGGTGCAATGGATTCTCTCACTATCATCTTGCTTCACAAGGGAGAGAGGGACTCTTCTGTTCTCAATATTGACTGACACACGCACACACACAAAAGCATGTGCAGACGCACACACACACACACACACATTCACAAACCATCCCTAACAGAGATCAACAATCAGTTTCTCAGCCTCTCTTACGCGGTCTTCCTCACATCAACCCTCCCTCTCTCTCTTCTTCAATGCTCCTCTCTCTCTCGCGCTCTCTTTTCTCTCCCTCTCCTCTCTCTTTCTTTCCTCTCTCTCTCTCTCTCTCTCTCTCTTTCTCTTTTCTCTCTCTTCTCTCTCTTTCCTCTCTCTCTCTCTCTCTCTTTCTTTTTCTCTCTCTCTCTCTCTCTCTCTCTCTCTCTCTCTCTTTCTCTTTTCTCTCCCTCTCTCTCTCTTTCCTCTCTCTCTCTCTTTCTCTCTCTCCTCTCTCTCTCTTTCCTCTCTCTCTCTCTCTTTCTCTTTTCTCTCCCTCTCCTCTCTCTCTCTTTCTCTCTCTCTCTCTTTTTTTCTCTGTATGGCACCATGCCCACCCCTTCACTCCAGAAACACAGACTCGTTATTGGCCACATCAGAATGTTGTAGTGGCTCACAGCATGGAGAGATCAGATATCATGGTGTTGCTGTTACAGATGTCATGTCCAGGGATGTGTTGCTGTTGCAGGTGTGATGTCCAGCACTGTGTTGCTGTTGCGGGTATAATGTCCAGGGATGTGTTGCTGTTGCAGATCTAATGTAATGTGACGAGATCAGAGATCACGCTGTTGATGCTGTCGATGTAATGTGGAGAGATCTGTCCAGGCTGTGAGCCACTACAACACTCTGATGTGTCCAATAATGAGTGTGTGTTTCTGGGGTTTCGGGGTAGCTTGGAAGCTGGCTGGACATGAAGCCATACAGAGAGAGAGAGAGAGAGAGAGAGAGAGAGAGAGAGGTTGAGAAACCTATCCAACCAAAAACATAGAGACCCAGAAAATCTGAGCCTATGTCTTCGCTATGTTGAATCACTATAACAATACGGAAATACACTACGGAAAAGGAAGGAACAGCACATCAGAAATCAACTCAATGTAATTGAAGAATCCATAGAATATAAATACTTCTGTGAAAATGTTATGACTCTTAACAAACAACAACACTAAGAGTTATCTATCCCAAATGGAGATGTATGGACAAACCACTTCTCCAATCTTTGTGGCTCTATAACAAAGAACAAACAGCCAAAACATATACATGATCAAATACAAATCTTATAATCAACTATTAAAGACTACCAGAACCCATTGGATTCTCCGAATTACATTGAATGAACCACAGGACAAAATACAAACCCCCCAACCCAAAAAGGCCTGTGGTGTTGATGGTATTCTAAATGAAATGATAAAATATACAGACCACAAATTCCAATTGGCTATAAATCAAATCAAATCAAATATTTCAACTCTTTAACACCATCATCAGCTCTGGCATCTTCCCCAATATTTGGAACCAAGGACTGATCACCCCAATCCACAAAAGTGGAGACAAATTTGACCCCAATAACTAACGTGGGATATGCGTCAACAGCAACCTTGGGAAAATCCTCTGCATTATCTTTAACAGCAGACTCGTACATTTCCTCGGCCAAAACAATGTACTGAGCAAATGTTAAATTGTCTTTTTTACCAAATTACCGTACAACAGACCACGTATTCACCCTGCAAACAAACAACCCAAAACAAAGACAAAGTTCTCTCATGCTTTCTTGATTTAATAGGATCTGAAGTCAAATGTCTACTGTTTGCTGATGATCTGGTGCTTCTGTCCCCAACCAAGGAGGGCCTAAAGCAGCACCTAGATCTTCCTCACAGATTCGGTCAGACCTGGGCCCTGACAGTAAGTCTCAGTAAGACAAAAAATAATGGTGTTCCAAAAAAGGACCAGTTCCCAGGGACACACACAAAATCTATCTAGACACCTGTAAGTGTGCAGAGAGTAGGGAAGCAAGTTCAGGGAGTGAGTGTTTTAATAAATAAACGTAACATAATACTAAACACAAACAACCCACAAACATGACACAGAAAAAGAAACAATGGGGAAGGAACCAAAGGGAGTGACATATATAGAGAAGGTAATCAGGGAAGTGATGGAGTCCAGGTGAGTCTCATGACATGCATGTGCGCGTAATGATGGTGACAGGTGTGCCCCATAACGAGCAGCCTGGTTACCTAGAGGCCGGAGAGGGAGCACACGTGACAGTACACCCTCCCCGACGCGCGGCTCCAGCCCCAGGACGCAGACCAAAATTACGTTCCAGGTGATCATTGACTGTACTACTGCAGGTTAGATGATATAGACAGTGACTGCACTACTGCAGGTTAGATGATATAGACAGTGACTGTACTACTGCAGGTTAGCTGATATAGACAGTGACTGTACTACTGCAGGTTAGATTATATAGACAGTGACTGTACTACTGCAGGTTAAATGATATAGACAGTGACTGTACTACTGCAGGTTAGATGATATAGACAGTGACTGTACTACTGCAGGTTAGATGATATAGACAGTGACTGTACTACTGCAGGTTAGATGATATAGACAGTGACTGTACTACTGCAGGTTAGATGTTATAGACAGTGACTGTACTACTGCAGGTTAAATGATATAGACAGTGACTGTACTACTGCAGGTTAGATGATATAGAGAGTGACTGTACTACTGCAGGTTAGATGATATAGACAGTGACTGTACTACTGCAGGTTAGATGATATAGACAGTGACTACTACTGCAGGTTAGATGATATAGACAGTGACTGTACTACTGCAGGTTAGATGATATAGACAGTGACTGTACTACTGCAGGTTATGATATAGACAGTGACTGTACTACTGCAGGTTAGATGATATAGACAGTGACTGTACTACTGCAGGTTAGATGATATAGACAGTGACTGTACTACTGCAGGTTAGATGATATAGACAGTGACTGTACTACTGCAGGTTAGATGATATAGACAGTGACTGTACTACTGCAGGTTAGATGATATAGACAGTGACTGTACTACTGCAGGTTAGATGATATAGACAGTGACTGTACTACAGCAGGTTAGATGATATAGACAGTGACTGTACTACTGCAGGTTAGTTGATATAGACAGTGACTGTACTACTGCAGGTTAGATGATATAGACAGTGACTGTTCTACTGCAAGTTAGATGATATAGACAGTGACTGTACTACTGCAGGTTAGATGATATAGACAGTGACTGTACTACTGCAGGTTAGATGATATAGACAGTGACTGTACTACTGCAGGTTAGATGTTATAGACAGTGACTGTACTACTGCAGGTTAGATGATATAGACAGTGACTGTACTACTGCAGGTTAGATGATATAGACAGTGACTGTACTACTGCAGGTTAGATGATATAGACAGTGACTGTACTACTGCAGGTTAGATGATATAGACAGTGACTGTACTACTGCAGGTTAGATGATATAGACAGTGACTGTACTACTGCAGGTTAGATGATATAGACAGTGACTGTACTACTGCAGGTTAGATGTTATAGACAGTGACTGTACTACTGCAGGTTAGATGTTATAGACAGTGACTGTACTACTGCAGGTTAGATGATATAGACAGTGACTGTACTACTGCAGGTTAGATGATATAGACAGTGACTGTACTACTGCAGGTTAGATGATATAGACAGTGACTGTACTACTGCAGGTTAGATGATATAGACAGTGACTGTACTACTGCAGGTTAGATGATATAGACAGTGACTGTACTACTGCAGGTTAGATGATATAGACAGTGACTGTACTACTGCAGCTTAGATGATATAGATATAGACAGTGACTGTACTACTGCAAGTACTGTATAATAGAAACAGCTAATACTTACTTTGCCCAAGAGCCGGCATCTGTTACATGATTTTCTGCTGCCTACAACCCCCTAGGGAGAGTGATTCACTATATACTGTATATCATTAGCGATAGTACTTACTTTTCCCTAAGAGTATATGAAATACTTTTTGAGTGTATTTCAGTGATTGTTTCCTGTCTGTTCCCCACAGAGAAGGTGGGGGGAGGGGGCTGGTGGGGAATTTGCAATATATCACAGTCTTTGCCTGAGATTAAGTATAAGTGTTAATGTAATCTGTGTGAAGAAACTATAGTACCCTGGAGACTGAGGGAGTGAAAATGCTGAAACAGCACTTTGAACATGCAAGCAGGTATGTATTTGGGTTTTCACTAGCTGAGCTCGAGGGTTGTGAATATAAAATGAGACTATTTTTGGTGCGCTGGGGAGTACACTGCAAAAGTGAAATATAAGCAAGCCTAAATGTGGTATCTTATATTGAGTGATAATTCACTTCATAGATATATTTAGATTTTTTTTACCCAGTTAGATTATCTAAAGTCATTGGCTGATAATGTTGCTTATTTTAACCTAAAAAAGGCTTAATACAATTAAAGTATTTTATTAAAAGATATTTTTCAAAATATTTCAGATAAAATATCTAGAACAATATCTTGAAATAACATAAATGACTTGTAATTAGCCTTTTTTAGGTTAAAATAAGCAACATTATCTTCCAGTGATGTCAGATAATTTAGCTGGGTAAAAAACAACATTATCTTCTGTGAATTATCACTCAATATAAGAAATATAGACTAGCTCTTAGATTTCACTTTTTGCAGTGTAGTTATTAAATTGAAAAAAAAATATCCTCTATATGGTGTGACGACAGCGGGTTACTCCTGTTAAACACACCAAATGTTCATAATTTCACAGACAGCTGCTCAATTTAATCTCAACCTGCTGTACAGTCATAATCATCCCAGACATCCCAACCTAATTATTGAGAAATATGACCCGTCACGGTTGTGACGGGTCCAATGCATAAAACATGACACGTATATTGACATCACCACACTTAGATAGCGGTTTGGCTACCATACCATACCATTTTTTCAAATTTTATTTAACTAGGCAAGTCAGTTAAGAACAAGTTCTTATTTTCAATGACAGCCTAGGAACAGTGTGTTAACTGCCTGTTCAGGGGCAGAATGACAGATGTCAGCTCGGGGTTTGAACTTGCAACCTTCCGGTTGTTAGTCCACCGCTCTAACCACTAGGCTACCCTGCTGCCCCCAATCACAAGGGATATCACGAATAGACGGTTCTACCAAACATATTCATAACTAACCCAAGATAGTTAGTCTTTGTCGTTTATATTTCAAGAAAATGAAGCGTAGTGGGCAGAAGAAGGAGCATATTGAGCAGAAAATTAATAGAAAATAGAGGAAAGAGACATATGCATATATGCATGTGTGGGTTCACGCTTCTGTGTGTGTTTGACAGGAAGTGTGCCTGCCTGCCTGTGCACTGGTGTGCCTCATTATGAGCAGTGTAAACAGTGGGTTTGATTATTCCACCACTATGATAGGCACACACCAAGTCTAGTAGTAACATGTTTCCAAGGCTACTACCCCTCCTCTTCCTTCATCCAATAGATAGAGACCTCATTGGTAAACATATGGTAATTTGGAATGGTTCATTAACATGTTAAGATACATATTAAATGACCTTTGATACCCTATACCATTCAAAGCATTACATTTTTTTTATTTTGAAGTCAAAGCAGTATTCTAAATACACTTGATCTATAAAGCCTAACAATTGAATGGCAATTAACTCTCTGCGGTTACTAATGCCTAATGCTCAAGGACAAAGGTAATCAAACCTTAGTCGGGTCTTTTCATTTGTGTTCAGTAGCTAAAGCATACTCAGATAATTAGCCTCAAGTAAATCTGCTGTAGCAGTATCCTCTGTTGATTTGACATCCTTATAGGGGGCTGATTACTGATTTCACTAGTACTTCCAAAGCAGCCTTTCTCTTCAGATGGAATGGACAAACAGGTATTTGGGTTTTTGAGGTTGTGCAGATGAGTTTGGAGAAGAGGACCCTTGTAGCATTGAAAGCCCTCCCTCTCTCTGTGTGTCTCTCTCAGTGTGTGTGTGTATGTGTGTGTGTGTGTGTGTGTGTGTGTGTGTGTGTCCAGATCCTCTCAAGGCAGAGAGCTGGAAGAACCTCAATTCAGCTCCTGTAATGAACCTTAAGGCCTTGCCAGATTGACAGTGTGTGTGCACCCTGTGTGTGTCAGTCTGACAGTGATGGCATGAAAATTGCCTTTGACCATGTTTCCGTGCCTCTGCTTGCTCCCACACACACTGACGAGCCACGAGAGACAATCGGGTGTGTACGCCTGGCTGCTTAAGATGCTTGACGTTCCACTCTGTGAAAAGAAAGGAGAATATATCTGCACGATGTGTAGTCGTTAATACACTCTTCTGACTACTGTGGATCTTAGATGTGGGTTTGAATGTACAAATATTTCACTTCCTTTGTACATATTTTAATATCCTTCGCAATTATTAAATCTTATGGATTTCCTTTAACAATCATAGACTGGAGCTTTTTGCTGCCTAGAACATTGTCTACCTCTATGCTTCACCAGACAGCCTATCACCCACGTAGACAGATATTCAGATATTCATATGTGTGTGTAAATACATAATAGGGTTGTTTTCTGCCTGTTTTGGAGGGGGATTTAAAGTGCTGAACTTATATGTGAAATATGCAACTCTTTTAATCTGTTTATCCATTCATCAAGAGAGAGTGAAATGAACAGTAGCTGCTGCTAGTTTGTCTGTCAGTCAAGATATTAAAAGATCATTTGAGCCTGAATTTCACACGCATATGTTTTAAAATTAACATCAAAGTCACCTTTAAACTCAAGGGCTTGTTCCAGGACTTCTCAGTCACAGATTTAGGGCCTGGGCACTTCCAGAGCGTCGTTTAAAATGATTAACATTGTGTATTAGTCCCCTGAAAGGTAAATTTATCAAGCAGCTGTTTTATAAGGTCGCTGTCCCACTTTAGGTAAATTCCACTTCTGAATGATGATCAGGCTGAACCATTAGGTTACAACTCATACTGTTCCCTCCAGACATGTCTCTGCCCACATACATACAAGCACTCACTCTCTCACATACATACATACATACATACATACATACATACAAGCACTACTCTCTCACATACATACATACACATACATACACATACATACATACATACAAGCACTCACTCTCACACACATACACACATACAAGCACTCACTCTCTCACACACATACACACGCACACACGCACACACACACACACACACACACACACACACACACACACACACACACACACACACACACACACACACACACACACACACACCACACTTTCCCACAGGTAATGCAGGAAATGATACTCTCAAAATAATCTGAACCATACAGTGACAGAGTAGGGGAAAATTAGAGTTATTTTGAGGTATTATTGCAGATGTAATCTCCTTCCAAAATTCTACTGAACTGGAAAGCATGCAGCTTCCAATATTTCATGTTATGAATAGCAGAGGTTTACAGGGTGTGTGTCCTTGAAAAAAAATGTTTACAGAGGTATCACAGCTATAGTCCACAACTATAGTTCATACAATCAATAGTAGTAATGACAATGGGAAAATATTTAACCACCTAGAGTTGGTTGATGCACTGGTGTTACATAACAAAACAATCCCCATCAAAATCCGTCAGGTTAAGATGAAGATATATGTTTTTTTTGTCACCGCATCCACCAGTGTCGCACTTCCGCATCTGCAGTGAAAGGTGGCAGAGCTCAAGTGGTGCTTGTCAGTCTTCTCACGTAAACAAACGTCTGTAACATTGGACCTACAAACTATTACCACTCTATGGAAAGGGGAGACTCATGAACATGATGTGGTTCTCAGTTTTGCTCTACGACCCCCAAAAGTGTCAGGAGACTCGTCTGAAGTCGGTACCGTTGATGTCTGTTTGGTAGCATCCAAACCGTTTGGGCTACAAACTAATGGGACCCCACTGTGGAAGTGGGATATTCTCACAAACACGTTCTATGTTTTGCTCAATGACCCTCACAAGTGTCACAGTACTCTTCTGACGGTAAACGATACCGGTTTTAAAAAAGAGAATGGAAGGGCCTCCCAAGGGGTGCACCGGTCTAAGGCACTGCATCACACTGTTGTGGCATCACTACAGCCTGGGGTTCGATCCCTGTGTTATTATCGGCCGTGACCGGTAGTCCTATAGGGCGGCGCACAATTGGCCAAGCGATTAGGAGAGGGTTTGGGTTAGGAGAGAGTTTGGCCTGGGGGGAGCTTTACTTGGCTCATTGGGCTCCTTGTGGTGGGCTGGGTGCCCGAAGGCTATCTTCCGTCGTCAGCTGAACAGTGGTGTAACTCTGACACATTGGTGCAGCTATCTTCTTGGTTGAGTGGGTGTTAAGAAGCGTGATTTGGTGGGTCATGTTTTGGAAGGCGCATGACTCAACCTTCGCCTCACCCGAGCCCGTTCGGGAGTTGCAGCGATGAGACAAGATTGTAATCACGAAATTGGAGAGAAAAGGTGTAAAAATTACAACAAAAAAACAGTAATGGAAGTATAAAGGTGGTTTGTGCCTACCCCCAAAAATGGGTTAAATATGTGTGAAAAACAAACAAAATATTTCCTGAGGTTTTTTTGCCATCTCTGAATGTGTTATTCAATGCCTTTTATGGACTTTGGATGTAAATCAATATTTTATTAATAATTACATTATACTCTTATACCTAAAGGGTTCCTTAAATTAAAACTCAAATAGCTAAATTATCCATAGTATGACCATCTTAAAACAATCCCATATGTCAGCTTAGCACCGTTAGTGCATTCATTTTAATATGAATGCACAAACTGTAAGTCGCTCTGGATAAGAGCATCTGCTAAATGACTCAAATGTAAATCAGAGCAGAGAGGAATAAAAATGAAGAATTAAGGAGAGCAAAAAGAAAAACACTTAGCAAAGAGTTAGTAAATAAGGAAAACAGTTGAAAAACACTTAGCAAAGAGTTAGTAAATAAGGAAAACAGTTGAAAAAGCACTTTGTTTTAATTACATATTGATTAAGGACTAGAGTTGGGGTCAGCAACACTCCCTCTTTTATTCTTCATTTAGGACTTTAGGAAGTTTTTATTTGTATCATGTGTATAACATCCATGGAACCATGTTGTGCTCCTGATTCAATCATGCCCTTACTTATTCCCAGTGGGTTCATTATAGCCAATTATAATGACAAATATTTTCTTTAAGTCATTTGCTCTTTTCTACTTTGCATGGTTATTGAATTACTTCATTTATTTTAGCTAAACTCTCTCTCGCTGACTCTCTCTCTCTCTGACTCTCTAACTCTCTTTCTCTCTCTCTCTAACTCTCTCTCTGACTCTCTAACTCTCTCTCTCTCTCTAACTCTCTCTCAACCTGACTCTCTCTCTAACTCTCTCTCTCTCTGACTCTCTCTAACTCTCTTTCTCTCTGACTCTCTAACTCTCTTTCTCTCTCTCTCTCTGACTCTCTCTCTCTCTGACTCTCTCTCTCTCTGACTCGCTAACTCTCTTTCTCTCTCTCTCTGACTCTAACTCTCTTTTTCTCTGACTCTCTAACTCTCTCTCTCTTCTCTTTTCTCTCTCTCTCTGACTCTCTAACTCTCTCTCTCTCTCTCTCTCTCTCTCTGACTCTCTCTCTAACTCTCTCTCACTGACTCTCTCTCTCTCACTGACTCTCTCTCTCTCTGACTCTCTCTAACTCTCTTTCTCTCTCTCTCTCTCTGACTCTCTGACTGACTCTCTCGAACTCTCTCTCTGTCTAACAATTCAATATCAATTGAAGGACTTTATTGGCATGGGAAACACAAGTTAAAATGGACTAAGCAAGTGAAGTAGATAATAAACAAAAGTGAAATAAACAATAAAAATGAACTGTAAACATAACACTCACAAAAGTTCCAAAAGAATATAGACATTTCAAATGTCATATTATGTGCAAATAGTTAAAGTAGAGAAAATAAAAAAAATAAAGATAAATATGGGTTGTATTTACAATGGTGTTTGTTCTTCACTGGTTGCCCTTTTCTTGTAGCAACAGGTCAGAAATATTGCTGCTGTGATGGCACACTGTGGTATTTCACACAATACAGTGCCTTTCAAAAGTATTCATCCCCCTTGGTGTTTTTCCTATTTTGTTGCACTACAACCTGTAATTTAAATGGATTTGTATTTGTATTTCATGTAACAGACATACACAAAATATTCCAAATTGGTGAAGTGAAATGAAAAAAATAACTTGTTTAAAATGTTTATAAAAAACAAAAATGGTGCATGTATACTGTATGTATTCACCCCATTTGCTATGAAGCCCCTAAATAAGATTTGGTTCAACCAATTACCTTCAGAAGTCACATAATTAGTTAAATAAAGTCCACCTGTGTGCAATCTAAGTGTCACATGATCTCAGTATATATACACCTAATCTGAAAGTCCCCAGATTCTGCAACACCACTAAGCAAGGGGCACCACCAAGCAAGCGACACCATGAAGAACATGAAAAATATCAGAAACTTTGAACATCCCACAGAGCACCATTAAATTCATTATTAAAACATTGAAAGAATATGGTATCACAACAAACCTGCCAAGAGAGGTCCGCCCACCAAATCTCACAGACAAGGCAAGGAGGGCATTAACCAGAGAGGCAACAAAGAGTACAAAGATAACCCTGAAGGAGCTGTAAAGCTCCACGGCGGAGATAGGAGTATCCATCCATAGGACCACTTTAAGCCGTACACTCCACAGAGCTGGGCTTTATAGATGAGTGGCCAGAAAAAAGCCACTGCTTAAAGAAAAAAATAAGCAATCACATTTGGTGTTCGCCAAAAGCCATGTGGGAGACTCCCCAAACATACTGAAGAAGGTAATCTGGTCAGATGAGACTAAAATTGAGATTTTTGGCCATCAAGGAAAACGTCTGGCGCAAACCCAACACCTCGCATCATCCCAAGGCCACCATCCCCACAGTAAAGCATGGTGGGGGCAGCATCATGCTGTGGGGATGTTTTTCATTGGCAGGGACTGGGAAACTGGTCAGAATTGAAGGAATGATGGATGGCGCTAAATACAGGGAAATTCTTGAGGGAAACATGTTTCAGTCTTCCAGAGATTTGAGACTGTTTGGAATCAGTTTGGAATCAGTCACAGTGGTCAGGTATTCTGCCACTGTGAGCTCTCTGTTTAGGGGAGAATAGCTAGTTTTTTTGCTATTTCTTTCCAATGTGCCAATTAATTATCTTTTTATTTTCTCATGATTTGGTTCTGTCTATTTCTGCGCTACATGTATTACTTGCTGTTTTACTGTACGTTGTACACAGAGGATATTTTGTGTTTGTCCCATTATGAGAATTCTTGGATGGCAATGGGTTCTATAACTGATTCCAGTATTTTTAGCCAGATCCTAATTGGTATGTCGAATTATATTCCTTTGATGGCGTAGAAGGCACTTCTTTCCTTGTCTCAGGTCTTTCACAGCTGTGTGGAAGTAACCTGTGACGCTGATGTTTAGGCTGACGTCTGTGTCATTTTTTGTGTGCTCTAGGGTAACGGTGTCTAGACGGAATATGTATCTGTGGTCCTGGCAAGTTAACCTTTTTTGGAACGCCATTATTTTTGTCTTACTGAGATTTACTCTCAGGGCCCAGGTCTGACCCGAATCTGTGAAGAAGATCTAGCTGCTGTAGGCCCTCCTTGGTTGGAAGCACCAGATCATCAGCAAACAGTAGACATTTGACTTCAGATTCTAGTAGGGTGAGGCCAGGTGCTGCAGACTATTCTCGTGCCCTCGCCAATTTGTTGATATATATGTTGAAGAGGGTGGAGTTTAAGCTGCATCCCTGTCTTACTCCACGGTCCTGTGTAAAGAAATGTGTGTGTTTTCTGCCAATTTGAACCTTTCCATATTTGTACAGCAGACACTCTCTGTCCCTCTGACACACTCTCTCTCTCTCTCTGACACTCTGTCCCTCTTTCTTACAGTGTCTCTCTCTCTCTGACACTCTCTCCCTCTGACACTCTCTATCTACATTTTTTTCAATCCACACTCTCTCTCTGACACCCTCTCGCTGACATACTCTCTCTCTCTGACACTCTCTCTTTCTCTCTCTGACACTCTCTCCCTCTGACACTGTCCTCCTGACACACTCTCTCTCTGACACTCTTCCTCTGAAACATTCTCTCTCTCTCCCTCTCTCTGATACTCTCTCCCTCTGATAAATCCTCTCTCTCTCTCTCACACTCTCTCTCTAACACTTATCTCTCCCTATGACACTTCTCTCTCTTCTTTTTTCAGTCCACACTTTCACTCCCTCTGACACTCTCTGACACTCTTTTTCTCTGACACTCTTTCTGACACTGTTAATCTCTCTGACACTCTCTATCTCTCTGACACACTCTCTTTCTGACTCTTGTTCTGACACTCTCTCATTTTCTCTGACACTCTTTCTGACACTCTCTCTTTCTGACCCCCTCTGACACTCTCTCTGACACTCTCTGTCCCTCTGATCCTCTCGCTCTCTGTCTTTCGATTACACACTATCTCTATGACACTCTCTCTCTTTCTTACAGTGTGTCTCTCTCTGACACTCTCCCCCTCTGTCACTCTCTCTCTCTCTTTTTTCAATCCGCACTCTCTTTTTATGTCACTCTCTCTGACACTCTCTCACTCTGACACTGTCTCTCTACTCTGAAACTCTTTCTCTCTTCCTCTAACACTCTCTCTCTCTGACTCTCTCCCTCTGACGCTCTCTCTACCTCTGACACTCACTCTCTCGCTGACACTCTCTCTCTGACACTCTTTCTACCTCTGACACCCTCTCTACCTCTGACATACACTCTCTCTGACACACTCTCTCTGACACACTCTCTGACACTCATGCTGACACTCTCTGTTCCTCTGACACTCTCTCTTTCTCTGACACTCTTTCTGACACTCGCTCTCTCTCTGACACGCTCTCTCTCTCTCTGACACTCACTCTGACACTCTCTGTCCCTCTGACACTCCCTCTCTCTGTCTTTCGATTACACACTATCTCTGTGACACTCTCACTCTGACACTATCTGTCTGACACTATCTCTCTCTGACACTCTCTCTCTCTCTCTGACTCTCACTCTGACACTCTGTCTCGCTCTCTGGCACTCTCTCTCTGAAACTCTTTCTCTCTTCCTCTAACACTTGCTCTCTCTGAGTCTCTCAATCTGACACTCTCTCTACCTTTGACACTCACTCTCTCTCTGACACTCTCCCTCTGACACTCTCTCTACCTCTTCCTCTGACACTCACTCTCTTGCTGACACTCACTCTCTCTGACACTCACTCTCTCTCTCTGACACTCACACTCTCTCTTACACTCTCTCTTCCTCTGACACACACTATCTTGCTGACACTTACTCTCTCTGACACCCACTCTCTCTCTGACACTCTCTACCTCTGACACTCTCTCTAACTCTGACACTCACTCTTTCTCACTGACACTATCTCTGACACACACTCTCTCTCTGACACTCTCTCTTTCTCACTGACACTCTCTCTGACACACACACTCGTACTGACACTCTCCCTCTGTCACATTCTCTCTACCTCTGACTTTCTTTCTCTCCCTCTGATGTAATAAATGTTTTTGCAGAATGACACTGTACTTCGAGATTGCAGTGTCACAACTCTGTATCTGTACTTTTATTGTATTTTATTTAACCTTTAAGTTGAGACCAAGTTCTATTTTTCATATTAGCCCTGTAATTACAAATACCAAATGCAAAACAGGAATACAAAACACGATCATAGAAAACAAACACATTCTTCATCAAAAAGGTGCTAAATCACCTGTCTGAATTGGCCTAAAGGCACCAAAATATCAAATTGTAGGGGATCATTTTGATTATTCCACAAGTAGGTTCAAAATAACTAGAATCTGATATTATCTAACACTGTAGAGACCAAAGGGATTTCCATCATAGGCAGTACATTGGAGTACAGACGCAGTACAATACTTGCACAGTGTTAGAATGGTCCCTAAGCGGTACTTTTTTGTCGTCTGTCATTAATGTGAATGATTACAGATCATAACCACTAAGGAATGCAATCTGCAGAATGCTATGTAGGGTACAACTCATCATGAGTGATGGAGGTGAGCTATGACTTAAAAGTGTCCTTTTCCATTTGGTCTGGTCAGGGCATGTGTCCACCAGAGTATGTGAGCGGAGCGAGTTGCGGAGCGTTTAGTGGAGCGTGTAGCGGAGCGTGCCCAATTTGACTGGAGTGTGATTCCCAAAGGCTGGAGCATCGGCCTTCTCGCCCGCTCCAATTTTGCTCCAGTAACATTCACTTCAGGAGCTCACCCCAGCATTCATTTGTAGTCTACTTGTGTGCTGCTATAGCCCCTTGCTTTAGATACTGTCATAGCCTCTCTGCCTTCTGCCAGGCCGTCATTGTAAGTAAGAAGTTGTTCTTAACTGACTTACCTAGTTAAATAAAGGTCAAATAAAAAATATAAAAAAATGGACGCTACAAATGTTCATAAAGGAAGGGATAAAACACGCAGGTGCAAGTTACAAAGATGAGGACCAAGAGCAAGAGAGGGAGTGCGGTGATGTAGTTTCCACAACTGTCTGTGGTGCAAGAAATTGTTTACAAAAGTCCATTCGTCTCAAGAGGAGGGTTTAGCTATCCTTAAGTTAAGTACATTTCCAAGAAGAAATCCTAAAGCATTCTTTTCAAGATTCCCATTTCTTCTTAAGGAAGAAACTTAGGAAAACCTTTAAGAACATTTCCAATAACTTTATAACTTTATAGAATAGCAACTTTGCTTAACTTTCTTCTTAAGTCTATAGTTAAGGAAAAAATGGCAGTTAAGAAGAAGGTTTTGTGAATCTGTCCCCAGATCCTCTCAAGCTCAAGCTCTGTCAGGTTGGATGGGGAGAGTTGCAGCATAGCTATTTTCAGGTCTCGCCGAAGAATTTTGGATGGGTTCAAGTCCAGGCTCTGGCTGAGCCACTCAAGGACATTCGGAGACTTGTCCTGAAGCCACTCCTGAGTTGTTTTGGCTGTGTGCTTAGGGTCATTGTACTGTTGGAAGGTGAACTTTCGCCCCAGTCTGAGGTACTGAGCACTCTGGAGCAGGTTTTTATCAATGATCTCTCTGTACTTTGCTCCATTCATCTTTCATCTTCATCTTTGATCCTGACTAATCTCCCAGTCCCTGCCGCTAAAAAACATCCCAACAGCATTATTCTACCACCACCATGCTTCACCATAGGGATTGTGCCAGGTTTCCTCCAGACGTGATGGTTGGCTTCCAGGCCAAAGAGTTAAATGTTGTTTTCATCAGACAAGAGAATCGTGTTTCTCATGGTTTTAGAGTCCTTTAGGTGCCTTTTGGCAAACTCCAAGCGGGCTGTCATGTGCCTTTTACTGAGGAGTGGCTTCTGTCTGGTCATGCTATCATAAAGGCCTGATTGGTGGGGTGTTGCAGAGATGTTTGTCCTTCTGGAAGGTTCACCACAGAGGAAATCTAGAGCTCTGTCAGAGTGACCATCAGGTTCTTGGTCACCCTCCTGACCAAGGCCCTTTTCCCCCGATTGCTGAGTTTGGCCGGGTGGCCAGCTCTAGGATAAGTCTTGGTGGTTCCAAACTTCTTCCATTTAAAAGAATCGGTGTCCCGCTAGCAGGACAACATCCGGTGAATCTGGAGGGTGCGTAATTCAAATAAATAATGATAAATATTATGGATTTTAAACATTTAGGTACATACTGTCTAAGTGTCTTATGTCGGCTGAAAGCTTAAAGTCTTGTTAATCTAACTGCACTGTCTGATTTACAGTACCTATTACAGCAAAAACAGGCCATGGTATTATTTGAGGACGGCGCCCCACATCAAAATATTTTTCCACCGGCACAGGTTTCATACATTCACATTTAAAGATTAAATATTCACTTACGTTTTGAAAATCTTTCCCTGATTTGTCATCCAAAGGGTCCCAGCTATAACATGTAATGTCGTTTTGTTAGATAAAATCCTTCTTTATGTCCCAAAAAGTCTGTTTAGTCGATTTGAGTAGGCCACTCGTTCAACTTGCAGTAATCTGAAAATCTACCCCTAAACTTTTTTTCAACTAGTCAAAATACATTTATATTTACTCCTCAGATACCCTAAAGTATAATACAACTATAATATTTATTTCAGAAAATAAGTATGTTCAATAGGAAACCGATTTTAGCAGGTGAGTGATTTCTTCATGGCCACGCGCAACCACGGATTTCCTTCTACTAAAACTGTTTTTCTCATTCGTTTTTGAAGTTACAAACAGGACACTTTTTCTAATTTACAATATGACCTTTCTCTTGCATTTCTAAGAGGATGGTCTCTCAAAAGAAAATTCTGGTTGGTTTTTCTTTGGATTTTCTCCTACCATATCTATTATGTTATATTCTCCTACATTATTTTAACATTTATACAAACTTCAGATTGTTTTCTTTCCAATGGTACCAATTATACGCATATCCTGGCTTCAGGGCCTGAGCAACAGGCAGTTTACTTTGGGCACGTCAGTCAGGCAGAAATGGAGAAAAGGGGATCGACACAATCCTCGACACAATCCTGTCTCGGCTATTCCTTCGACCTCATGGCTTGGTTTTAGCTCTGACATACACTGTCAGTTATGGGACCTTATAGACAGGTGTGTGACTTTCCAAATCATGTCTAATGAATTGAAATTTACCACAGGTGGACTCCAATCAAGTGTTAAAAAACATCTCAAGGATGGTCAATGGAAACAGGATGCACCTGAGCTCAATTTTGAGTCTCAAAGCAAAGGGTGTGAATACTTACGTAAATAATGTATTTCTGTTTTGTTTTTTTATATACATTTGCAAACATTTCTACAAATCTGTTTTCACTTTGTCATTATGGGGTATTGTGGGTAGATTGTTGAGATGTTTTATTTATTTAATACATTTTAGAATAAGGCTGTAAAGTGGAAAAAGCCAAGTTGTCTGAAAACTTTCCAAAGGCACTGTATTCCCACATTAAAGGAGCTTTCTTTTTTTTGGGGTTATTTTGCCTAAAGAACTTTAGGCCTACCTATAGAATTTTTTTTAAGAAACCTACATTTCTGCCCAGCCTGGCAAGAGTGGCCAAAGGGATGTTTAGCATCCCCATTGGTCCTGCAAGTGTGGAAAGGATATTCTCCGCTACTGACCGGCTCTCCAGGCACCATCGCATGAGTTTGAAACCACAGACTGGCCAAACTGTTTCTAAAATTAATTTGAAAAAATATTCAAAGGCACTAATAAGTCATTTTTTGTTAAATTTGTATTTCATTCTAAGTCAAAGCCTATATGCGCAATTTATATACTATAATTATTTAGTACAACAAAATGTTGTTTAAATGCTGAATACTTTATGTCCCTACCAGCCTATTGTGCCGCACTCGCAAATGCTTCACAATGTATTCGTTGTAGGCTATATCCTTGAAATAATTGAAATAATATAACCTAAATAATACATGTTCTTTACTTCTTAGACTCTCTATCTGGCTCCTGACCTATTTAGAGTGTTGACATGCTGTTTAATATGACATGTAGCCTATTTTACATTATGTTTCCTTCTTATATTCAACTTTTCATGTTTATTCAAATACTTTTCATTCAAATCCATAAGGTTTGGTTTCAATACTTCAAAAACAATTAGTAGGTCCAGGTAGTCACAACAATAGATGGGTGTTGGTTCAATTGTGAATGTAATTAATGGAGTAAATTTGGAGTGGGAGTTTTTATTCCTGTCAGCATGGAGCGGTTTTTATCTGAGCTGTAGGAAAGGACATGAGCAGTTTTTATCTGAGCTGTAGGAAAGGACATGGTGCGGTTTTTATCTGAGCTGTAGGAAAGGACATGGAGCGGTTTTTACCTGAGCTGTAGGAAAGGACATGGAACGGTTTTTACCAGAGCTGTAGGAAAGGACATTGAGCGGTTCTTATCTGAGCTGTAGGAAAGGACATGGAGCTGGTTGAGAGAATGCCAGTGTGCAAAGCTGTCATCAAGGCAAAGGGTGGCTAATTTGAAGAATCTCAAATATAACATTTTTTAAAATTTGTTTAACACTTTTTTCTGGTTACTACATGATTCCATATGTGTTATTTCATAGTTTTGAGGTCTTCACTATTATTCTACAATGTAGAAAATAGTACAAATACATTTAAAAACTTGAATGAGTAGGTGTGTCCAAATGTTTGACTGGTACTGTATGTCCCCATAATATGTTATGCCGAGTGACTGACTGGAAGGGAACGTACAGATATGAACATGACTACTGTTCCCTGAAGGAGGGAATGCCGTATAACCCATACTGTCCCCGCTCCGTCAGGGGGTTTGGGCTCACTGAAGAGCGGTACTGAAATGACGAAATGGATGCGAGCCTCGGTATTATAGCCAGGAAGGTGCGGCTTCCGAGGGTGGGCATCCATTGGTCTGTTGGGTGTGATTTCATTTTGCTTCAGGGAAATAGGATTGGTCATTGACTCCCATAGTATGTTATACCTTGTTCCATCCGTCAGGGAACAGTAGTTATATTCATAACTGTACGTTAGCTTGTAAACCAGGCAGATGTCTGAGAACAGAATGAAGTTGTCGGAACCAAACAGTTTGAACTTGATGAGTGTATTGCAGGGGTGGTAGTGTCATGTTTGTTTGTCCAGGATTTTGATTGCTTGTTTGTAGAGTGATTTGAGAGGTTTCAGGGATGTCTCACAAGCTTTGGATCAGCTGGTGAGGTAGTAGGAGAGATGTGAGAAGATCATAGCATGCAAGAACATCCTGGATGCCTTGATGGAAAGAGAGTTTCTGATTAAAAAGAAATTGGCTGTGCTGTATTTGATTGTGTTGGTATTTTTATCTGTTTTTTTTGTTGAATTCTATGACAGTTTTGATATTTTGGCTGTGTATGGGGGTAGACCTGCTGCTTTTGTTTGATGGAGAAATACATGGCCACTGTTTTTCTCCACATTTAGGGTGAGACAGGAGTTGTAGAGACATTCTGAAACATTCTCCATAACAGATGTTAACTTGGCAGTCACTAGTTCAGCGCTCTTTTCATGGGTGTAGAGGACATCTGTATCTCCATTCCCTGGCACATACAAGGAAGGTAAATTATGTATAGACTAAACAACAGGGGCCCAAAGGATGGACCCCTGGGGCACTCCCATGGTGCACCTTCATAGTGGTAGACAACAGTCTTAAAGCTCTCCCTTTAAAGTCCATTGAGAGAGGAGCTGTCCTGCTGAGTCGACACTAGCGCCACATAGTTCATGGAACTATTTGAATACAAATTTAAAAAACATTATAAAACACAAATATGAATGGGGAAAAGGCCTTGAATTACAATTCGATGTATTTGCCACATTAAAAAAACATGGATGGCTTCAGGCTGATGTTGTAGCATAAATAGTTTGAATTAGTATCATAAATGGTAGTGGAGAGATTGACGTTTGTAGAGCAGAGAAGGCTTCTCTCCTTCAAATGCACTTCAAGCCACTCTAATTTGTTGATCTAACTGGCAGATTCCCATTTCGCATCTCTTTCATTGCACTCATGCACACACGCATGCAGGCAGGCACACACACACACACACACACACACACACACACACACACACACACACACACACACACACACACACACACACACACACACACACACACACACACACACACACACACATCTCATCTCTTCCACTCTGATCTTGTCATGGTTTTATAAGCAAGGTAATCAGAAATGGACCTGTGAGCCATCCGCCCCAACAAATCAAACTGTGCCAATCCACCCTGCAAATCACTCAATGTCGGAATATGAGTTTGGGTTGGGGGGAGAGCAGTGGGTGAACATCAAAGTCTTTATACAGTGCATTCGGAAAGTATTCCGACCTCTTGACTTCTTCCACATTTTGTTACGTAATTTAAAAATAAAGAATCCTCATCAATCTCAAATCAAATCAAAGTTTATTTACAGTGAAATGCTCACTTACAGGAGGGGAAAAAAAGTAGGTGCGTGTGTGTGTGTGTGTGTGTAGGTAAGTAAAGAAATAAAACAACAGTAAACAGAAATTTTAAAATTAGAGTAGCAAGGCTATATACAGACACTGGTTAGTCAGGCTTATTGAGGTAGTAAGTACATGTGGGTATGGTTAAAGTGACTATGCATATATTTTTATTTTTTATTTTACCTTTATTTAACTAGGCAAGTCAGTTAAGAACAAATTCTTATTTTCAATGATGGCCTAGGAACAGTGGGTTAACTGCCTGTTCAGGGGCAGATCGACAGATTTGTACCTTGTCAGCTCGGGGATTTGAACTTGCAACATTTTGGTTACTAGTCCTAAACAATCTAACCACTAGGCTACGCTGCCGCCCCATATGATGAACAGAGAATAGCAGTGCCGTAAAAAGAGGGGTTGGCGGGTGGTGGGACACAATGCAGATAGCCCGGTTAGCCAATGTGCGGGAGCACTCGTTGGTTGGGCTAATTTAGGTAGTATGTACATGCATGTATAGCTAAAGTGACTATGCATATAAGATGAACAGAGAGTAGCAGCAGCGTAAAAGAGGGGTTGGGGGGGACACCCACAATGCAAATAGTCCGGGTAGCCATTTGGTTACCTGTTCAAGAGTCTTATGGCTTGGGGGTAAAAACTGTTGAAAAGCCTTTTTGTCCTAGACTTGGCACTCCGGTACTGCTTGCCATGCGGTAGTAGAGAGAACAGTATAACTGGGGTGACTCGGGTCTTTGACAATTTTTTGGGCCTTCCTCTGACACCACCTGGTGTAGAGGTCCTGGATGGCAGGCAGCTTTGCCCCAGTGATGTACTGTGCCGTACGAACTACCCTCTGAATTGCCTTGCGGTTGGAGGCCGAGCAATTGCCATACCAGGCAGTGAGGCAACCAGTCAGGATGATCTCGATGTTGCAGCTGTAGAACCTTTTGAGGATCTCAGGACCCCTGCCAAATCGTTTTAGTTTCCTGAGGGGAATAGGCTTTGTCATGCCCTCTTCACGACTGTCTTGGTGTGTTTGGACCATTCTAGTTTTTTGTTGATGTGGACACCAAGGAATTTTAAGCTCTCAACCTGCTCCACTACAGCCCCGTCGATGAGAATGGGGACGTGCTTGGTACTCCTTTTCCTGTAGTCCACAATCATCTCCTTAATCATCTACACACAATACCCCATAATGACAAAGCAAAAACAGGTTTGTAGAAATTCTTGCAAGTGTATTAAAGTGTATTTGCTATGAGACTCAAAATTGAGCTCAGGTGCATCCTGTTTCCATTGATCATCCTTGAGATGTTTCTACAACTGGATTGGAGTCCACCTTTGGGAAATTCAATTGAATGGACATGATTTGGAAAGGCACACATCTGTCTATAAGGTCCCACAGTTGACAGTGCATGTCAGAGGAAAAACCAAGCCATGAAGACTAAGGAATTGTTTGTAAAGCTCAGAGACAGGATTGTGTGGAGTCCCGAAACATTTCTGCAGCATTGAAGGTCCCAAGAACACAGTGGTCTCCCGTATTCTTAAACTGAAGAAGTTTTGAATCACCAAGACTCTTTCTAGAGCTTGCTGCTCGCCAAACTGAGCAACTGGGGGAGAAGGGCCTTGTTCAGGAAGGTGTCCAAGAACCCAATGGTCACTCTGACAGAGCTCCAGAGTCCCTCTGTGGAGATGGGAGAACCATCCAGAAGGACAACCATGTCTGCAGCACTCTACCAATCAGACCTTTATGCTAGAATGGCCAGACGGAAGCCACTCCTCAGTAACAGTCACAGGACAGCCCGCTTGGAGTTTGCCAAAAGGCACCTCAAGGACTCTCAGACCATGAGAAACAAGATTCTCTGTTCTGATGAAAGCATGATTGAACTCTTTGACCTGAATGTCAAGCATCACGTCTGGAGGAGACCTGGCACCATCTCTACGTTAAAGCATGGTGGTGGTAGCATCATGCTGTGGGGATATTTTTCAGCGACAGGGACTGGGAGACTAGTCAGGATCAAGGGAAAGATGAACTGAGAAAAGTACAGAGAGATCCTTGACAACTTGCTCCTGAGCGCTTAGGACCTCAGACTGGGGCGAAGGTTCACCTTCCAACAGTACAAAGTCCCTAAGCACATAGCCAAGACAACGCAGGAGTGGCTTCGGGACAAGTCTCTGGACAAGTCCCCTTGAGTGGTTCAGCCAGAGTCTGGACTTGAACCCGATCCAACATCTCTGGAAAAACCTGAAAATAGCTGTGCAGAGAAACTTCCCAAATACAGTTGTGCCAAGCTTGTAGCATCATACGCAAGAAGACTCAAGGCTGTAATCACTGTCAAAGGTGCTTCAACAGGATACTGAGTAAAAGGTCTGAATTCTTATGTAAATGTGATATTTCAGTTCTTTTTTATTATTATTCATTTGCACCAATTTATAAAAAACAGTTTTTGCTTTTTCATTATGGGCTATTGTGTGTAGATTGATGAGGAAAATCAATACTTGAATCCATTTTAGAATAAGGCTGTAACATAACAACATTTGGAAAAATTCAAAGTGTCTGAATACTTTCTAAATGCACTGTAAACGTTGAAGGGCAAGAGAAAACGAGACTGCCAAGATTTCCAACTTTTATTTTTTGAGTGTTGAGCAGGGGCGTTTCTCGGATTTGAAGACATTGGGGGTCTTAGCCCACAACCAGTAGGGGGGGGTCTGTGGGCATTCTTCACCTGCAATTTTGTTTAAGGAATTTCAACAGCTAAATGTATGAATTTGGTATACTTTGTGATGAACATTGAGAGATTAGATATTTTCAGGTTACTTGCACCCCTACCTGCCACAGCAGATACTGCCAGTACTTAGTTACAGCAGCTACTTTGGGTCTCTCTACTCTGTAACACTCTGGAACACATACATCTATAGTGTATTGCCAAAAACCACTCAACAACTTCAAACATAGACTCTGATCTGTCAAATGAGCCTCTCTGACCCTCTCTCTATCTTTCTCTCTATCTCTCTTACACACACACATTGTGCAGTAATTAAAATCCATAGCTTTAAGTGATACTGTCTACTGTGTGCTCACCCATCCTCTGCCTCTCTCTATACCTTTCTCTGTGTTGTCTGTTGCTGTCTCTCTTGGCTTCCCTCTTCTGTTGTCTCTCTTAGTATTCCATGTTGTTGTCATGGTTGTAAAAAGTGTAAAAGTAAAGAATTGTTTGAATAGTATTTTAACTGACTTTTTCCCCTCACAAATTCTTTGTAAACCATGTTTTACTTTTTCACTGTCTGCATTTCACCTCTTAGAATTTGTGCTAATAAAACAAAGTATAATCTATAGAGCAGCGTGAAGTGATACAGTTTACTCTACTGTGTGCTCAATCCACTCCATTCGCTCTCTCTATCTGTCCTCTTCTGTCACTTTCTCTGTGTCTTGTCTGTTGCTGTCTCAGGTTCTTGTTTGTTAATGTCTCCTTTGTCTATCCTCTTCTGTTATGTCCTGTTCTGTTCTTCTGGTGTCTCTCTTCATCATATCCTATTGTTCTGTTGCTGTCCTTGTGTCTTGTCTGGTGTCTCTCTACATCATCTACACTTATGTTGCTGTCTCTGTGTCTTGTCTAGTGTGTCTCTTTCCAACAAATCCTCTGTCGTGTCTCTGACTGATTATATTATTATGCCAAGCTATTTTATCAAATCGATAACCTAACATTTGATTTATTACATAATTGAATAAAACCATGCAACAAATATCTTGTTAATAACCTGGGGCACCACGGAAGAGTTTTTATAGAGCTGCTGTATTCCAATTAAACTCTTAAAGATCTTAAAATCTTTTATATCAGTAGCAGTCAATTATTAATTGTCACCTTATTCAGTTTCATCTGGCTGCTGTTCTAAGTGGCCTGCTGTTCTCATCTGTTCTCCTTGGCTCATCTGAAAGGTAGCAAGGTAGAGGTACAACATGTCATTAGTTAGTTTTAAAGGGTGACTGCACTTCCTCATTTGGCCTTGTCTTAGATTTGGTTCATTAAGAAATGCTAGCGGCCTTGACAGAATTCAAGTTTTTTTTGCAGTGTGGTTTGATGTGGGTGTCTCGTGTTTGTGTTTGGAGGTGGGTAGAGTTAGCCAAGTAATTTCGCCAATTAGCTTGGGCCGGCTGGTGTGCAACCTGACTTTGGATAGCCTATCTCAGAGTCTTGTTCGCGACTGTCAATAAATGACACAGCGTAAATTAGATAATAGCCTTGTTCATTTAGCTGACAAGACATGCTTAAAAGTAATTATTTTATTTTATAGGATTTAATAGTAAGAAGAATATCATTGAACTTAGCAGAATCAAATAGAAAGTATATTTTTCCCATTCTGAGGCAAGTGCACATTGGAAGTGGCTATGTTGAGCGTAAAAGCGATCATTTGAAACAGGTCCTATATGCTAGATTTAGAGTTATTTGGCAAATTTAGTTGTGAATGATACAAACCTTAGACTGTTTTAGAAATCTAAATATACAGCATTTGGGCTGCATGGTGTGACTACAGGCTATTGATGATTTGAGAAAGTAGCAAATCTCTGTTCCTTGTCTCAGGCTGCACAGCTGTTCTATCATACCTTTACCCCTACCTACATGAACCTGTACCCCCGCACATTGATTAGGTACCGGTACCCCTGTATAAAGCTTCGTTATTGTTATTTTATTGTGTTACTTTTTATTTTATTTTTTACTTATTTAGTCAATATTTTCTTAACTCTATTTCTTGAACTGCATTGTTGTTTATGGGTTGAAAGTAAACATTTCACGGTAACATAATGTTTTATTTATTTAACCTTTATTTAACTAGGCAAGTCAGTTAAGAACAAATTCTTATTTACAGTGACGGCCTAACCTGGCCAAACCCGGACGACGCTGAGCCAATTGTGAGACGCCCTGTGGGACTCCAGATGTGATACAGCCTGGATTCGAACGAGGGACTGTAGTGACGTCTCTTGCACTGAGATGCAGTGCCTTAGACTGCTGCGCCACTTGGGAGCCCCCGAGTGAAATGTCTCTTGTATTCGACGCATGTGACAAATAACATTTGATTTGATTTGATCAAGTGATCTTAACATGTTTTCACAACAAAACAGATTACACTAAACTGTTGACAGCCTTTGTGCTGAGAGGAGGAGATGGAAACGCACGGTGGTGAAATATTCTGTATAGCTAAAGGAAATGTGTGACCCAATAAATTATGAAAATATAAACAATCCCCTACTGTAAGCCACCCTGCACAATCAATGAACCAACAGTGTTGCCTAGGGCTATACATTCTCTCCCAGACTCATGGATATACATTTTGGAGCCTAGCATAAGGTAACCAGTCCACCCAGTATGCATAATAATACAGTCCACAATGAAAGGCAATTACTCAACTCTGTTTAATTATGGAGTATAAGTGATTCTGTCGTGCGTAATATGCCGTTGGCTATGTATTGTATAACGACACCACCAGGGGGCTTTCGGGCTTGGGTTCATAAGCCTATGTGTATGTATAACCTCTAATATGTGTATGTATAACCTCTAATATGTGTATGTATAACCTCTAATATGTGTATGTATAACCTCTAATATGTGTATGTATAACCTCTAATATGTGTATGTATAACCTCTAATATGTGTATGTATAACCTCTAATATGTGTATGTATAACCTCTAATATGTGTATGTATAACCTCTAATATGTGTATGTATAACCTCTAATATGTGTATGTATAACCTCTAATATGTGTATGTATAACCTCTAATATGTGTATGTATAACCTCTAATATGTGTATGTATAACCTCTAATATGTGTATGTATAACCTCTAATATGTGTATGTATAACCTCTAATATGCATATGTATAACCTCTAATATGCATATGTATAACCTCTAATATGTGTATGTATAACCTCTAATATGCATATGTATAACCTCTAATATGTGTATGTATAACCTCTAATATGTGTATGTATAACCTCTATATGTGTATAACCTCTAATATGTGTATGTATAACCTCTAATATGCATATGTATAACCTCTAATATGTGTATGTATAACCTCTAATATGCATATGTATAACCTCTAATATGCATATGTATAACCTCTAATATGTGTATGTATAACCTCTAATATGCATATGTATAACCTCTAATATGCATATGTATAACCTCTAATATGTGTATGTATAACCTCTAATATGCATATGTATAACCTCTAATATGCATATGTATAACCTCTAATATGCATATGTATAACCTCTAATATGCATATGTATAACCTCTAATATGCATATGTATAACCTCTAATATGCATATGTATAACCTCTAATATGTGTATGTATAACCTCTAATATGCATATGTATAACCTCTAATATGTGTATGTATAACCTCTAATATGTATGTATAACCTCTAATATGTGTATGTATAACCTCTAATATGTGTATGTATAACCTCTAATATGTGTATGTATAACCTCTAATATGCATATGTATAACCTCTAATATGCATATGTATAACCTCTAATATGTGTATGTATAACCTCTAATATGTGTATGTATAACCTCTAATATGTGTATGTATAACCTCTAATATGTGTATGTATAACCTCTAATATGTGTATGTATAACCTCTAATATGTGTATGTATAACCTCTAATATGTGTATGTTTAACCTCTAATATGTGTATGTATAACCTCTAATATGCATGTGGGTGTTTTGAATGAATAGAATGCGCCGTCCATTTTGTTGTTTTAGGCTTTGAAACAACATTCACAACAACCATAATTTACACTGTTACACTGTTTGAATTTCTCACTTCAAATTGATCAGCACTGTGAGGTGAGTTTTAAAAGTATAATAGGCGTACTGTTTTGATAACAATGATTTACGATTGCATTTGCATTGATGTCAGAGTGGTTAGAGTGAAGTTATAAACTGGGTGGTTCGAGTCCTGAATGCTGATTGGCTGATAGCCGTGGTATATCAGACTGTATACCATGTGTATGACAAAACAGTTATTTGTACTGCTCGAATTACATTGGTAAACAGTTTATAATAGCCATAAGGCACCATAAGGCTGTTTGTAATATATGACCAATATACCACAGCTAAGGGCTGTGACTGCACTTGAAGAAACTTTCAAAGTTCTTGAAATTTTCCATATTGACTGACCTTCATGTCTTAAAGTAATGATGGACTGTCATTTCTCTTTGCTAATTTTAGCTACTATTGCCATAATATGGACTTGGTCTTTAACCAAATAGGGCTTTCTTCTGTATACAACCCCTACCTTAATAGGGCTATCTTCTGTATACCGCCCCTACCTTTTCACAACACAACTCATTTGCTAAAACGCATTAACAAGGAAAGACATTCTGCAAATTAACGTTTAACAAGGCACACCTGTTAATTGAAATACATTCCAGGTGACTACCTCATGAAGCTGGTTGAGAGTATGCCAAGAGTGTGCAAAGCTGTCATCAAGGCAAAGGGTGGCAAATTTGAAAAATCGTAAATACATTTTGATTTGTTTAACACTTTTTGGTTATTGCGTGATTCCATATGTGTTTTTTCATAGTGCAACACAACTCCCAAAATGATAGATTAGAAGCTGCATATGCCCTAGGCTATACACATATAAAGAGACATGAGCCAAAACAAATTGACCTGTAGAATGGAATAAGTTATAAGACCTCTATGATTCATTTGACTTTGTCAGTTCTACCAGCTAATGTGAGATTTTTAGATTACATAATATTTGAGGATACATATTTTAAGGGCCTATGTATTTTCAATGTTTTGTTCACCTTCAATCTAACCACAAAGATGGACATCTTTTCCTCTCTCTTTCTGGCTGCTGTCGTGTCTTTACAATGGATTAAATTACATGACATGCTATTTTATAACAATATTTTCTCTCTAATTAATATTACCTGATTAAACTAATCAAAGGAATTCTGTTGACTAGGAAGTCGGGGTACCATGGAAGAATGTTTATAGAGCTGTGATCTTCCGAATAAACTCTTAAAGACCTGGTAACCTTTATATCAATAGCAGTTAATTATTAATCGTCACCTTATTCAGTCTCATCTGAACATCATACAATTCTTGGCTATCTTCACGAACCCTAGCTAACAAGTAGAATCAGCAATACAAAATTTGGTTTAATTATTTATTTACTAAATACCTAAATAAATCACACAGAATTACATATATCCCAGATTTATCATATATTGACTACTTATTATGTCATACAAGGAAATGTCCCTAGCGGACAGAACCAATATGATGGCTGGTTACACAAGAAAGGGGGTTGGGTTTGAATGAAAGCACGGGAAGACTGAGTATCAATAGGATTGGTTCTCTATCGGACATCATGAAGCTATACTATCATAAATACAGAATCTTATACATTCTAAATAACCGCCCATTTGGAAAAGGAAAATGCAATAAATATTTACACTGAGCTACGTTTCAATAGATTGGTTGTAGATGGAAGGCTGGGTTGCCCAGCAGAGATCTCCCTTGTCCTTTGAAGAATATGTCTTGTGGTTAAACAGATACGTTGTAGTACCGTCATCGTGTGGTAGAACGGATATGTTGTAGTACCCTGTCTTTCTGAAGAGATTGTCCATCCTTTCCTAGTCCACGTTTACAGCTGCTTCTGCTAACTAGATGTTTAGGATGTATCACTTCTTTAGTGAATAAGAGTTCAAAGTTCATACCAAGTTTTCCCATACTATAAGTTCATGCTATATTCTGGCTGGTGTAGTGGAAATCATCATTCCAGCGTGGTGATCGTCACCGCCACATTGAAATTCGCCCTCCTAAACATATGGACAGCAGTCCTCACGTCATCGGGAACACAATTGTATTTTCGTTAGGTTGTAGTCGTTCAACCATTCGCAACCAGAGCTCACGCTAAGGTTGGCTTAGTTCTGTAGTTAATATTAGCCCTTTTAAACGTATGGACAGCAGTCCTCACGTCACCGGGAACACAAGAGGTTGACTTTCGTCAATGGGCTTTTGTAGTGGGGGAGAGAAGGGCGTGTTTCATAGTTCACAACCAATAGTTCACTTGGGAGGGGCCACTGAGTGAGCATAGTTCACTTATGAAAACAATTCTGTCATTTAGAAGCTAAGTGTATTTTCACAAATGGTTTCATATTCAAATTGCACAACAATTCCATGTGAATCTGATAACTAGAATGTGTAGACTTTCCAAGATACAGTTTATGTCGTTCTATCATCAGTAATAATGTCTCAGACGACAACTGATCTAACATCATATTCTTTAAGTACCAACGGATATTTTAACAGGTTGGATTACCGAAATATGGTTCCGTTCCCACCCTTTTGATGTTGCTAGACTCCCTCTATGTTAACAAAGGGCTTTCCAAGAGTCTAATCTGTGAAGTAGAGAGAGAAAAGGGGGAAAGGTATTTATAGGGGTCATAAACCTCACCAACAGGGCAACATCATGACAGTCCCCCCTTGTTCGGTTCGATCTTGCGATTAACCTGCACGTTGCAAACCAAAATGAAAATGACCGTGGGTTGTCCTGGTTGTGGACCATCATTGTGGTCCCCCTCTTGTGGTTGACCCGGTAGGATTTATGTGAATGAAGCAGGCCGCTCCAAGGATGGGCAGCGGATGTCCAGTGGGTGATCACTGTTGTGGTCCCCCCACTGGTGGTCGACCCGGATAGGACTTCTGAAAATGAAGACGTCTGCTCCAAGGCTGGGCAGCAGATGTCCGGATTGGGATCGTCGTTCCGGACCCGTCGTCTGGTCGACCAGACTGGAAGATCGGCGTCCCGTCAACGGGACAGTTGTAAATCATGCAGCGCCTTGTGTCACGATCGCAAATTTTAGAGAAACAACAAATGTCGGTACATATAAGTGTCTTATATCGGCTGAAAGCTTAAATTCTTGTAATATAATTGCACTGTGCAATGTACAGTAGCTATTACTAAGGAAAGAAATGCCATGCTATTGTTTGAGAGCTCCTAACAACAAAACTCTTTTTTTTCACTGCAATAGGTTTGATAAATTCACCTCTGAAGGTGAAATGTATACTTACATTCTGAAATCTTGCGCTGATTTATCATCCAAATGGTCCCAGAGATAACATGAAGTGTCGTTCTGTTAGATAACATCCATTTTCATATGCTAAAAAGGTCCATATAACATGCACAATCGATTTTGTATTTCCACTCATTCAAATTGCAAAGAAAGGAATCTATGAAAATCTAACCCTAAACGTTGTTTCCACCAGTCAAATCACGTTTGTATGTATTCCTCAGAGATCCTAAACCTAACCAGAATTCACTATATAATTAGGGGTGTAGTACATCCTATAGGACACCAAATTTGGTCAGAGAGCGACGCCATCATGGCAATCAGATGACGCAGGCGGTCTTCACTTGATCGACTCTAACTTTGTCAAATAAGCACCAATCAGGGTCAAACAAAGCTAGCTAGATAGCCAATGAGCTGGGCTTCATGGGAGTACCCTGAATATGTTGCAAAATGTAGCTGCTAACCTTGTGCGACAGCATGCCTTTTCCTTTTGGACAAAAATTACAAGAATATTCAGAGTTATGAAGTTATGAAAACTGGTTGTTTTGCAAATGTTGAACTTATAATATGGCTACTAATACTGGGAAAGCTAAATCATATTTCCACAAACTTCAAAGTATTTCCATTCAAATGGTACCAAGAATATGAATATCCTTGCTTCGGGGCCTGAGCTACAGGCAGTTAGATTTGGGTGTGTCATTTTAGGTGAAAAATGTTAAAAAGGGGGCTATCCCTAAAAAGTTTTCACAACGCACACACGCTCAATATATAATTGATATATAATATATAATTACATTTCCTCCCAAATGAGTGGAGTTAGAGCCATAACCTGTTAGTGCAACATCACTTTCTATGTGCCAAAGAAAATGAAACAAAATGAATGAAAGCATAAACAAAACAAAATATAGTTATCACACCTTAATCATCTAATTGGATTGGATTCTATATACGTCCATGGTCTTGGCAAAATGACCCTATCATGGCATTGTCTAATGTTATATCTAGGGCTTTCCTAATTTGTGGTGTGTTGTTGGGGCACTATCCTAAGTTGATAACTATATGATAAGTCTACAGCTGTAAGGCACTAGTTTTGGGCAGTCTTGTTACAACTTGTTCAGAATGAGTCTGACGGAATCAGGTAATTTTCAGTTCAATGCCTGGAGGTCAGTCAGAAATGGTGTCGAGGGAGTCTGTAGTGGTTTTACTACAAGTCACTGCGACTGTAGTGGCTGTAGGTATGAAGAAGTCTGTTTCATAGCTATGTTATCCACAGAGGAGCTAACCTCACGACGGAAGTACTCTCTAAGCACTGAATCAGTCGTACAAGGTGTGATCATGGTTCATGACTTCCAATAACTTTCTCCTGAATGGTAGGATCTATTTATTAATGGCATGTGTGTTGACCATCAGAAGAGTGTTCTGGAGATTCCCTTACACGTGTTGCAATCTGAGTGACTACTAACTCCTCTGTCACGATTATCAATAGCAATTAGACTTGTGAGGTATCTAATCCTCTTACTGATTGTTGCTGGACTGACTGTGGTATTGGTACTGGTACTCAAGGGAACCAGTTGTCCTACCAATTTATTCTGAAATGTCATCCTACAGGAACACATGATTAGAGCATTAGTGGCTACTACACATGGCAAGGAATGATTATTGTTGCCATTTCTTTGGAGGTGGAAATGTCCACTGGACTTCCTTTACGATCGGTGTGGTACACCTCAATAATATCTTAGATGTGTTCTAAGATAATCCCCGTCTAGGGGCCTGTCTGCTCCTCATTGTTCTCATAGGGGAGTTTACAGCTAGATTTGTTTTATGCTCTGGTTGCCTTGTACGGTGTTGCACGTAGTCCATCTTTTACCTTTTTCTCAAATTTTTCTCACTTTAGTTCTTCACGTAGTGGAACTTTTAGAAACCATTGGTCTACATTTTGATTGTCCGTTAACCCTTTGTTACCCTTGTGCTCTGACACTTTGTGTGGGTTGAGTGCTGCAATGTTGTGAACAGGTCGATTGTAGCCGTAGTCGTTGCGATGGCAACGTACTTTACAGTTATTTCGACCTCGGTGGTTATTGGTTTCCTTGTAGAAACCGTTGTTGTGCATCATCTCTCAATGCTCCAATACCCGATAATGCACCCTCTAACTGGAGTGAGTGCTCCTGGTCAAACTTCAAAACCGAGTAGTCAGGGCTCTTCGCGTTGCAAGCTTTTGATGCCTCAAAGTCTGTGCTTGCAAGCTCTCTGAGTTGTAAGATATGCAAGCCAATGTGGGCTGCAAGGCCCAAGTAGGTAATGAAGGTGGGATACATGTTCGACAGAAACATTTGTTTGAATGATAACAGCTCTTCCATTCCTGTTTCAGTGAGTAGGCCAAAGTAAGCTGAACGAAGCCTATGATAGTAAGCTTGTGGGTGTTCGTTCCGAGCTTGTTTGAAAGTGTTTGCCAGTGAGCTATCGTGTTTGCGAGTCGCAGAACCACTGAATTCTTATTACAAAGCTGTGGCAAGTTTAGCGTAGTCATTTGGCACGTGTTGCTGTTGTAGATGAATGAACCTCGTCATGTGTCTATTCGACGTTTGCTTCAACAGATAAACCCTGTCAGAACCCATAGTTTTCGGGTAGCCATCCAATGTGTCCTCTATGTCAGCTAGGAACGTCTCAGTATTGTTTGGCTGACCTGGAACAGGGTCAAAGGTGGGAAAATTCTTGACAAATTTGTCAAGGTATTCCGCGTCAAGCGGGTGGAGAGGGTTGGCTTCATCCTGTGGGGAAGTTGGGGCTGAAGGCCCAAGAGGAGAAGCCAAGCTTTGGCTTTGTTGGCGAAGAGATACCATATTACCCCATGCCGAATAGCCAAGAGAAGACTGAGGGACACATGAGGGAGGCAAAGTCTGAAGCCTATCGTCTTCACTCCTTTGAGTACCGGACTCCGGTTGCTTATTTGGAAGAAGGGCGTGTTTTATAGTTCACAACCAATGCCTGTTCACTTGGGCGGGGCCACTGAGTGAGCATAGTTCACTTATGAAAACAATTCTGTCATTTAGAAGCTAAAATTACATTTGATATTTTCACAAATAGTTTCATATTTAAACATTTAAATTGCACAACAATTCCAATTCCACGTGAATCGTCAATGTCATGACACTGCCCTCCTCGTTCCATTCTAAGTTCAAGTTCAAGTTTGTTTATTTGTCATATACACATGATATACATGGAGTACTCAGTGCAATGAAATGCTTACTTGCAGGTTAACCTTTCGACAATGCAACAACAATAGAAAAAGTAAGAGCTAAGTGAATAAAAAGAGCCATAAAAGTTCAGGTCAATAAAACAATTTCACCAATTTAATAATTGGCAGTTTGTTACAAATAGTTTCATAGCCTATATATGAAAATAACAGACATGAGAGAATCATGTTTACCTGTAGAATGGAATAGGTTATACTTAATTTAATTGTTTCAGTTCTACCACCTCAACAATGCTAATTTTAAACAGGTTAAATATAATGTTTTAGTTAAGTTCAGCTTCAGTCCACAGGGGGGCACTGTGTCACTGTCTGAAAAACATTCTCTCACCTCTTTGGACTCAGCTAGCTAGTAGCCAGTAGCTACTGTAGTGGCTAGCTGCATAAGCGAAACCCATCAAATAGATTGGCTGGAAATAAACAACTTTCCTAATATCATGACTTATGTAATATACTGTTAAATAACTCATTGACACCCAATAGCTTAAGGATACTGAGCACAAACACTTGCGTATTAGCATGTGGTGGTCCACTGCGTTGTGAAATCACACCAGACACCGTGTCCCTCCGGACACCGTGTCACTCCAGGGGCTTCTAGTAGTCCCTGCCACTGCCTAGCGCAGCATATTGGATCGTTTATTTTTGTCATTAAAATTTCTCAGCAAAACATGTTTTTTTTTTATGCAGCGTAGCGCAAGTGATGTGTGGTTACAATCATATCAGACAGAGGTTTTTTTTAATGAAAAAATGTACCATCAAAAGGTTTGGGCCTGGATCAAAAACATCCTGAAGCTGCTGGTGTTAATTATTTGAACTGACACACTCCAATAATTGGGACAGAGAGAACTTGAAGCTATGATTTTCTTTTGGAGCTGAAAAGAGAACATTTCAAACAGATCCACTGACGGTTGAATAATTGGAAGGATGTTTGGTTTCAGAATGTTTAAAGTGCAACTAAAGGCAATGAACAACTTCTCTGATAGATACGGCCTATGTGGAATCGATATTAGATAGAAACATTTATTCTAGTGTGAAAATTGACTGTAAATAGGATAATTTTTGTCATAAAAAAGCCAGTCTCATCCAAAACTGAGTTTTTTAAGTGAGTTCATCATGACTGGGTTTTGATTTCAACAATGCTCACTTGCCCACTAACACCGGATACACAGCTGCGGTCTATCCAACACACAGACAGTGAGACAGAACTCCTTTTTTACTTGAGAAATACTGCACCAAACACATTAGTTAGATGTAAAATTGCACAGTTAAAACCGCCTCTGCCTAAACGTCAAAATTAATTATCTTAGATTCATTCTGACTATTTAGAGGAAGTGATTCTGGCTTTGTTCCTATGGTGTCTCATGGGGTACATACATTAGTAACTGCCATATTGAACCACACCCCCAAGACTGAGGTCTCGTTTTTATTTTAATGAGCAACAGACAAAAACACATGCGGAATCGGTCTGTTTAGTTGCTATCTAAATTGTTAGGTTTTTTTTAACTAAAAGAGCTTTCTTAAAAGGATCTGACTGTTTACTTCACGACCTGTCTGGGTTGAGATGCTCTCAGCATTGCCCTGTTTACCTCTTCTCTTCTCACCTCTTCTCACCTCAGCTCTCCTCACCTCTCCTCACTTCCCCTCTGCTCTCTTTATGAAGGAGTAGGACAATGAAAAAAATGTATTTTAGATGAGATTGCAGTCAAGAGCTTTGCAATTAAAAAAAGTAATCCAAGATTACACATGAGCCAGGCGGAATAAGATGAGCAGGCTCATGGAATAGATGAGAGAATAGGTTTAAACATTGCAGACAGCCAGAAGGAATGATGGAGAGAAGAAGGAAGTCTATATTGAAGATATATTTTGTGTGTGTGTGTGTGTGTGTGTGTGTGTGTGTGTGTGTGTGTGTGTGTGTGTGTGTGTGTGTGTGTGTGTGTGTGTGTGTGTGTGTGTGTGTGTGTGTGTGTGTGTGTGTGTGAGTGTGTGAGTGTGTTTTTTTCTTTATAATCATTTCACTTCCCCTGTGACAACCATGAGCACGGGCTGACTTGACTTTTCTGTGCCTCAGCCTACCATTACAATGTAGAAAAATGCATATCAGCTATTTTTCAATAGTTCTCCATATTACCAGAGCTTCATCTTATTCTGTCAAACCATTTAAATGGTGGATTCGCAGCCACAATTTGTGGAAGATGCCAAAACGTTGGTGTTAACAGTAGATGGCGAAGGGATGTGAAAGAATGGATAGGGAATGTGTGTGTTTATGTGACATGGCCATATAGACAGAGAAGGTACTGCATTTTCTCACTTAATCAAAGGTCAAGATTTACGTTGTAGTCTGCCTTAATTTCATTTCCCACCAGATATTTTTACTCAGGCAATAATGTTCAAGGCACAGCGTACTTCCTCTGTGTGCTTAACATCCATGTCCATATACTGTGTGTGTGTTAGCATGTGTGTGTTTGCATGTGTGTGTGTTCAGTATTCAACCAGTGTCATCTTTAAAGCCTGGTCCCTGGAAATTATGTTCTCTGTGACTGAGCAATGTCTTTTTTCTTCCTTTCATGTGTTTTATCTCACTATACAGTACATGCAGTCTATCCCAACAATACGTCACACCTCTTCTCCTCATATTCATTGTTCCGCCCACCAAGGAACACAATCTCCTTCACACAGACTCTAGTCAAACACAAGATATCGTATTGGTTTCAGATTAGCGTAATACCTGGGTTTGTTTCTGCAGAGTTAAGGATTATTTCTCTATTTCTATCAACGAGGCCATATCGTGAGTGTGAGGACTGGATTAGGTGCATGATGGTTCTTTTGTGGGTTGACGTAGAGAGCAGGACACAGCAGGGGTTGGGGGACAGATGGTTGTGTGATGGAGCGCAGAGAGTGTGTGTGTGGGGGGGGTTGTCTGTGTGTATGTGTGCATATCTACAGTGGATTATAGCATCAAAGAACTGGATTAAAGCACAGTTTCAATACACTCAGAAATGTATCAACATGATAAATATGGTCGTACTGGACTGAAGCCATGAAGTTACTTTACATTCAAATTGATGTTGTGTTTATTAGAAATGTGATGAGGTTTATGGACCAATAGATACTTGTGAAATATTACAACGTCTGATATTTTTGTCAAATTGACAAGATGTTGTGTTGAGACCAGAACAAAATGATTTGACGCTGTTGGTAGAAGTTGCTCCATAGTGACAGATCTAGAATCAGTTTGCACTTGCTATGCCAACTCCTTAACAAATGGGTAACAATGCAAGACTGACCTAGGACTGACCTATCAGCATTTAGGGATAACTTCCCCCTTCTCAATTGTTTGTCCATAAAATCCTGCGCATTACCACACTGCTCTAGTCTACTCCTGGTCAATATTTTTTTTAAACTGGGAAATCTCTGGTGTTTCTGGGAATTTCGCACACCCTGAATTTTGAGGTGTAAACAATGTTCGCTGGTGTGAAGATTCTCAGAAATGCATATTTTCAGGTGCAAACAAAATTTGCTAGTGTGAAGACTCTCAGAAATGTATTTTCATGTGTTGAACCTCAATGTTGCCTGGCATCACCCCTGATCCATGTCTCCACAAGCCTCCTCCATTGCCTGTAGAATGCGTTGGTGGGGCTGGCGATCATACACCTTCCAACTCCATGCAGAGGATAATTCTTCAATAGGACTCAAGAACGGAGAGTATGGGGAGATTGAGTGCAATGAAAAGTGGGTGACCTGTGAACCAATTGTGGACCACAACAGCCCGGTATATTGACACATAGATATGCATCAAAAGTGATTGACGAATAAGTCAATGCTTTGCATTCAAGGCAAAAAAGTTGGTGATAAAGCTGCAATGGGTAAACAGACAGAAATATAAACTCACAGACAGACAAGCCTCTCTCTCTCTATTCCCTAATCCTCCCCTCTCACTCTCTTCAATCTCTCCCTCCCTCTTTCCCCCCTTCTTCTCTCTGCTTCCTCTTTTTCCCCTTACTTTCCTTCTGCCTCCTCTCTCCCTCCTCTCACCACCCTCCCTCCTTCAATCTCTTCCTCTCTTCGCTCTCCCACTCCCTTTACCCTCCCCCTCCTCTCTTTTTCCCTCCTCCCCTCCCTGTCCATTCTCTCTCCCTCCTTACATCCCTCTCTACCTTCCCCTCCTCTCATCTCTCTTTCTCTCTCTCTCCCTTTCCCTCTCTCCACCTCTCTCTCCTCTCTCACAACAGACAGGATATTAATGTATAGATATGTGTCAAGGGCTTTGACGCATTAGTCATTACATTGCATTCAAGGAAAAAAGGTTGGTGATAAAGCTGCAATGGGTAAATTTGTAAAAGACTCACAGGCAGACAGACAGACAGACAGACAGACAGACAGACAGACAGACAGACAGACAGACAGACAGACAGACAGACAGACAGACAGACAGACAGACAGACAGACAGACAGACAGACAGACAGACAGACAGACAGGCAGACAGACAGGCAGACAGGCAGGCAGGCAGGCAGGCAGGCAGGCAGACAGGCAGACAGGCAGACAGACAGGCAGGCAGGCGATCTGTGCGAGCGAGGTGGGTATCTCACGCCTCATGGTCTCTTTATTTCTGAAATGACTCCAGGATCCTCCCCAGTAGCTAACCATAGAATGGCAGACATCACTCAGATGGTTAAGCAATGGACACTTCAATAACTGGAAGCAATGACCTAAATGTCTGGTCATTTTAGTTTCTGAGGTGCCGGCAGACGTAACCTAGCTAGTGGTAAACAAGACCATCATGCAGTGACATCACTTCCTCTGGGATCTGAGGTATTGTCGCCCAACACCAAGCAATGGTGTATAAATACATCTAGCTAAGACCATGGTTATTCTGGTGCTGCTTTGTGAATATGCTGTTGTGAATGTCCCTTTATATGCCGCTGACTCAGATAAGCACACCATTAAAGGTCTGGGAGGTGAACCTAATAATAATATAATTCCTCAATTTCCTCTAGTGCGCTCCTCTCCATCTCTCCCTCGTTCCCTCACTCCTGATCTCTGTGCCAGGTTGAGTGAGCAAGCGAGGGAGCCTGGTGAAAAAGAACTCTGAAAAAAAGTTTGGAACAGAGGTCTTATCAGATGGGAAAGCTGTCAATCAAAAGTTTGAAAGATGTAAAACAGAAAAGCAGATAAATCAAATTGTCCGGGAGAAGAAGAGAAAATCCTGTTGCGAAATAACTGATGGAAATACCAGCTGCGTTAAATACATTTGACTGGTCATGCTTATCGTTCTAGGGGTCATTTGCATAATTTTGTGGAATTACATTGGCATGTGTGTACAGTATATTTGTTATGTATTTATCACACGAGTACAGTATACGGATACAGAGCCTTCGAGTGGAAAATCTGTCAGACGCTGCTAGAGCTGCTGCTGCAGCATCTTGTCGTGCTTTCAAGGTATCTGGGATCTCTGAAAAATACGAGGTCAAATCATGACGTCAGTGATCGTCAAGTCGGAGAGTCTGAGCTCTAGAAAGAGGCCCGAGTTCCTGGGTTGGAATTCCGTGTTGGATGACCGTTCAAAAAAAAATAATCCCAGTCGGAGCTCATGTTTTCCCCAGTTGTCTTTAACGCACTGAAGTCGGAGATTTCCAAGTTCCCAGTTTTTTTTACCTCATCATCAATCGGCATCAATAGGCAGGCTTCATTAGCGCATCACACACCACTTTCAATGAGCTGGAGGCAGTATCCATTTTGAAAACATATACTTAATTGTTTGAAACCTGAATATTTTAATACATATTATGAGGCATGTCGTACCTTGCTTCAAGGTAGCTTATTAGATCTCCTCTTTCTAAAACGTATTATTTCATCTCCGTCACATGAAACCGCTCCCATGCAGTGTTCTTTTGAAGAAAGAGCACTGCATCAGACTCATTGCTTTTTAACATTTTTTTTAACGTAGTCTAGGCCTACTGGTTGTATACATTTGGGATCTATCGTCCCACAACCTTCCCAGAGTCTATTTGGAATAGGCTGTTTCTTCCTCGACAAGCTGATCAATGGAATAGATAGCCTAAACGTTCTACTATAGTAGATTGACATGGGCTAGTGATTCTGCTGTTTTGTTACTCATCTTGTTGGCTGAGGAAAAGTACATGTAGACAGTTATTCTAACATGTTCAAAGTGCACATCTGAATTTGGTAAGAAGGACCTCACATCGTTCCATCCTCGACTTGCGTGTTCTGTTAATATGAATGACCATATTCTAAATGTGATTTCTGTCATTCTGAGACGCCCTAATCAGGTTACGCTCCCAATGCATACGGGTCCGGTACCTTTCTCAAATGTCCAGTAAATTCAAATGTTGCCGTTCAAATGTCCGGTGCTACGTTTTCCTTAAGGAAACACCTGCGTATGTGTGGGTGCATGTGTATGTGAAAATAAGTGGTGTGTGTGGACGTACATGCGCATAAGTAGTGCGTGTGCATGCGTGTGTGTGTGTGTGTGTGTGTGCGCGCGCGCACTTGTATGTCTGTTTGAACAGTAAAGCAGAGTTGGTGCCAAAACACGTCAGATCAGACACTACATGGTGAAATGGTTTCTGTAACAACATTTTTCTCGCTGACACAGAAACTAACAAGATGACGGACAGTTAATTCATACTAGCCCGGGTGTCAGTCTGTTCCTGTTCTCTCACCAAGTCCTGGTGTAGTTGTAATGCCAAAGCCTTTGGATGGGAAACAAGTCTTTCAGAGAACAGCTTAGGTAATAACCTGTGTAAAAAACAATGAATTTGAAGATTATCGGCACATTGAATTTGTTAGCTAGCTAGCCAGACAGTTCAAGTGTAATGATTCAGTGACATCCGGTGAGGTCAGCAGGTGGATAAGCACTGGCTATTATGAAAGACAGATTTACTAAGCAACTTTTATTTTTGTGTTTAACCTTCTTTTCGACAGAGACTCATGCTGAGACCAAGGTGTCTTTCATAAATGAGCCCTACACATCAATACACATCAATGTACAATACACAGATCAATATACACATCAATATTCACATATTGATTCAGGTGGAGCACACCCACAGGTCTGAAAAACATGTAACCAGACAAGGTGACACACCCAAAAAGATTGTGGTCAAGTTCAAATCAAATCAAAATCAAATCAAATTTTATTTGTCACATACACATGGTTAGCAGATGTTAATGCCCAAATGCTTGTGCTTCTAGTTCCGACAATGCAGTAATAACGAGCAAGTAATCTAACTAACAATTTTTTTACTGTCTTATACACAGTGTAATCGGGATAAAGAATATGTACATAAGGATATATGAATGAGTGATGGTACAGAGCAGCATAGGCAAGATATAGTAGATGATATCTGAGTACAGTATATACATATGAGATAAGTATGTAAACCAAGTGGCATAGTTAAAGTGGCTAGTGATACATGTATTACATAAGGATGCAGTCGATGATATAGAGTACAGTATCAACGTATGCATATGAGATGAACAATGTAGGGTAAGTAACATTATATAAGGTAGCATTGTTTAAAGTGGCTAGTGATATATTTACATAATTTCCCATCAATTCCCATGATTAAAGTGGCTGGAGTAGAGTCAGTGTCATTGACAGTGTGTTGGCAGTAGCCACTCAATGTTAGTGGTGGCTGTTTAACAGTCTGATGGCCTTGAGATAGAAGCTGTTTTTCAGTCTCTCTGTCCCAGCTTTGATGCACCTGTACTGACCTCGCCTTCTGGATGACAGCGGGGTGAACAGGCAGTGGCTCGGGTGGTTGATGTCCTTGATGATCTTTATGGCCTTCCTGTAGCATCGGGTGGTGTAGGTGTCCTGGAGGGCAGGTAGTTTGCCCCCGGTGATGCGTTGTGCAGACCTCACTACCCTCTGGAGAGCCTTACGGTTGAGGGCGGTGCAGTTGCCATACCAGGCGGTGATACAGCCCGCCAGGATGCTCTCGAATGCATCTGTAGAAGTTTGTGAGTGCTTTTGGTGACAAGCCGAATTTCTTCAGCCTCCTGAGGTTGAAGAGGCGCTGCTGCGCCTTCCTCACGATGCTGTCTGTGTGAGTGGACCAATTCAGTTTGTCTGTGATGTGTATGCCGAGGAACTTAAAACTTGCTACCCTCTCCACTACTGTTCCATCGATGTGGATGGGGGTGTTCCCTCTGCTGTTTCCTGAAGTCCACAATCATCTCCTTAGTTTTGTTGACGTTGAGTGTGAGGTTATTTTCCTGACACCACACTCCGAGGGCCCTCACCTCCTCCCTGTAGGCCGTCTCGTCGTTGTTGGTAATCAAGCCTACCACTGTTGTGTCGTCCGCAAACTTGATGATTGAGTTGGAGGCGTGCATGGCCACGCAGTCGTGGGTGAACAGGGAGTACAGGAGGGGGCTCAGAACGCACCCTTGTGGGGCCCCAGTGTTGAGGATCAGCGGGGAGGAGATGTTGTTGCCTACCCTCACCACCTGGGGGCGGCCCATCAGGAAGTCCAGTACCCAGTTGCACAGGGCGGGGTCGAGACCCAGGGTCTCGAGCTTGATGATGTGCTTGGAGGGTACTATGGTGTTGAATGCCGAGCTGTAGTCGATGAACAGCATTCTCACATAGGTATTCCTCTTGTCCAGATGGGTTAGGGCAGTGTGCAGTGTGGTTGAGATTGCATCGTCTGTGGACCTATTTGGGCGGTAAGCAAATTGGAGTGGGTCAAGGGTGTCAGGTAGGGTGGAGGTGATATGGTCCTTGACTAGTCTCAAAGCACTTCATGATGACGGATGTGAGTGCTACGGGGCGGTAGTCGTTTAGCTCAGTTACCTTAGCTTTCTTGGGAACAGGAACAATGGTGGCCCTCTTGAAGCATGTGGGAACAGCAGACTGGTATAGGGATTGGTTGAATATGTCCGTAAACACACCGGCCAGCTGGTCTGCGCATGCTCTGAGGGCGCGGCTGGGGATGCCGTCTGGGCCTGCAGCCTTGCGAGGGTTAACACGTTTAAATGTCTTACTCACCTCGGCTGCAGTGAAGGAGAGACCGCATGATTCCGTTGCAGGCCGTGTCAGTGGCACTGTATTGTCCTCAAAGCGGGCAAAAAAACAATTATTTAGTCTGCCTGGGAGCAAGACATCCTGGTCCGTGACTGGGCTGGGTTTCTTCCTGTAGTCCGTGATTGACTGTAGACCCTGCCACATACCTCTTGTGTCTGAGCCGTTGAATTGAGATTCTACTTTGTCTCTGTACTGGCGCTTAGCTTGTTTGATAGCCTTGCGGAGGGAATAGCTGCACTGTTTGTATTCAGTCATGTTACCAGACACCTTGCCCTGATTAAAAGCAGTGGTTCGTGCCTTCAGTTTCACACGAATGCTGCCATCAATCCAAGGTTTCTGGTTAGGGAATGTTTTAATCGTTGCTATGGGAACGACATCTTCAACGCACGTTCTAATGAACTCGCACCCGTATCAGCGTATTCGTCAATGTTGTTGTCTGACGCCGAAACATCTCCCAGTCCACGTGATGGAAGCAGTCTTGGAGTGTGGAGTCAGCTTGATCGGACCAGCGTTGGACAGACCTCAGCGTGGGAGCTTCTTGTTTTAGTTTCTGTCTGTAGGCAGGGATCAAAAAATGGAGTCGTGGTCAGCTTTTCCGAGACAAGGGCCTTATATGCCCAAAAGTTAGAGTAACAATGATGGGTCTTTCCACCCCTGGTTGGAAAGACCCTGAGGTTTAAGGACAAAATGGCTGTTTTTTATTATTATTTATTTGTTTACCTTTATTTATAGAGGTTTTTTCTCATTGAGATAACATCTCTTTTCCAAGAGAGACCTGGTCCAAAAGCCTGGAGAGACCCGGAGAGAGCCAAGAATTTGAGAGGAACCAACATCTTCCTCAATGAGGACTGTAACTGACAGTTAGACTTACAGGTTATGTCGTTGTCTTTTGTTTGAATTGTTTACGTGTCCGCTGTGCGGGGGAAATGATAATACAAGCGGAACTACGTAGCTAATACTGTTGTAACGGGGATCCTTATTGTAGCAACACACTTTTGGAGGGAAGGCAATCCTGCGAGGCGTTAGCTAAGTTTTCATGTCATCGGGTGTAGTTCATAAAGGTTGAAGAGTGTATGTTAGGATGAAGTGTGAAGTCATGCCAGGAATAATAAGTGTGAAGTTTGATTTCCTCCCTTCTGTAATAAGCAGCCAATGAGGTATTTTTTCCTTTGTTCATGTGTTTAATCTGAACCCGTTATAACGCTGGTTAAAATGTATGTAAGCACTTCAGAGTTATACCAAGCTAATAAGTCACTCGTAAGATAAGGTTGTAAGAGTGTGCTTAACTGTATTTTTCATTTACTTTATAGTTCTCACGGAAGGTGATAATTCTGACTAAAACTACAGAATAAAGCCGCCAGTTAAAATCTAGGAACGGTTGTGCTCGTGGTTCCTGAAGGGAGCTACAAGGACTTCTCTGAACCTATGTGCTAGATGCAGAAAGAATGTATCCCAGCTATGAATGCTGCCATATAGCCTGGGTACATTGCTTACATTCGCTCAATGTCCAAAATTCACAGTCAATAGCTTCAGCCCAACGTCACACACACACTCACTTACACACACACAATGCTTTAATCTGTCTCCACATTATGTCCGATTAGCTGGCAAGGAAAGGGCATTGAAAAGCCCATAATACAGTTGAAGTCGGAAGTATCTATATCCACAGTAAAACGAGTCCTATATCGACATAACCTGAAAGGCTGCTCAGCAAGGAAGAAGCCACTGCTCCAAAACCACCATAAAAAAGCCAGACTACAGTATGCAACTGCACATGGGGACAAAGATCGTACTTTTTGGAGAAATATCCTCTGGTCTGATGAAACAAAAATAGAACTGTTTGGCCATAATGACCATCGTTATGTTTGGAGAAAAAAGGGGGAGGCTTGCAAGCCGAAGAACACCATCCCAACCGTGAAGCACGGGGTTGGCAACATCATGTTGTGGGGGTGCTTTGCTGCAGGAGGGACTGGTGCACTTCACAAAATAGATTAAATAAACCGTTTACCTTTGATGATCTTCAGATGTTTTCACTGACGAGACTCCCAGTTAGACAGCAAATGTTCCTTTTGTTCCATAAAGATTATTTTTATACCCAAAATACCTCCGTTTGTTTGTCACGTTATGTTCAGAAATCCACCGGAAATAGCGGTCATGACAACCCCCCAAAAAAAATCCAAATTATATCCATAATATCGACAGAAACATGGCAAACGTTTTTTATAATCAATCCTCAAGGTGTTTTTCAAATATCTATTCGATAATATATCAACCGGGACTTTTCAGTAGGACCGCGAGGAAAAAATGGCTACCTCTCTCTTTTACGCAAGATTCACTCTGAGAGCCATCAGCTGGCCACTTACGCAATGTGTTCGTTTACGCTCATTCTTCAACATAAAGGTGTGAAACTACGACTAAAGGCTGTAGACACCTTAGGGATGCCATAGAAAAGGGAATCTGGTTGATATCCATTTCAATGGGCAATAGGGATGCATAGAAATACAGGGGTTTCAAAATAAGGGTCACTTCCTGATTGGATTTTTTCTCAGGATTTCGCCTGCAATTTCAGTTCTGTTATACTCACAGACAATATTTTTACAGTTCTGGAAACTTTAGAGTGTTTTCTATTCTAAGCTGTCAATTATATGCATATTCTAGTATCTGGTCCTGAGAAATAGGCAGTTTACTTTGGGAACGTTATTTTTCCAAAATTAAAAATAGTGCCCCCTAGCTTCAAGAGGATAATTATTAAGAAACTAACTATGAGAACTGCTCCAGCCCTCTGGATTGATGTTGAATTAGAAAATTGTATGCTTCAAAGAAATGATGCAAAAGAGGCAAACAAGGTAAGCTGCTCATCTGATCGGTTGACATACTGTAAATAGAGAAAATGTTTTGCTAAACGTAACAAAAAGAAGACTGAATTATATTACCAAACAAAGATAATAACATAAAATACAATTGGAAAAGACTTTGGAGTACCTTAACTACATCTAAAACTAAAATACAATTCTCTGAGACCGAAACTTCAACGATTGTTGTACATAAAGGGTGTAACCATTGAGCAAGATCAGGAAGCTAAACTCCTAGGTACAGCATTGGATGGTCAATCATTTTTTGTGGACCACAGGAAGAGTAGCTGAAAAACCAAATAAACAAATAGCAAATAAACATCAATACCTAAAGAGCAAAACACAATCACAGAAAACAAACACAATTTTCAGTAACAAGGTCCTCAATCAGGCTTTTGAATTGCCCTAGAGGCACCAATTCATCCAATTTTACAATGCCTTGGAGATTATTCCAGTTTACAATCACATTGACTGAACTCTGTGGATATCAAAGGGAACTCCAGAGTTAACCATTCCTGAGACCAGGTCTGGTATCTCATATTTCTGTAAGTTTATGCAGGAGGGCTTTATAAACAAAAAGAGGGCCAGCCTACTTGCTCATACAGAATGCAGTGATGTGTACTGAATCTTTCGCCCGTAATAAAGCGTAGCATGCTATGATAAACTGCATTCAATGGCTTCAAGACAGTGGCAGCTGCATTTCTATCGACAATATCGTCATAGTCTATAACCAGTGTGAATGTCGACTGAATTATTATTTATTTATTTTTTAAGTCATTACATGTTTCTATAAAAGAAGCCCTTTTTAATTTAATATTTCTTAACTAACTCCTCAACATGCTTTTTTTGTCAATCCAGATACCCAGATACGTATAAGTGGGGACATGATCAATGAGGGCACCATCCAATGCACATATTCATAAATCATCAGATACATGTTTATGTGACCTGCATTAAGTTCCAATTGCAGTTCAACAAAGGCTGTATAGACAGTAAAAAGTACAGGACCTACAATGTACACATCTACATTGTGACCCATGTCTTATATCTTTGAATCATCAGATACTCTTTGAAGAGGTAGAGGTTTCAGATGGGCAGGTACTCTGCAGTCCTTGCTTCAAGAGTTGCCAGGACAGAGAAGAGCTTCGACTGGGCTGAGTGGGAGCTACCCTCCTATAGGGATGGGGGGGCCGAGAGACCAGAGGTTGCAGAAAAGAGTACTCGGTTGTGATGTAGGGTATGAGCCTAGCCTGAAACTAGGGAGGGGTTGTTCCTCGTTCTGCTCCTTAGGAAAGTACCATGGTCTTGTAGTGGATGCGAGCTTCAACTGGAAGCCAGTGGAGTGGAGCGGGTGACATGGGAGAACTTGGGAAAGTTGAACACAGTCGGGCTGCAGCGTTATGGATAAGTTGCTGGAGTTTGATGGCACAAACTGGGAGCCCAGCAAACAGTGAGTTGCAGTACTTCAGACGAGAGATGACAAGTGACCTACAACTTAGATGACAAGTGACCTGTGCCGGTTCCTGTTTGAGGCAGGGTCATACTCTGAGGATGTTGTAGAGAATGAACCTGCAGGAGCAAGTCACTGCTTTGATGTTTGCAGAGAACGACAGTGTGTTGTCCAGGGTCACCCCAAGGTTCTTTGCCCTCTGGGAGGGGGACACTGTGGAGTTGTCAACCATGATGGAGAGGTCATGGGATGGGCAGGCCTTCCACGGGAGAAAGAGCAGCTTCGTCTTGTCAAGGTTGAGCTTGACAAGGCACACAGAGATGCGTGTCGCCACCTTGGTGTAAGAAGGGAAAAGGAGAAACAGAGTTGTGTCATCTGCATAGCAATTATAGGTGAGACCATGTGAAGACATGACGGAGCTGAGTGTATAGAGAGAAGAAGAGAGGGCCTAGAATCACGCCCTGCAGTAGTGAGAGCATGTGGTACAGACACAGATCCTCTCCACATCACTTTGTAGGAGCGGCCTGCCAGGTAGGATAGAATCCAAGAGTGTGCAGAGCCCGAGATTCCTAGCCCTGAGAGAAGGATCTGATGGTTCATGGTGTTGAAGGCAGCAGTTAGATCTAGGAGGATAAGAGTGGAGGAGAGAGAGTCAGCTTTGGCAGTGCAGAGAGCCTCTGTGACACAGTAGAGAGCAGTCTCGGTTGAGTGACTCGTCTTGATTAGATCGTTCTGAGAGAGAGAGTGATAGTTGGTCAGAGACAGCACACTCAAGTGTTTTGGATCAAAAGGAAAGAAGGAGTACCGGTCTGTAGTTAATCGAAAGGAGACGTCAGGAGGTTTGTCATGACTGTCCTTATCAGGTCAGGTTACAGGAGACCACAACCCTACACATTATCACTCAACCCCAACAGAGGAGGAGAGATCTAGGGGTCTGAAGATGTGGGGTTTTATGACCCCTCACGCCCATGGTAAATCTTAGGCCACAGACAACATTCCTTTGTCCTCTCACTATGGAGAACCAGCCTCAGAACATTAAACATGAAATAAAGGGACTTTGGAACAATGGTTTCCGTCAGCCACAATGCTGGTCATGACGATAGATGGAATATGAAAATGTATTTCATTTTTGTTTTGTTATTAAAGATTAATAGATGACATTATTACGAAAACATTGTAACTTTAAGAGTTTTCCTAGGATAGGCTTGATGTTTATACATTGTACGTTGTGTGAAAAATTTCCAAATCAAAGAGAATATTTTGGTAAAGATGAAATGTGAAGTTAGTTGTCTAAAATTGGATTTGAGTAAAATCTAGACTTTGCCTCTTAACTTGGTACGCCCAGAGAATTGCCCTAAAGGCGGTTACGCCCACTTTTGACATGAGGGTATAAGACACGTGAGTTAAGAATTAACATATCAGACTAAGTGACCCGAGCTGCAGCCAAGGTCTAAAAAGTCAACGAACCCAAAACTCAACCCAAGGTTGAAGACAAAGACATCTTTTTCTACCCATGTTACTGATGAGTAGCTGTGTCTAAGCGGGTGAATTCAAGCCGGACCACGTAACCTCCACTCTCCATCGAATCGTGGTATCTACACTGTTTCATTCCTACGCTGTGAGCTCTGAGCTACAGAGCTGCCTGTCCTCAGAAGACCCCTCCCAGAACAAGGGTGAGGAATCAGAGTAAAAGGACACTGACATCGTGAGGATAACCAGAGAGTTACGCCAGAGAAGTGCATCATTGAGAAGCCTAAACGACACGCAGAGCTTCCTACTTGAGACCTCCCACACGTAATTACTAAGAGCGGCAGTTCGGGGCAAGGATAGGATTAAAATAAGCATAGCTGACAAATGCACCCAAATGTATATTTCTATAGTGTACTTTCTCTTTTTCTCTCTCTTTTAACCATTTTGGGTAACAAGCGCCATAGTGTGTTGGCCCGTTACACTAAGTTTTAATCTAAAATTTTATTTGTCACATACACATGGTTAGCAGATGTTAATGCGAGTGTAGCGAAATGCTTGTGCTTCTAGTTCTGACAATGCAGTAATAACCAACGAGTAATCTAACTAACAATTCCAAAACTACTGCCTTATACACACAAGTGTAAAGGGATAAAGAATATGTACATAAAGATATATGAATGAGTGATGGTACAGAGCGGCATAGGCAAGATGCAGTAGATGGTATCGAGTACAGTATATACATATGAGATGAGTATGTAAACAAAGTGGCATAGTTTAAAGTGGCTAGTGATACATCTATTACATAAAGATGCAAATCAAATCAAATCAAATGTTATTTGTCACATACACATGGTTAGCAGATGTTAATGCGAGTGTAGCGAAATGCTTGTGCTTCTAGTTCCGACAATGCAGTAATAACCAACAAGTAATCTAGCTAACAATTCCAAAACTACTACCTTATAGACACAAGTGTAAGGGGATAAGGAATATGTACATAAAGATATATGAATGAGTGATGGTACAGAGCAGCATAGGCAAGATACAGTAGATGGTATTGAGTACAGTATATACATATGAGATGAGTATGTAAACAAAGTGGCATAGTTTAAAGTGGCTAGTGATACATGTATTACATAAAGATGCAGTAGATGATAGAGAGTACAGTATATACGTATACATATGAGATGAATAATGTAGGGTATGTAAACATTATATTAAGTAGCATTGTTTAAAGTGGCTAGTGATATATTTTACATCAATTCCCATCAATTCCCATTATTAAAGTGGCTGGAGTTGAGTCAGTGTGTTGGCAGCAGCCACTCAATGTTAGTGGTGGCTGTTTAACAGTCTGATGGCCTTGAGATAGAAGCTGTTTTTCAGTCTCTCGGTCCCAGCTTTGATGCACCTGTACTGACCTCGCCTTCTGGATGATAGCGGGGTGAACAGGCAGTGGCTCGTGTGGTTGTTGTCCTTGATGATCTTTATGGCCTTCCTGTGACATCGGGTGGTGTAGGTGTCCTGGAGGGCAGGTAGTTTGCCCCCGGTGATGCGTTGTGCAGACCTCACTACCCTCTGGAGAGCCTTACGGTTGTGGGCGGAGCAGTTGCCGTACCAGGCGGTGATACAGCCCGACAGGATGCTCTCAATTGTGCATCTGTAGAAGTTTGTGAGTGCTTCTAGTGACAAGCCGAATTTCTTCAGCCTCCTGAGGTTGAAGAGGCGCTGCTGCGCCTTCTTCACGATGCTGTCTGTGTGGGTGGACCAATTCAGTTTGTCTGTGATGTGTACGCCGAGGAACTTAAAACTTACTACCCTCTCCACTACTGTTCCATCGATGTGGATGGGGGGGTGTTCCCTCTGCTGTTTCCTGAAGTCCACAATCATCTCCTTAGTTTTGTTGACGTTGAGTGTGAGGTTATTTTCCTGACACCACACTCCGAGGGCCCTCACCTCCTCCCTGTAGGCCGTCTCGTGAGCCATGTTTCCGTAAAGCAAAGAACGTTACAGTCTCGGATGTCCCTCTGGAATGCTACCCTTGCTCGGATTTCATCAACTTTGTTGTCAAGAGACTGGACATTGACGAGAAGTATGCTAGGGAGAGGTGTGCGATGTGCCCGTCTCTGGAGTCTGACCAGAAGACCGATTCGTTTCCCTCTTTTACGAAGTCGTTTTTTGGGGTCGCCGGCTGGGATCCATTCCGTTGTCCTGGGTGAAAGGCAGAACACAAGATCCGCTTCGGGAAAGTCATATTCTTGGTCGTACTGATGGTGAGTTGACGCTGCTCTTATATTCAGTAGTTCTTCTCGACTGTATGTAATGAAACCTAAGATGACCTGGGGTACCACTGTAAGAAATAACACATAAAAAAACAAAAAACTGCATAGTTTCCTAGGAACGCGAAGCGAGGCGGCCATCTCTGTCGGCGCCGGAAGTAGATCAATAGCCTAGACTGTGTTTTGTGTATGTGTGTCTTTTATCATCATTTTAGCTTTCTAGTAAATAAATAATCCACTAATATCGGTGTGGTACGAACTCATTGGTGGGACCCGGGTCTGTGCAGATCCCGGATTATGCGACGTTCAGAATGAGATTGTAGAGGAAACTGATTAATTAGCGACTGTTGTAAAATCGATATTCTGATATTCTTTGAGTTAATTTGGGAAATAGAAACTCAATAAAACTAATTTTCTCATGGTGCCCCAGGTTAATGAGTTAATAATTGCTGAATTAATTTAATCACGCAATTAGAAACCTTTAATCATTTGATGAGCAACAGTCGTCACATTAACTAATACAATGTCACGACAGGTTGAAGTCACCCAGTACAATGAGTGGTGAGCCATCATCAGGAAATTAGCCTATCAAGGTGTCAAGCTCATTGAGGAACTCTCTAAGGGCACCTGGTTGGCGATAGATGATAAAAATGTAATACGGACCTTGCCTTGACCACTCTGAATTAAATCCTTCAGTTAACTTCTTGCGACTAGGTGGCGCTATTAAAATTTTGGGATGAAAAACATGCCATTTTTCCAATCACTTCTTATGAAAAACCAATTGCCTCGACGGATATATTATCGAATACATATGTCAAAAACACCTTGAGGATGGATCCTAAACAACGTTTGCCGTGTTTCTGTCGATATTATGGAGCAAATTTTGAAAAAAGTTTGGCGTTATAGTTGTAGCATTTTCCGGTCGATTTCTCAGCCAAGCATGATGAAGAAACGGGAGCTATTTCGCCTACAAAAATAATATTTTTGGGAAAAAGGAACATTTGCTATCTAACTGGGAGTCTCCTGAGTGAAAGCATCTGAAGTTCTTCAAAGGTAAATTATTTAATTTGGTTGCTTTTCTTATTTTCGTGAAAATGTTGCCTGCTGCCAGCAGAGCCTAGTATAGCATTATGCCATGATAAACTTACACAAATGCTTGTCTAGCATTGGCTGTAACGCATATTTTGAAAATCTGAGATGACAGTGTTGTTAACAAAAGGCTAAGCTTGTGTTTGAATATATTTATTTCATTTGCGATTTTCATGAATAGGAAAAGGTTCTAGGGGTATTTATGTCCACTGCGTTTTGCTAATGCGTTTGAGGCTATGATTACGCTCCCAGGTACGGGATTGCTCGTCGCAAGAGGTTAACCGTTGAGTTGTTGACTGACAGCTAACACATGTGAAAATATTCCGTAATTAAAATGGCCACAAAGTGCATAATCTACAGACAGCACAAAATACGGACCCACAGTGCATAATTAATACGGCCCCATGGTGCATATTTCTGTTGCTTTGCTGCAGTAATGCAAGGGGACTGCATTTTCTTTGGCAATTGAATGCAGGTCATGAAAATTTGTAACAGGTAGTGGATATGCACATTCAGCAAATTCCACCCATTTCACAGGCGCCATGCATATACAAGAGAATACATACAGTACCAGTTTGTCACATATACTCCCTATTTGGCGCTCAAGGTCTCCAGTCTGCTTATTATTACGCACAACGTTGTCACCATCGTTACGCGCACCAGCGCCTTTTCAGACTCCCCTGGACTCCATCACATTCCTTATTTCCTTCCCCATAACTGTCACTCACTTTGGTTCTCTCACTAAGCGTTATTTACTCTGTTTCTGTTCCATTTCTATACGCTTTTCGTGTTTCTTGTTTAGGTCCGTGTTAGTTTATTTATTAAAAGATTCACTCCCTGTACTTCCTTCCTGACTCCCAGCGTACACAGTCAAAAGTTTGAACACACCTACTCATTCCAGGGTTTTTCTTTATTTAGACTTTTGTCTACATTGTAGAATAATAGTGAAGACATCAAAACTATGAAATAACACATATGGAATCATGTAGTAACCAAACAAGTGTTAAACAAATCAAAATATATTTGAGATTCTTCAATGTAGCCACCCTGCATACTGCTTATATGCTTTTAAAGCATAAATAATGCACAGGAAATAGGAGGAGCCTGAAGAAGACCTAAAGTGGTTGAAATGTCGGTCCATTTGTTATATCAGTAACTTTGCCACAGATGGATATACCCTGGCATTTGATGGACATTTTAGACTCTCATGCAGGCATGTAGAGTACCTCCTTCTGTGTCGCTTTCATTAAAATGTCTAATCTGTGTCATGCCTACTCCCGTTCTCCGGCACAGGTAGTCGCCAGTCTACTAACCACCGGTCCAGGCACCATCATTACGCACACCTGCTCCCCATCATTACGCACACCTGCTCCCCATCATTACGCACACCTGCTCCCCATCATTACGCACACCTGGACTTCATCATCACTTTGATTATTCTCGCATTATTTATGCCTCTGCAGCCAGTACTGGTTTGGTTCACGTTCAGTACGCTTCGCCTGTTTTGTTTATCTGCCTTGTCCATGTTTATTAAACTCAGCTTCTGCACAAATGCGTACATTACAATCTGTTTGTTTTCCCTGAACTTTCCCTGAATTTTCCCTGAACATTCACCATTGCCTCACAGTACTTCAACTCCTCCTCCACCATGTCCACCCATTGGTCAATCATGAAAGAGGAAAGGGGATGAACGGGCCATGGCCAAACACAGTGACTTGCACCTTGGGGACCATATTTAACATCACTGGCCAGAAGCCTGTCAGTAAATGAGACTGGAGAAACATGGGTAACCACATGAGGTTAGCAGAGATCAAAGCTCTTTGGATTTGCTGTTTGATCCAACAATCAAATTGCTCTCAGCAATAAGAGATCATATCGTTCTAGGAGATGTATAATTGAAAGATCATATCGCAGATACAGTAGAGCTGTTCTGTTTCATCATGTACTGTACAGTAATAGACATCTTATTTATGAATCATTTTCTTCCAGACAAAAGATTCTGAGATCTGTGCATGTGTTTATGGGTCATTCCAAGGAATACGTCTGTTTTGAGTCCCTTTGATATTTTAATTAGAAATTGTGCACCAATATTGTCACGCCCTGGTCTTAGTATTTTGTGTTTTCTTTATTTATTTGGTCAGGCCAGGGTGTGACATGGGTTTATTTTATGGTGTGTTTGTGTATGGGGGTTTTTCGGAGGTTTTGGGATTGTGGCTTAGTGGGGTGTTCTAGCAAAGTCTATGGTTGCCTGAGGCGGTTCTCAATCAGAGGCAGGTGATTCTCATTGTCTCTGATTGGGAACCATATTTTGGCAGCCATATTCTTTGAGTGTTTCGTGGGTGATTGTTCCTGTCTCAGCGTTTTGTATTTCACCAGATAGGCTGTACAGGTTTTCACGTTCCGTTTGTTGTTTTGTATTTTCGTGTGTCATCTTCATTAAAGATGTATCGTATTAACCACGCTGCATTTTGGTCCGACTCTCCTTCGACGGAGGAAAACCGTAACAAATATTGAACATTTAAAAGCCTGTTACATTAAATGAAGTGCCCTTTAATATAGACCACATGTGCAGTTCAATAAATCAGATTTTATATATGAGTAAAGACTTGGTAAAGTGCCAGAATTGACTAAAATGACTTCTAGGACAATTTTATCCACAAAATTACTCCAAGTTTTCACAATCAGTATAAAGCCCTAGTTGCAGTGTTTTGTTGCTTTAACTAAATTGGAGATTATTGGAGATTATTGTTGAAGATTATTATTTATTTCATGTGATCAGTGATAAAATAAACTGCTATGTGAACTTAACTCTCATTTTAATATGGTAAACTATTCCTTTATATTTTTTTCAGAAGAAACATTGAACATCTAACAGTAAAACCATAGTGTAAAAGCAGGTGAGCTGGTTCTAATCTTCTTGGCCATTTTCTGGTGTGTTGTGTTGGAGAACCGAGCGAGTCAAGCTTAACACGTCAACCCTGTTACCCATAGATAGTCTGGTAATGTTTTGACAATTACATGTTTTTTTTGTGAAGCGTGCATTCAATTGCCCCTCCCTATTGCACACAAGCTTCCATTCCTCCTGTCACAAGAGGATTGATGGCTGTTATTAGATGAAATCGTCAGCCCTGTTACGGTTAACCCTGTTACTTTATTTGGCACTTAATAGACCCCTCACTAATGTCAAAATGGGAAAACTTGTTATTTAATTAAGTTGAAAATGTTATGACAATGTTAAAATATTCAAATGTTTTGTTTTCTACCAAGTTACACTACCCAAAAGGGAGTCATTTGGGGGTACGTATTTGTCCCTTATTAGGTGTTTAGTTAGACGCTCCAAATAAGGGGAAAACCCACCATCTGTTGGTTGAATATCTCATCTGTTGCCTGGCTCTGTGCTTCCTTTCTATGGAATCACCGCTCTTTGATGTCATCAGATAATTGCTCCTTTTTGAACTGGGGATGGAACGCTGGCATGGCATTAACCATCAGGATGTTCTCATGGCAACCACCTTCATGTGTGTCAGCTGTAAGCAACTGTTCATTGTTTCCAGTAAGAGGAAACACTTTAGTCTGGAGATACCACATGTAGGCCTGAGAGAAAGGCACTTCTGGGAGTGGAGAGGAGAGGAGAGGAGAGGAGAGGAGAGGAGAGGGGGAGGGAGAGGAGAGGAGAGGGGGAGAGAGGGAGAGGAGAGGAGAGGAGAGGAGAGGAGAGGAGAGGAGAGGAGAGGGAGGGGAGGGGGGGGGAGGGGAGGGAGGGAGGGGAGGGGAGGAGAGGAGAGGAGAGGGAGAGGGGGAGAGGGAGAGGAGAGGAGAGGAGAGGAGAGGAGAGGAGAGGAGAGGAGAGGAGAGGAGAGGAGAGGAGAGGAGAGGAGAGGAGAGGAGAGGAGAGGAGAGGGTCTGAAATACAGTACAGCAGAACTGTCAAGGGACAGCTCCATAGGGAAATATCAGTTTGTCATTTAGTATGAAGTTCTATCTTGTAAAATAAATGGCATCTAAATCAGACTAACCTAGATAGAAAAGGTTATATAAGAAGTGTAGTTGAATAGATGTACAGTATGTCTGCATGCAGTGTCAGTTGGTTTTGAATTCTAATTGCCGGTAACCTTAAGAAACCTGTGCAATGATGGTCAATGCTTATCTGATTGTCACAAAGGAAATTACTTGGACTTTTGTGTAGGTTGAATTTAGTGCCGTCATCATCAGCTAAAAGCTTCAAGCTATTATGAATCCGCTCATACACTGACAATGTGAACAATTATTATTAAACGGAGGTGTCCATTTGCCCTGAATGTCATCTTCCTGTGCTGTGTATCAGATTCTGAAGACTGTTCAGCCCAACCTTATTATAGGTCAATGAAGTTGGAATTACCATCCACTTCACACTCCAGCAGTCCGACGGAATGGGCACATCTCAGGAAACACATTACCATTGGAGAGGACCCAATGCTCTTTTCACTGCACCCAATGCAATCGTATTCATCCAAAGTTTTACTTTGATAGAGCTTCAGCTCAAATGAATAATTAACAGTAAGAGAAATTGAGAGTGAAGTTTTTGATAGCTTTTCATACACAGTTGATGTTGTTTATGTCAAAGGAGGTTACTGGGGATCCCAGGCCACCACACAGACACGGTTGGAAAGGTTTAAAGGGTTTTTTATCTCAATCAACCAGGCCACACATTCAAAAACACAAATCACAAGAAAGATGAAACAAACTCGGACCCAAAGATCTAGTCCGTGCTGCCGGAGGACTATCCAAGATAGCTGCCTCTGCCACACTTTCCCCGGTAGTCGCTAGCCAGTCGTAGGTCATTGTCTGTCTCCATTTATTGGTTTCGCCCATCCCATGGTCTCCTTCCCCGAAACATGCAGGTTTTCCAAAAATCCCAGTTGGAATTTTCCTGGAATCAAGAGGAAATATAAAGGAAATCTGGAATCCCCCAACCCCTCTCAACACAAGCACCAAAGAAAATGCCATTCCTCGCCATAATTGCAGTAGCAGACAAACGCCATTCCTGGCCATTTTAATTATTGTGTGTGGGGCCGTCTGTGGTGTTGTCTGCAGACTATGGGCTGTGTGGCCATTCTAATAGAGCACATTTTTACCTATGTTAGCTGTCAGTCAGACAGCAAAAGTTAAACTGACATTTACCACGACTGTTGAGAATAGGAATGAATTTAGAAATGTTGGTTAAATTTAGGCAACAGGGTTAACCTTACACATTAATTCCAAGGGCTTAAGGGAAGGGTTAAGGTTTGGGATAGAGTTAAAACAGAAACAAATAAAGAACTCCTATTGAACCCATGATCCTCTGAGCCGTAGATTGCAGGCTACTAGATAGTAGTAGTTGCTCGTGTTGGCCCTAGTAACAGTAAGAAATTTCCATGGAAATAAGATGAACTGGGAAAGACAATTATTTAATTTCAAATATGGATTACTAAGTAATCCACTAGAGTTTGGCCTGGGTATTTTGCAACCTTAATCCAGCAGCAGGCCCAAACTGGAGCTGAAAGCCCCCTTTTCAGTTGTGTGGTAGCTCGTTAGGTGAACTAGGCCCAGGAGTAGCTCGTTAGGTGAACTAGGCCCAGGTGTAGCTCGTCAGGTGAACTAGGCCCAGATGTAGCTCGTTACGTGAACTAGGCCCAGGTGTAGCTCATTAAGTGAACTAGGCCCAGGTGTAGCTCGTTAGGTGAACTAGGCCCAGGTGTAGCTCGTTAGGTGAACTAGGCCCAGGTGTAGCTCATTAGGTGAACTAGGCCCAGGTGTAGCTCGTTAGGTGAACTAGGCCCAGGTGTAGCTCATTAGGTGAACTAGGCCCAGGTGTAGCTCGTTAGGTGAACTAGGCCCAGGTGTAGCTCGTTAGGTGAACTAGGCCCAGGTGTAGCTCATTAGGTGAACTAGGCCCAGGTGTAGCTCGTTTGGTGAACTAGGCCCAGGTGTAGCTCATTAGGTGAACTAGGCCCAGGTGTAGCTCATTAGGTGAACTAGGCCCAGGTGTAGCTCGTTAGGTGAACTAGGCCCAGGTGTAGCTCGTTAGGTGAACTAGGCCCAGGTGTAGCTCATTAGGTGAACTAGGCCCAGGTGTAGCTCGTTTGGTGAACTAGGCCCAGGTGTAGCTCATTAGGTGAACTAGGCCCAGGTGTAGCTCATTAGGTGAACTAGGCCCAGGTGTAGCTCGTTAGGTGAACTAGGCCAAGGTGTAGCTCGTTAGGTGAAGCAGGCCCAGGTGTAGCTAACCAGGGTGCAGTTCCATGGAGACCACCCAATGGGGAGGTGTCTATATTAAGTATTTTCAGAGACATAAAGGAAAGGAGAAGCACAGCAAACCAAAGGAAAATATGCTGAATTAGATCAAGGCCCACAAAATATGTCAAATATTAATTTTTTACCTTTATTTTACTAGGCAAGTCAGTTAAGAACTAATTCTTATTTTCAATGACGGCCTAGGAACAGTGGGTTAACTGCCTGATCAGGGGCAGAACGACAGATTTATACCATGTCAGCTCGGGGATTTGACCTTGCAACCTTTCGATTACTAGTCCAATGCTCTAACCGCTGGGCTACCCTGCCACCCCAAATAAAGGTCACTGCAAACTAAATTAAGCTAAAATAAACCAAACACACACAAAAAGGGATGGTACTCCAAAGATGAAATAAACATGTGACATTTTATGCTCACAATAACCTGATTATGTGAATGTCATTTAAATTACGCTGACAATTATAACTAGAATAGAATCCATGCTGTACTCTCAGTGTAGAATCCATGTTGTACTCTCAGTGTAGAATCCATGTTGTACTCTCAGTGTAGAATCCATGTTGTACTCTCAGTGTAGAATCCATGTTGTACTCTCAGTGTAGAATCCATGCTGTACTCTCAGTGTAGAATCCATGCTGTATTCTCAGTGTAGAATCCATGCTGTACTCTCGGTGTAGAATCCATGTTGTACTCTCAGTGTAGAATCCATGTTGTACTCTCAGTGTAGAATCCATGTTGTACTCTCAATGTAGAATCCATGCTGTACTCTCAGTGTAGAATCCATGCTGTACTCTCAGTGTAGAATCCATGCTGTACTCTCAGTGTAGAATCCATGCTGTACTCTCAGTGTAGAATCCATGTTGTACTCTCAGTGTCGAATCCATGCTGTACTCTCAGTGTAGAATCCATGCTGTACTCTCAGTGTAGAATCCATGTTGTACTCTCAGTGTAGAATCCATGTTGTACTCTCAGTGTAGAATCCATGCTGTATTCTCAGTGTAGAATCCATGCTGTACTCTCAGTGTAGAATCCATGCTGTACTCTCAGTGTAGAATCCATGTTGTACTCTCAGTGTAGAATCCATGCTGTACTCTCAGTGTCGAATCCATGCTGTACTCTCAGTGTATCATAGTGACAGTACGACAAGGCTCAATATAAACTCTCCTGCGAATATACACTGAACATACACTAGTGAGATTCTATTGGTGTCAGTGTTTCTTGTTTCAGGATGAGTAAATAATATAGTAGAAGTGTCTATTTCCTCTAGCTTATGGATTTGTCTGGTCCCTGAGTGACATCATATTAGATTGGAGGGCACATTACAGCCTCTTCACAGACAGCTAGGGGTGTGTGTTATCTAGCAGTGCTGTGTACCACTGCGTTACTCATTGAGCATGCAGTACCTTATGTTCACCTCTTATTTGAGTGTGACCTCAGAGGTGCGGCCAGCCTTAGGGCAGCAGTCAGGGCTATGTGCTGAATGTTAATGACATACCAGAGAGAGAGGGATGAGAGGAAGGAGGGAAAGATAGGAGAGGAGAGGAGAGGAGAGGAGAGGGAGAGGAGAGGAGAGGAGAGGAGAGGAGAGGAGAGGAGAGGAGGAGAGGAGAGGAGAGGAGAGGAGAGGAGAGGAGAGGAGAGGAGAGGAGAGGAGAGGAGAGGGAGAGGAGAGGAGGAGGGAGAGGAGAGGAGAGGAGAGGAGAGGAGAGGAGAGAGAGGAGAGGAGAGGATATGTGGGAAATAGGAGAGGACAAGATCAGAGAAGAGAGTGGGAGAGAGGAGAGAGTGGTAGAGAGTGGTCTGTGGAGAGAAGGGGAGAGGGTGTGTGTGTGTGTCTGTGAGAAAGAGCTAGAGAGAAGAGACAGGCCGACAGATAGAGAAAGAAAGCGGAGTGGACTGGACTGTAGGGTAAGAGAGGAGGAGGAGGAGATGAGATTTGTCTGATGGGAGATGAGGCAGGTACCACTCCTCTCCTCCTCTCTGTGATGCTGACTGTTCTCTAAGGGGTTTCCTAAGGGCCTGCTAGGAATCACCATATCACTGAGTATAATCTCTCATTGCCCCCCCCAGCCCCCAGTTTATCAGGATCAGACAGATTATTCTGGGGGCCTCATGCCCCAAGGTATCAATGTAAATATTAATATTGTTTGTGATAACAATTGAGTTTAAAGTTTGGTTGGAACATTTTGTTTTCCTTACACGTTTTTCTCTCTCTCATCTCCCTTTCCATCTCTCTACATCTCTCTTTCCTTTCTCTCCATCCCCCTCTATCTCTCTCCTCTCTCTCTCTACATGTATATCTCTCTCTCCCCCTCTCTCTCTCTTTCCTCTCTCTCCTATCTCTCTCCATTTATCTCTCTCTCTCTTCCCCTCTCTCTCTCTTTCCTCTCTCTACATTTATATCTCTCTCTCCCCCTCTCTCTCCTCTCTCTCCTATCTTTCTACATTTATCTCTCTCTCCCCCTCTCTCTCTCCTTCCTCTCTCTCCTCTCTTCTCCTCTCCTTCCCCCTCTCTTTCCTCTCTCTCCTCTCTCCCTTTATCAGGTTTCAAGTAAGACCCAAGTGCAGACTGTGTTGTTGTTGCAATAAACATTGTTACTTCAGGGGCAGGCAAACGACAGGTCAAGGCAGGCAGGACCAGGGTCAGGTCAGGCAAGGGTCAAAACCAGGAGGACGGGAAAAAGAGAGAATGAGGAAAAGCAGGAGCTGCGACAAAATGCTGGTTGACTTGAACAAACAAGACAAACTGGCACAGACAGACAGAAAATACAGGTAAATATACTCAGGGGATAAGTGGTTAAGATGGGCGACACCTGGAGGGTGGTGGTAACAGATCAGGGTGCGACGCCCTTCCCCTCTCTACATTTACATCTCTTTCTCTCTCCTCTCTCTCCCTCTCTTGTGGCCTCTCCCTTTCTATAAATTCAAATAAATGTATTTCAATTAGATAAGCTTTGGTGTTCTGAAAAGTAAAGGATCTTACATTGCGTGAGCAGATTATAACAGGAGTCTGTGCAAATACACCTTGTACACAATGAGATGGTATGCTGCACCTATTTTAAATGTCGCCTCCCTCCCTCCCTCCCTCTCTTACTCTGTCTGTCTGTCTCTTCCTCTCTGTTTCTATTTCACTTTGTCTTTCTCTCTTCATCCCTCCTTTTTATCTCTTTCTTTGACTGTTCTTCCATTCTCGCTCCTCCAGTCTTAAAACAATGGTATAGTATCTTGCACCCTTCTTCTACAAAGCGAAGAGTAGTAAAGTTCAGCGCCTAGAATATGAATAAGGTGAACCATGGTGATGCAAAATGGTACTCCACAAAATCTAGCACGCAAATACAAAGGACGTTTGGTGGTATTTATGTCAATTGGTGTCATGAAAGGAGTTTGTACTGAAAGAAGCCAGTGCACAAGAAAAATATGAATCCTTTGCACTTCTATACGCAATTCACAGGCCAATGAAACATTCTGTTGAGTATGAAACATGAGCAAGCCTTTAATGTGATCTAGGTTGTTCATACAGTAATATTCAGTCACACAGTACTATAGTATTATAATAGTGAGGACAAACACTGAATGTACAAACATTAGGAACACCTGCTCTTTCCATGACAGACCAGGTGAATCCAGGTGAAAGCTATGATCCCTTATTGATGTCACTTGTTAAATCCACTTCAATCAGTGTAGATGAAGGGAAGGAGATGGGTTGAAATAATATTTGTAAGCCTTGAGACAATTTAGAGATGGATTGTATATGTGTGTCGTTCAGAGGGTGAATAGCAAGACAAGGTACCAGGTGCCAGGTACACCTGTTTGTGTCAAAAACTGCAACGCTGCTGGGTTTTTCATGTTCAACAGTTTCCTGTGTGTGCCGAGAATGGTTCACCACCCAAAGGACATCCAGCCAACTTGACACAACTATGAGAAGCATTGGAGTCAACATGGGCCAGCATCCCTGTGGAACGCCTTCGACACCTTGTACAGTCCATGCCGCGACAAATTTAGGCTGTTCTGAGGGCAAAAGGGGAGTAACTCAATATTAGGAAGGTGTTCCTAATGTTTTGTACACTCAGGGAATTTGATAATGAGAAGATATTACAGTAAAACAAATTAATTTGCAATAAAAAATGTAAGAAAACACTGTATTGGCAATCCTCCAGAGACACCCCTCCCACACACACACACACAGACACACACACACACACACACACACACACACACACACACACACACACACACACACACACACACACACACACACACACACACACACACACACACACACACACTCACACACACACACACACACACACACACACACACACACACACACACACACACACTCACACACACACATTCTCTGGACTTTTGTCTAGTTCCCTCAATTTTCCTGGGACGTCATTGAGTACCAGGTCAGGATGTTTTCAAGTTAACATCATGTTTTAAAGGTTCTCACTGTTGATACATTGCCAAAATGTTTTGCATGTCAGCAGTCCAGTTTTCAAGATATTTGACTTTCAAGAAGCAAAGTCTCACCAGCCACATAATCAAATGATCCATTGTGCATCATCATGATGATGAGGCCAGTGACACTTTGCTTCTTGAAAGTCCAACATCTTGAAAATGTGACTGCTGATATGCAAATAACATTGGGACTGTATCAACAGTGTATCAACTATATCATTGTGTTTACTTGATAGCTACCTACACAAATATCTAGCAAGAACAAAGTGTTAATAAGATAAATTCATTAAAAAGATTAAAAGCAATACAAATAAAAGTTCTCCAATGATACAAACACTAAAATATAGTTATTGAGCAAATGTTCCATTTTAATGAATCTGATGGGAATGTCTAATGTCCTTAGGATGTTGGGAATTCTCCTGGGGTATATAGGAGATGAAAATACATCTAAGAACTGAGTTTAGGGAATCTAACAATATGCAATACTTAGAGTTTTACAGTCTATTTATTTTGGGACCTCTCCCCTTCCCACTCTTTCTTTCCACCCTTCTCTTTCCCTCTCCCTCTCTTTCTCTCTTCTTCTCTCTCTTTCCCCTCTGCGTGAACTCTCTCTTTGTCTGTGTGAGCTCAATACATGAGCGGTGAATGACATGGTTGATTGAAAATATTAATAAATATGATAAAATCTTCATTCCTGGCTGACTGGCTGACTGGCTGACTGGCTGACTGGCTGGGTGGATTGGTTAGGAGAGCAAGGATAATCCTTGCTCAGTGTTTCCTTCCTCGCTAACAGCTTAGTCATTTCGGCCACGGTCAGGGGGTCAACTGGACATCTGACTTGCCCGTCAGACAGACAGCATTCCAAATAGCATTCGATTGCCTACGGACCCTGTTCAAAAATAGTGCACTATGTAGGGAATATGTTACCATTGTGGACAGACCTACAGACAGGTACAGGGCCATGGGGTTAGAGGTTAATGCCATACTCCTGTGGTCACTGAAAAATCTATTTTTAGCTGTTTAATATATATAAGATAAGACCATGTGCTATATAAATATATTCTAAATCCTCTGAGATTCATGACCAATTCTGGTCTTATTGTTGCTCTTCTGTAACCCTGCTCTTTAAAAATGACTGTGATGCACTGTGGGGAGAGGGGGGATGGAGAGAGAGAGATACACAGAGAGAGAGAGAGAGAGATACAGAGAGAGAGAGAGATACAGTGAAAGAGATGCAGAGAGAGAGTCACAGAGAGAGAGAGAGAGAGATACAGAGGGAGAGATACAGAGAGAGATACAGAGAGAGAGAGAGATACAGTGAAAGAGATGCAGAGAGAGAGTCACAGAGAGAGAGAGAGAGAGATACAGAGGGAGAGATACAGAGAGAGATACACAGAGAGAGAGAGATACACAGAGAGAGGGAGAGATACAGAGAGAGAGAGAGATACAGTGAAAGAGATGCAGAGAGAGAGTCACAGAGAGAGAGAGAGAGAGATACAGAGGGAGAGATACAGAGAGAGATGTAGAATCTCCCTATTTTAATGAAGACAGCTTCTCCATCCTGGAGGGGGAAATCAATCATTTCCAGGCCCAGGGACATGTACTAGTCTGTGGCGACCTAAATGCCAGAACCGGACAAGAACCTGACACCCTCAGCACACAGGGGGACAAACACCTGCCTGGAGGTGACAGCATTCCCTCCCACATATGCCCCCCTAGGCACAACTATGACAACATAACCAACAAAAACGGGTCACAACTCCTGCAGCTCTGTCACACGCTAGGTATGTACATAGTCAATGGTAGGCTTCGAGGGGACTCCTATGGTAGGTACACCTATAGCTCATCTCTTGGCAGTAGTATTGTAGACTACTTTATCACTGACCTCAACCCAGAGTCTCTCAGAGCGTTCACAGTCAGCCCACTGACACCCCTATCAGACTACAGCAAAATCACAGTCTACTTAAACAGAGCAATACTCAATCATGAGGCATCAAAGCCAAAGGAACTGAGTAACATTAAGAAATGCTATAGATGGAAGGAATGCAGTTTGGAAACCTACCAAAAAACAATTAGGCAACAACAAATTCAATCCCTTTAAGACAATTTCCTGGGTAAAACATTCCACTGTAATAGTGAAGGTGTAAACTTGGCAGTAGAAAATCTTAACAGTATATTTGACCTCTCAGCTTCCCTATCAAATCTAAAAATCTCAAATAGAAAACCGAAGAAAATTAACAACAATGACAAATGGTTTGATGAAGAATGCAAAAATCTAAGAAAGAAATTGAGAAACCTGTCCAACCAAAAACATAGAGACCCGGAAAACCTGAGTCTACGCCTTCACTATGGTGAATCACTAAAACAATACAGAAATACACTACGGAAAAAGAAGGAACAGCATGTCAGAAATCAGCTCAAAGTAATTGAAGAATCCATAGACTCTAACCACTTCTGGGAAAATTGGAAAACACTAAACAAACAACAACACGAAGAATTATCTATCCAAAATGGAGATGTATGGGTAAACCACTTCTCAATCTGTTTGGCTCTATAACAAAGAATAAAGAGCAAAAACATATACATGATCAAATACAGATCTTAGAATCAACTATTAAAGACTACCAGAACCCACTGGATTCTCCAATTACATTGAATGAGTTACAGGACAAAATAAAAACCCTCCAACCCAAAAAGGCCTGTGGTGTTGATGGTATCCTCAATGAAATGATCAAATATACAGACAACAAATTCCAATTGGCTATACTAAAACTCTTTAACATCATCCTTAGCTCTGGCATCTTCCCCAATATTTGGAACCAAGGACTGATCACCCCAATCCACAAAAGTGGAGACAAATTTGACCCCAATAACTACCGTGGAATATGCGTCAACAGTAACCTTGGGAAAATCCTCTGCATTGTCATTAACAGCAGACTCGTACACTTCCTCAATGAAAACAATGTACTGAGCAAATGTCAAATTGGCTTTTTACCAAATTACCGTACAACAGACCATGTATTCACCCTGCACACCCTAATTGACCACCAAACAAACCAAAACAAAGGCAAAGTCTTCTCATGCTTTGTTGATTTCAAAAAAGCCTTCGACTCAATTTGGCATGAGGGTCTGCTATACAAACTGATGGAAAGTGGTGTTGGGGGTAAAACAAACAACATTATAAAATCCATGTACACAAACAACAAGTGTGCGGTTAAAATTGGCAAAAAACACACACATTTCTTCACACAGGGTCGTGGGGTTAGACAGGGATGCAGCTTAAGCCCCACCCTCTTCAACATATATATCAACGAATTGGCGTGGGCACTAGAAAAGTCTGCAGCACCCGGCCTCACCCTACTAGAATCCAAAGTCAAATGTCTGCTGTTTGCTGATGATCTGGTGCTTCTGTCACCAACCAAGGAGGGCCTACAGCAGCACCTAGATCTTCTGCACAGATTCTGTCAGACCTGGGCCCTGACAGTAAATCTCAGTAAGACCAAAATAATGGTGTTCCAAAAAAGGTCCAGTCGCCAGGACCACAAATACAAATTCCATCTAGACACTGTTGCCCTAGAGCACACAAAAAACTATACATACCTTGGCCTAAACATCAGCGCCACAGGTAACTTCCACAAAGCTGTGAACGATCTGAGAGACAAGGCAAGAAGGGCATTCTATGCCATCAAAAGGAACATAAATTTCAACATACCAATTAGGATTTGGCTAAAAATACTTGAATCAGTCATAGAGCCCATTGCCCTTTATGGTTGTGAGGTCTGGGGTCCGCTCACCAACCAAGACTTCACAAAATGGGACAAACACCAAATTGAGACTCTGCACGCAGAATTCTGCAAAAATATCCTCCGTGTACAACGTAGGACACCAAATAATGCATGCAGAGCAGAATTAGGCCGATACCCACTAATTATCAAAATCCAGAAAAGAGCCGTTAAATTCTATAACCACCTAAAAGGAAGCGATTCCCAAACCTTCCACAACAAAGCCATCACCTACAGAGAGATGAACCTGGAGAAGAGTCCCCTAAGCAAGCTGGTCCTGGGGCTCTGTTCACAAACATAAACACACCCTACAGAGCCCCAGGACAGCAGCACAATTAGACCCAACTAAATCATGAGAAAACAAAAAGATAATTACTTGACACATTGGAAAGAATTAACAAAAAAACAGAGCAGACTAGAATGCTATTTGGCCCTACACAGAGAGTACACAGCGGCAGAATACCTGACCACTGTGACTGAACCAAAATTAAGGAAAGTTTTGACTATGTACAGACTCAGTGAGCATAGCCTTGCTATTGAGAAAGGCCGCCGTAGGCAGACATGGCTCTCAAGAGAAGACAGGCTATGTGCACACTGCCCACAAAATGAGGTGGAAACTGAACTGCACTTTCTAACCTCCTGCCCAATGTATGACCATATTAGAGATACATATTTCCCTCAGATTACACAGATCCACAAAGAATTCGAAAACAAATCCAATTTTGAAAAACTCCCATATCTACTGGGTGAAATTCCACAGTGTGCCATCACAGCAGCAAGATGTGTGACCTGTTGCCACGAGAAAAGGGCAACCAGTGAAGAACACACACCATTGTAAATACAACCCATATCTATGCTTATTTATTTTATCTTGTGTCCTTTACCATTTGTACATTGTTAAAACACTGTATATATATATATATATATATAATATGACATTTGTAATGTCTTTATTGTTTTGAAACTTCTGTATGTGTGATGTTTACTTTTAATTAGAAATAGAAATATATAGAAATATAGAGAGAGACAACTAGAAAATATATATAGATATAAAGAGAGAGACAACTAGAAATATAGAGATATAGAGAGAGACAACTAGAAATATATATAAATATAAAGAGAGAGACAACTAGAAAAATATATAGATAGAGAGACAACTAGAAATACATAGAGATGTAGAGAGAGACAACTAGAAATATATAGACAAGAAAAATATTGAGGAATAGAGAGAGACAACGAGAAAAATATAGAGATAGAGAGACAACCAGAAATATAAAGAGATATAGAGAGAGAACTAGAAAAAATATAGAAATATTAAGAGATAACTAGAAATATATAGTGATAGAGAGAGAAAGAGAGAGCCTGTTAAAAGGGTAGTGAATGAGAAAGATGCAGAGAGTAGGGAGAGAAAAAGAAGGATGGAGAGAGAGAGAAAAGAGTGAATCAATGGGAAGAAAGTTAGAGAGGAGGACCAAATAGGAGAGTGTGATATGAGGGAGAGTAAACTGTTTTGAATCTGATTGTGTACTGCGCTCTCCCCGTGGCGTTTTTAATCTGCTATTTTAACTGACAGTGGTCCACAGCAGGGCTGGATTACTGCCACACTGAGCACATGAGTTTAGCAATACCATTTGTTAGACTTATGTAGCCAAATTGTTCCTAAACAGTCTGAATCTGCCACTGTTCATCACATCATATTTTGCATTATCACACACACACAGACACACACACACACACACAGTGTATATAGATTTGTAAGTGTGTGTTTGTATTTCCTGCATGCATGTGTGTTTGTGCATGCCTGTACAGCAGTGGTCACCAACCGATCATGATCGCAATCGACTGGTCGATCTCCAAGGCATTTCTAGTCAATCACCAAACTTTTTTTTATTTTAAACAATGATAAATCCTTGCATTCATATTTTTCTTATTTGATTTGGCACTGTTGGCAGTAGGTGCACTTGATTCAGCAGTCCTAGCGCTGTGGAGACAAAGTGTTCCCATTTTCAACCATTTCATGTGTCTGAAGGTAGAACTCCACCTACCCGGCAGACCCAGAGAACAAATCAAGTGCACCTATAGGCCTACCGCTGGCAAATCAGATAGCGCAGATCACCGTGTCTGCACAGTTTCCTCGAGCCATAGGTAAAAAGAAGCCTTGAACGCACAGCAAAGTACATATTGTGAGATTTCAAAACTTTTTTTAAAACCATGACTAGAGAGACTCAACCAATACAGCAAAGAACTGCTGTTTTTATGTGTGAGTTCATGTTTAAGTTGTTATTATTCAGCACTGTCAACACTTTGTTCAACACTTTTGTAAGTCATAAAATGCGCATTCTCCCTACTTCTACTCACGCTACAACCAGCACTGCAGCTGCAATGAATGACTATAGCAAAGTGTTCCCATAAGCTTGCCTTGTTATTGTTAGTGGCTTATGGCTTCTCTGGTCATAGGAGTTACAACTTTAATTGGTGCGTGAGGCAGAAATAATGCAGAAACTTGAGTCAGTGGTAGATCTCAACTTGCATTTTGACTCTGAAAGTGATCTTGACTCAGGAAGTGATCTTGACTCAGGAAGTGATCTTGACTCAGGAAGTGAACTTGAATCAGGAAGTGAACTTGACTCAGGAAGTGATCTGGACTCAGGAAGTGATTTTGACTCTGAAAGTGATCTTGACTCAGGAAAGTTGGTGACCACTGCTGTGCAGTGTACTATGTGTAAGTGTGGATCTATCTATTAAAGTGGAGCGAGCGGTCAGATAAACATTACATATGCCTTAGCCTGCAATCTGAGTGGTGCTTATCTAATGAGGCTCTTCTGCAAGTCCTGCATGTGGATGATGAAGTGTGAAGCAGCTCTTATCCTTTAGATCAGCAGGCCTATGCCCGCCTGTGACAGAGACTAATGGGCAGACTTAGACTCTGCCACAGGGCCTGCACTGCTGCTGTCCACTCACATTACTCAACAGTACGCCTCTCCCTTGAGATTAATGAGCTAGGCTAGATTCCCCCTGCTTCAGGCCTATTACCTACGGATGTTGCCCTTCAGGCCCAGTCCCGATCCTAGTGACCTGCTGATACCAAACGCGGTACCGGATTAGCACACGGCAGCTGGGGTGGGAGAAACCTTTTTTTTTTAAACCACTCAGTGGGATGTCCAGCTCAGGGGTAGGGTGACCCATAGTTCATCAGGCTCTCCTAGGACTTTAAAAACCGGGGAACATGAGTGGTGAGTATACTTTCTCCGCTCTGCAACTGTTATCATTAAATAAATATTGTCTTTACACCCACGGGTGTGCACCAGAAACCCTTCACCTGTATACCTGGAGTTACTCACCGTGATGGGTCTTAGTTTCCCACAAGATGAAAGGTATATTCACCATGTCAGTCTTAGTCTAACATCCTAAGACATTCTATAGACACCCCAAGCATGAACCCACACTGTAACAAAGAGAGGAAGCTTTCTGTTATATTTCACTGTAACAAAGAGAGGAAGCTTTCTGTTCTATTTCACTGTAACAAAGAGAGGAAGCTTTCTGTTCTATTTTACTGTAACAAAGAGAATAAATGTTCTATTCTATTTCACTGTAACAAAGAGAGGAAGCTTTCTGTTCTATTTCACTGTAACAAAGAGAGGAAGCTTTCTGTTCTATTTCACTGTAACAAAGAGAGGAAGCGTTCTGTTCTATTTCACTGTAACAAAGAGAGGAAGCATTCTGTTCTGTTTCGAGCAGTAGCCCATCAAGAAGAAATCCACCTCCTATTTTTTATTAAAGCAAAAACCCTTTACAATGAGTCTACTACTCTATGAATTCCCTAACTCCCAACCTTAAGGAAACCCAATCCTGTTCCAGCTAAGAAAAGTACAAATATATGAACTGTAAAGAACAGAGGCTTAAAGAACAGAGGCTTACTTCTAACTGATGTCTTGAAGAATTTTGAAAAGGTGACAAACTCCAACAACCAACCACAATGTTACAAAAAGTGGAACTTAAAAACAGCAGTAAAAAATATGGCAAAAAATGCCCCAAAAAGAGAGAGGTTCTAAAAGCAAGCTGTCTGCAAGAAAATGAGAAGAGAACCATCTGTAACGTGCAAACAAAGTCTTGCAGTATATACTGTAATGCCATCCTTACACACTCCTCCCCTTACATCAGGTTCATACTATACAGAAATGTCCCTTTATTCAACCACTCCATTAAAACCAGTTTTGTCTGGTCCCTACTAGTCCCAGTCACAGTCCCATTCTTCATTGCACTTATTGTCCTCAAAGGAGGGGTCTGGAAGAAGTTCATGTTGCATGGTCCATCCTTCGACCACTTACTTTGGTACTTTGCCAGACTACATCTCTGGCCCTGCTATCGCTGTCTTCGGCGACAAGGGTGCTGATGTAGGCAGTACGGGGGCTGGCTCTGCAATCCTCTGCTGGCTGCAACATCACTCAGCTCTTCCCCTTCTGTTCTTCTTCCCCTCACGTCGACTCTGTTTTTCTGGCCTCCTGCTCTCTCCATCCCAGAATCATCGGTAGCTCAGCAGGGGTGAGAGTTACATCCATCCCATGGTTAACAACAACAACAACACACACACACTCGTCATCTTCCTCCTCTTTATCCTTCATCTAGCTGCAGAGTGCTACCCAGATGCCTTGCAGGTTGGTCCTGATCCTTGACTTTGACCATGCTTGAAACATATAGATAAACTCTTCATGGATCTCTATCTAAATTCAAAGTGAAAACTTCCAGAGTTACAGTAACATAGCCTAGTAAATCCTTCTAGTAACCACAGCATAATACATCATTATTTAGACAGTTGGATTCTTATAGGTTGTTATATCAGAAACCATGAGCTGTGAATACTTCTGATTGTGCTTCCAATGTTCTCTTTGATTCTCTTAAGGAAATGTCCTGCATCATTTCTCCCTTCACTGTCTGTTGGGCAACAGATTTTACATTCATCACACCAACGTCTTTCATCAGCCCCCTTCATCAGCTTGAATAGTAGTTTAGGATCTCACTCACAAAGCCTAGCACCTTCTGTGATGGAGAGCTAGACATCTGCATTATAAGGCAAGAGGAATGAGGAAGTAAGGCCTTTCTTGTAAGGCATAATCAGAGTCAATGGAAATCAACAAAACTTGTTTATTGGCAGGGGTGTAAAGTACTTAAGTAAAAATACTTTAAAGTACTATATAAGTCGTTTTGGGGGTATCTGTACTTTACTTTACTATTTATATTTTTGATAACATTTCATTTTACTTTACTACATTCCTAAATAATATATTGTACTTTTTAATCCACTGACACTCAAAAATACTCATTACATTTTGAATGCTTAGCAGGACAGGAAAATGGTCCAATTCACACACTTATCAAGAGAACATCCCTGGTCATCCATACTGCCTCTGATCTAGCGGACTGGAGTGTTGGACTGTATCCCTGGCTATATGTAGATTTAAAAAAAAATAAACAATATTATTTGGTTGGCTTAAAAAAATGTATACTTTTATTTTTTTGCAGTTACATTTACTTTTGATACTTAAGTATATTTAAAACCTAAAAACTCAAGTAAAAGTGAAAGTCAGAGAGGGGGAGGGAGGGAGGGAGGGAGAGAGAGAGAGAGAGAGAGAGAGAGAGAGAGAGAGAGAGAGAGAGAGAGAGAGAGAGAGAGAGAGAGAGAGAGAGAGAGAGAGAGAGAGAGAGAGAGAGAGAGAGAGAGAGAGAGAGAGAGAGAGAGAGAGAGACTTTTCCTCAGGTGGGTTCAGAGATACTGTTTTGTTTTGAGTGGTTTTGATGTCACTGTTTAATTTTTTTACCTCCTTTTAATTTGTTTTGTTCTTTTATGTTGGGGGCATTACAGGTGTATTATTCACATTATCCACATTTGAATAGTTCTCCGACATGTTTCCCTCTTTGCAAGTTTGTTAATTTTGTCCAGACTCACTAACTTTGCCATATACATTTTGAAACCTCACTATGGATTTCATCCCAATAGCCAGAAGAGGGAAACAAGGGAAGCATTGAACTGCAGAAATTCAGCCGTGGCACTATATTCATTTTGACAATAGCTATTCTGCCAGTTAAAGCAACTGGGATATTAGTCCATCTACTGAGTTCAAATGTAATTTATTTGAGCGTTCTGTTAAAGTTTCTGGCAATGGTTTTATCTAAGGAAGGCTAAATATATCTATTCCCAAATATTTAAAATGGGAAATGATTGGGATTCATAAGTAGAGATGGAGTCCTCCATCGGTGTCTTGAGAGGCAGTAGGGTTGATTTGGTTAGCTTTTCTTTATAACTTGAGATAGAGCTGAATATGTATGTGACCTTCAGAGCTTTTGGGAGGGATTGAGATACTTTATCTAGACAATGTAAGATATCGTGATCCTCTAACTGGTCCTGTAAAGAACCGAAAAGGCAACCAACAAAGAGAGAGTCTCCTCTTTGAACTAAAGTTTAGTGGACGGTGTGTTTTGTTAGAAGTTTGAAAAACCTTTGCAGAGACAAAATAGTTTTTGGGGAAACCCAAGCCTGTCATTCCTGCCTGTCAGAAGTTGCTACATGGCCAGGAGTGTGTGTCGTGTTTCAACAGAGCGATGCGCGGGCAGAAGAGACCAGAAAACGGGTGTTGGGCACTATGACAGGTGGAGAACATCTACAGATAGGATGGGAGGTCTGAACCTCAATATGGAACACTCTCCAGATAAGAGTACTAGCTACGTCATCTCTCGCTTTCTGTTAAAACAGCCAACATCAGTCGGCTGATTCTAGCCATCCCTTATCTCAGTCTGTTTTAGATATAATTGTTAGAAGTTGGAACTGTTTAGCTCAATACCTCTTTACTGTGCAGATCAATACAACACCCGTACATAGCTCTCTCACCCACTAACATCAATATCTCATACCTCCCAAATCCACTAAGGCCAGGCACAACACCCTCATAGGGTAATTTTTTCCCCTTAATCATATAAAAATCTACTTTTACCAGATGAATGTAGACACAAATATAATACACTGCCTGTTTTACAAACGGTAGGCCTACCACATGGATCGTCATTCATAAAATTCCATTGCGGGCAGACACTGCAGTCTACACCCCAGTCCGACGACGACGTCAATGGGGTAACTAAGGTTGCTGGACATTCCCATAACAAGAGAATGTCGCTGCAATGGATAGCAGACATTTTACGGGTTTCTGACCAATTCTGCTGTGTTGTGTGTTTTTGCGTTGATCTTAACTTTTATTGTACATAATGTATTTATTATTACTTTTGTTATTACGTGTTTTCTTTCTCTCTGCATTGTTGGCAAGGGCCCGTAAGTAAGCATTTCCCTGCAAGTCTACACCTGTTGTTTACCAAGTATGTAATGAATAAAATTGGATTGGATTTGAACACATCAGCATAACCCCATAATAACTAAGACCATGCGGCACTTCTATGAGTGTTGTGGAGAAGACAGCCAGCTCTCGTCATTAAAGTTGAACTTGGATATGTTTTTCAATAAGCAGTCACCTCCAGGAAAGTCCGTGGGAGCTCATCATTGCAGGGTACCCCTTAGAGTAGTTTAAACCTTGGTGGCAACATGATGAGGACATATAGTCACTTTAATTTATTAACTCTACCTACATGTACATATTACCTCAACTAACCGGTGTCCCCGCACATTGACTCTGGTCCGGCACCGCCCTGTATATAGCCTCCACATTGACTCTGGTCCGGCACCCCCTGTATATAGCCTCCACATTGACTCTGGTCCGGCACCCCCTGTATATAGCCTCCACATTGACTCTAGTCCGGCACCCCCTGTATATAGCCTCCACATTGACTCTGGTCCGGCACCCCCTGTATATAGCCTCCACATTGACTCTGGTCCGGCACCCCCTGTATATAGCCTCCACATTGACTCTAGTCCGGCACCCCCTGTATATAGCCTCCACATTGACTCTGGTCCGCACCCCCTGAATATAGCCTCCACATTGACTCTGGTCCGGCACCCCCTGTATATATCCTCCACATTGGCTCTGGTCCGGCACCCCCTGTATATAGCCTCCACATTGACTCTGGTCCGGCACCCCCTGTATATAGCCTCCACAATGACTCTAGTCCGGCACCCCCTGTATATAGCCTCCACATTGACTCTGGTCCGGCACCCCCTGTATATAGCCTCCACATTGACTCTGTACTGGCACCCCCCTGAATATAGCCTCCACATTGACTCTGGTCCGGCACCCCCTGTATATAGCCTCCACATTGACTCTAGTCCGGCACCCCCTGTATATAGCCTCCACATTGACTCTGGTCCGGCACCCCCTGTATATAGCCTCCACATTGACTCTGTACCGGCACCCCTCTGTATATAGCCTCCACATTGACTCTGTACCAGCACCCCCTGAATATAGCCTCCACATTGACTCTGGTCCGGCACCCCCTGTATATAGCCTCCACATTGACTCTAGTCCGGCACCCCCTGTATATAGCCTCCACATTGACTCTGGTCCGGCACCCCCTGTATATAGCCTCCACATTGACTCTGTACCGGCACCCCTCTGTATATAGCCTCCACATTGACTCTGTACCAGCACCCCCTGTATATAGCCTCCACATTAACTCAGTACCGGCACCCCCTGTATATAGCCTCCACATTGACTCTGTACCGGCACCCCCTGTATATAGCCTCCACATTGACTCTGGTCCGGCACCCCCTGTATATAGCCTCCACATTGACTCTGTACTGGCACCCCCTGTATATAGCCTCCACATTGACTCTGTACCGGCACCCCCTGTATATAGCCTCCACATTGACTCTGGTCCGGCACCCCCTGTATATAGCCTCCACATTGACTCTGTACCGGCACCCCTCTGTATATAGTCTCCACATTGACTCTGGTCGGGCACCCCCTGTATATAGCCTCCACATTGACTCTGTACCGGCACCCCCTGTATATAGCCTCCACATTGACTCTGGTCTGGCACCCCCTGTATATAGCCTCCACATTGACTCTGGTCTGGCACCCCCTGTATATAGCCTCCACATTGACTCTGGTCCGGCACCCCCTGTATATAGCCTCCACATTGACTCTGGTCCGGCACCCCCTGTATATAGCCTCCACATTGACTCTGGTCGGGCACCCCCTGTATATAGCCTCCACATTGACTCTGGTCCGGCACCCCCTGTATATAGCATCCACTTTGACTCTGGTCGGGCACCCCCTGTATATAGCCTCCACATTGACTCTGTACTGGCACCCCCTGTATATAGCCTCCACATTGACTCTGTACCGGCACCCCTCTGTATATAGTCTCCACATTGACTCTGGACGGGCACCCCCTGTATATAGCCTCCACATTGACTCTGTACTGGCACCCCCTGTATATAGCCTCCACATTGACTCTGTACCGGGACCCCTGTATATAGCCTCCACATTGACTCTGGTCCGGCACCCCCTTTATATAGCCTCCACATTGACTCTGGTCCAGCACCCCCTGTATATAGCCTCCACATTGACTCTGGTCCGGCACCCCCTGTATTATAGCCTCCACATTGACTCTGGTCGGGCACCCCCTGTATATAGCCTCCACATTGACTCTGGTCCGGCACCCCCTGTATATAGCCTCCACATTGACTCTGGTCCGGCACCCCCTGTATATATCCTCCACATTGACTCTGGTCCGGCACCCCCTGTATATAGCCTCCACATTGACTCTGGTCGGGCACCCCCTCTATATATCCTCCACATTGACTCTGGTCCGGCACCCCCTGTATATAGCCTCCACATTGACTCTGGTCGGGCACCCCCTGTATATAGCCTCCACATTGACTCTGGTCCGGCACCCCCTGTATATAGCCTCCACATTGACTCTGGTCCGGCACCCCCTGTATATAGCCTCCACATTGACTCTGGTCGGGCACCCCCTGTATATAGCCTCCACATTGACTCTGGTCCGGCACCCCCTGTATATAGCCTCCACATTGACTCTGGTCCGGCACCCCCTGTATATAGCCTCCACATTGACTCTGGTCCGGCACCCCCTGTATATAGCCTCCACATTGACTCTGGTCCGGCACCCCCTGTATATAAGGTTATTTTTTTACTGCTCCTCTTTAATTACTTGTTTTTTTCCCTCTTATTCTTATCTATATGTTTTGAAACTGCACTGTTGGTTAGCGGCTCATAAGTAAACATTTCACTGTAAGGTCTACACCTGTTGTATTCGGCGCATGTGACTAATACAATTTTATTTTATTTTGTTTTATTTGATATAGTAAATCTCCAAAGTTAGGGAAAGTTACTCCACTGTTCTGAGGTCAGGTGTATATTTTCATTATGGTTAAGGTTAGTTTGACTGACAGCTAACATATGACAAAGTAAGCCGTAATTAAAAGAGCAAGTCATGCCATATCTCTGTTGCCTGCAATTATGTCAATTGTCTTCATTTTCTTCAGGTTGCATCGGGGGAGAATAGACATGCTCCATGCTTCTCCAGTCTACCGCCTGCACCCACGTCATGATCACTGCTTCTAGACCAGACAGCTGTGATGCCTGCTGGGAGTCAGTGCTGGTTTTGTAAGATCATGTGTAACCTATCCAACTGTTTCTCTTTTTCTCTCTTTCTCTGTTGTATTCTATTCAGGTGCCATAGAGTTGGCGATTTGAAAGCAATGCATTTCTGGACAACTTTAGGAACTGTTTCATATTTATATGAAATGTTCTGATCAACATAATGCATTTACATGGATGGTTACAATCCATGTAATGAATTTCTGTATGTGGTTAGAAACTTTATTGGAATGCATTACAAGGTGCCTCGAGCTTTTGTTTCCATTTACAGCTGCCTCTGAACCAAAGCCTCTGCCTTCTTCTGTAACCACTATATGTGTGTGTGTGTGTGTGTGTGTGTGTGTGTGTGTGTGTGTGTGTGTGTGTGTGTGTGTGTGTGTGTGTGTGTGTGTGTGTGTGTGTGTGTGTGTGTGTGTGTGTGTGTGTGTGTGTGTGTGTGTGTGTGCGCACGTGCGTGACAGACAGACAGATCCAGTCCTTGATAGCATATCTTAACTGTTTCCATTTTGGAAAATTGCACATCTCATTTTGCCTTAGATAGAGTTGATAGAAGTTGGAACTGTTTAACTCAATACCTCTTTACTGTGCAGATCAGTACATAGCTCTCTCACCCACTAACATAAATATCTCACACCTCCCAAATCCACTTCATATTCAGTCCAATATATACTATACTGTCTGTGTCCGTATTAGATCTATGATTCACTCAACATTGCGTAAAGAGTTTGCCTCTCCGTTCGTGAAATTAAATAATTCCAGAATAATAGATTATACTCAGATAATTTAATCTCAAAATATGAAATTTCATCCAAAACGCTATATATCCATTTTCAGAAAAGTTTGTAAATGAGATTTTATTGTTGAAATAAAATATGAAAGAAATAGGTGTATTTTTTCATTATCTAATCATGGCATGGTTGTTCAATGACATACATGTATTTGTTTATCTTTTATCACTTGGTGGTTTCACTTCAAAGAGACAAATAATCATGCTTTTTTAAAAATGCTATATATCTGCCTCACTCTCAGAAATAAGTAGTACTGCTAGGTTGTACACAGTCAAATGTAACAAATAACTACATTTTTAATAAAGGACTGTACAAATGATACATTTGTGATATCAATATTTAAAAAATGTTCAAAAAATAATTCAATAGAGTAATATGTTATCTGTATGTAAAACATTTACATTTGACATTTTTGTCAATTAGCAGATGCTCTTATCCAGAGTGACTTACAGTAAGTACCTTCATCTTTAAGATAACTAGGTGAGAAAACCACATATCACAATCAAATATACAGGATATGAACATTCCATTCCAGCTAAACAATGGATGGATATATAGCGTTTTGCAACAAAAAAAACACATTTAAAATCCAATAATCCAGAGAACAGTCATATTTTACACACACATGATGGTGCCAGTAACGCAATCCTTTTTTTAATGAGAAAAAAACTAATGTGGGAAAATATATGAATATAACGTTTTGGAAATAAACTCTTCATATGTATTTTCTTCCTTTTCTTTCTTTTTACAAATGTCATTGAACGCTTTCCTCTTTTTGTGCGCAAAGAGTAGACGTTACAGTCAGAAGTTGTAGTTTTTCGATAGTTTTTTGTATTGTTTCAGTGCTACAAAGCTTGGTGTGATTTAGGACAGAAAGCCTCGCGTCGTAGTCGCAACGCGGCGCGCGTGTCTCGTGGATGGCAATGCATGAATTCAGAACATTGTATTTGAATGACACATCTTCCATGGGAATACGATGCCTCGCAGATATTTACAATATCGAATATGCTAGACAGGAGCAGTTTACACAGCATATGCAAATATACTTCCTGTCTCTCTCCACGTCTCACTGTATATGTGCCGTAGGCTATTCTGTTTCTAATTCACACCGTAGGCTAGAGACTGTCCCTGAAAATAACATGTTTATTTTTTCTGTTTCATTTACTCATTGGAAGTTAACGCTAACACTTTACGACGAAATGTCTCACGGTCTGTGGAATTTGCATCTTATGATCTTAGTGAAAGCACTTTGGAAGTCTTTGTTAAAGTAGGCATAAATTATGGGGTTGAGGAGAGAGTTCGAATAGCCCAGCCAGTTGATGACGGCGCCCAGCCATTCTGGCATGTAACAACTCTCCGCACAGAAAGGCAAGACCAGCGCCACGATGAAAAAGGGCAGCCAGCAGAAAATAAAAGTGCCCATGATGATACCGAGCGTCTTTACCGTTTTCCTCTCCCTGGACAGAGCTATTTTCCTCTTAGCCTCCGTGTTCTTTTCGTTCCTGTTCTCAAACCCTTGTGAGGACTGTGGAGTGTTGGGGAGAGGAAGGTGGTTCTTAGAATTGTTGGTCACTTCTATGATCTCCAACGACTCGCCGTCCTCCCCGTGCTTCACCGAGCCGTTTACGCACGGGGAGTTGAATGTAGGTTCCACACTGCGCTTCCAATTCTTGCCCCCCGCCTCTCCATTAATCTTCTTGTGGAAAATAGCTGGCGACACGGCCAAGCACTTGTCCGACACTTTTACCTTTTCCGATTTCTTCACAGTTTTCCAAACCTGGAACCTGGCTGCCTTGAATATCCGCCCGTAGAGGACCAGCATGAGGATAAGTGGGATGTAAAATGCTCCGAACGTGGAGTAGATGGTATAACCCGGGTCCTGACTGATGGTGCAGGCGTCCGGGTTCGCCCTGTCCTCGGCTTTCCTCCAGCCTAACATTGGAGGGATGGAGATTGAGAACCCAATCAGCCAAGTCACGCTGATTAACATCACGGCTCGCCTGGGTGTCCTTTTGTTCACATAGTCTATGGGGTCCGTGATAGCCCAGTACCTGTCCAGGGCAATTGCGCACAAATGCAGAATGGACGACGTGCAGCACAACACGTCCAGGGAGATGAATATATCACATATCTCCTGTCCCAGAGTCCATTTGTTCAGGACTTGGTAGAGGGCTGCCATGGGTAGTACCAGAACTGATACCATGAGGTCTGTAACGGCTAGCGAGCCGATCAGATAGTTGGCCACATTCTGGAGCGACCTCTCCAGCGCAATGGCGGCGACGACGCACGCGTTGCCGAATATGGAACAGAGGATGAGCGCGCCGAGCAGCAGAGAGGTGACCACCTGGTAACTCAGCTCCACCTCAGGCACACTTCTAGACCCCGTTGCATTCTCATTGTCTCCCCACTTTGGAATGACATCCACGACGTCGGGGAAGTCTGTGGTCGAATTGCTGTTGTCACTGACGTTGTTTATAAAATCCATAGTGCGTCAGGGGCATGGGACACCCGATAGGCGCGTCCGGTAGGACTGGACAAGGTAACCAAATGGGGAACCTGGAGGCTCAGTCAGTCCCTCGTGCTGGCGCCGGTGTGAGTTCTACCGGGGTCCATCGGAGTTCCTGTGCCTGTTCCCTCGTTCCGAGGACGCATGACGCGTACTGGTACCAGTGTGTGTGTGCGCATGTGTTTGTTGACGGTCGGGGCGCTCACTGGTCCTGCAAATGATCTGCGCCTGGTGACGACGTGAATTCATTTATAAGCTACCAGCAGCAGTAGGTATACGTCAGACGGCCATTGCATGAGGTCGCCGCGGAGTTCTGTTTCTCTGCTCTCCCTTGCGGAGTCCTTTCGATAGCTGCATATTAAAGAGAAAGAGAGAAGCTTCTCCCTCTTCTGTTTCTTTTCTACTTAAAAAAAATATATTTTCTCATTTTTTGCGATATATGCTTGTGTACCTCTGTAGCCTAATCAAATTGTGCAAGAAACTAAAGTAGTTTCCTGCATTGCGAGTAACTATTTATTTATGGAATAAAAATAAAGGTTTTTTGTTTTAGTCGATTGATATTTTGTTTTAAATGAATTGCAAGCTGAAAACGCGTTTCATCTCATTTGACATAGAGGGGGAGTAATTCTCTTCAAATGATGACAACAAAATATATATTTATCAAAGTTCAAAAACGATTATTATTCAGCAGTGTGATATAAAATAATTTAAGTATAAATTGTATTTAATTCATAATATATGTCATTCTAAATGTGATTGACAAATAAGCTCATTCCCAAAATGAGTGGAGTCTGTATGCGGTATTTCAGAACCAAGGACAGCTCCTTACTCGAGTCCAGAACAGAAATATGCTGCCATCTGCTGTAAGGAACGAGAACTACGGCTGCACACCTTGGAGCTTGGAAGAATGTGTGGTTTTCTGAAACACAGATGAGGAAAAAGTCAAAGTGCGAGTGAGAAGCTTGCTCACGCAAGTTCATTAAAGTCCCATGCCGAGGTCGTCTATAAGAAAGAAACACCCGAACAACCCATAGCCTAACCAACGATAGGCTATTGTTTTATATTAGCCTATTAGGTCTATCTTACTTAGTAAGCACTACCGGCTGAGGTTAATCTAATTAAATTGATTCAATGAAATTCAATTGATTCAATTCAATATTTGAGGACTGTAACCATAGAAATACATTGTGTTTATGCTTATTGATAAGCCATTGTCAACTTCCCGTCTATGGTTATTTTGCTCACTGTCACCATTTGTTTACATATTATTGATTTCATACAGAAAAAAAACGTTTGTTTGTAAATGCAACTACGGCCATGTAAATAATTGTTAGGCTACTCGTTTTGAATCCACCGGTAGCACCTTGTGTGGCCATAAAAGTTACTGGTCTGTCTGCCTTACACCTTAGAAATAGCCTAGGTACCAGTATTTTTATCTACCATGACACTCCTTGCCACTCCTGTCATTTACCGAAGAAGTCATTTGTCCAATCAGTCAATTAGCGTTATGGTTAAAAGTAATTCTACAGATTTAAAATTGGCATACAAACGCTTATATCATATAATAATGCCCTGACTAGATCATAAAGGAACAATTGTCCAGACAGAGTGTTGAGTTTACCAATTGACGGTTTATTAACCCAACTTTACACAGGCTACTGTTTGACCGTAGCCCACGCCAAATAAACGAAAGATACCCCACAAGCCAACCGTGACCGTCTCTTGTGAAACCCAGACGTAAGAGAGCGAACAAAGGCTAAACCTGGTCTTAACTTCCAATGCTCCATCCCCCTGCCCAACCCCCCTCCACGCCACTCCGCCAACCGCCAGGATGCCTGGCATCAGAACATTCCAGGCATTCCCGTGATTGGCAGAAAGCAGGTTGATTGGCATGTCGGACCCCGCGAACACTGGGTACTGGTAAGTACAACACAACCACCTACGAGCCTAACACATAACACACAGCTGTCTGTGCGGGTCGCTACAATAATTTGCATTTTGACAGCATTTTGAATCTCCCGTAGTAACCGTGCCATTCCAAACACAAAAACCGTGGAAAACAATTCACGAAAATACAAAACACAGTGGCATGAGCTTCTTTTTATCTTAAAATAAAGAAACTCTGCTCCAAATTAGGAGTAGACCCTCCCGTAGCTGAGAAGCTTACGGTATTATACTATTGATGATTTACCGTTTATAATGGTTGGATCTTGAAATTATTCTATAAACGAATAGCATATCGTTTTAAACCAAAAGCATATCAATTTATATTCCTGTGTCTATTATTTTTCTTAGTTGTCTTTAATTGTTGTGGGATGTTATAGCTATAGTAAACGTGTATGAATTCATTATTTACTGTTTGGAATCCAACCGTTGTATCAATAAATTACTCTAGGCCTAAGAAATTATTGCAAGCCTATTCTGACTAACTTGATGATTGAATGTGTAAATGTTTCAAATAAAAACTACATTGTTTTAATGTTGTTGTTTTTTTAGGGACAGATACAAGAGTCAATGTTTTAATTGTATCTATTCCTAACAGATTTGGCTATTATGATCTATTTATATATTATTAATTCTGCCGGACCCCCGGAAGACTAGCTGCTGCCTCGGGGATCCATAATGAATACAACAACAAATGACTTCAAAGCCGGTGAATGCATCCAACTGGTATTTACGACTTCATAGCAGAGAATTACAAAACAAAAGACAGTGAATAGGGTTACCTACCACCTTGGATAAATAAACATTCAAAACAAAAGACAGTGAATAGGGTTACCTACCACCTTGGATAAATAAACATTCAAAACAAAAGCTTGAGTGTTGAGAAGGTGTCAAATGTGCACCTTAACCCAGTATTATTGTTTAATTGCAACAAATTGTTATGGAAATCATCTATATTAAATAAAGCCCAGAGTGATTTTTTTATTTTTTTAACCACGTTTCATTGGGTTGGCCAAAGCAACAGAACATAAGTTAAATTCGCCAAACCCAAAAAAATATCACTATTGCGTCATCACTGAAGACTAGTAGTTTTCAAAATTCTAAATGTTATTAATAATTATTGCATCATCATTTATCACGTTATGACGTCACGCATGCCACCTCCAGGCCTATAAAAGGGATCCCTGGCCGAATAAAATTCATTCATAGTCTTACTTATCAATCAATCACAATGCCAAGAAGACGCAGAAGATCCAGCAGCCGCCCCATACGCAGGCGCCGCCGTCCCAGGGTGTCCCGGCGTCGCAGGAGAGGAGGCCGTAGGAGGCGTTAGAAATTCCGGGTAACCCTCCCGACACCCCTGGTAGTGTAGAGCTGTTAAAGTCTGCTTAATTAAAAGGTGGGCTTTTAACTAAAACTGTTACGACTTTGACTTTTTATTATTAAATAGTTTTAGGCAGTATAGCTCATTGAGGCAGTTATACAATTTTAAAAACATTACAATGCATTCATAACAGATTTCACAACACACTCAGTTAAGTGTGTGCTCTCAGGCCCCTCCTCCACTACCACACATTGAGGCTAATGGCCAACAAGCTTTATCAACCATAGATTAAAAGCACAGCTATCAAGCTGGTAAATAAATTATAGTGTTAAAAAACATTGTTGCATTCAACGGCAGAAAATGTTATTATTGAGGTAATTTCCTTAAAGGTTCAATCAGCAGTTGCTACATCAATTTTTCAAATTGAATTAATTATGTGTAGGACTCCCCACTGATTCTTGAAGAATATAACTAAATGCCTGATGAGCTTAGTTCAACCCCATCAGAAACCAAAATATAAGCTTGTTGTACTCCAATGTTTGTAGACAAAGTAAATGTACAAATAAATCAACAATATATATATATATCTATATATATATATATATATATATATATATATATATATATATGTATCAATATATATAGCCTCAAAACATGGTTGAAACACAATTTATTTACAGTTGCTATGTCTCTTCTCATGGTCAGGGGGAAAAGTGAGTGTTTAATGCAGGAGCTGTATTTACTATGCTCTCTTCCAGGACAATGTGGAATTCTGAGTTCTGATGCAACAATTATTTATTCGCTGAGGACATGAGTGAAATGCCAACCAGGCACCCCTCCCTAAAGAAGTTTCACACTTCCCTGGAAAATGGAACTGGACCGTGGCTCCTGGTGTATTTAATGGATGATAGATACTGTCACCAATCCTGCCGCCCAACCATGTAAGCACATTACCCGCCATAGGCCAAATGGAGGGAAGCGGCCTATGGTGAATGGGGCTTCTTCGGCGTTGGGAAGCCCGACTAAAATCCACTTGTCAAACAGCTTTGCCCTCCTGGCTTCAGAGGTTCCTGTGCCATCATCCCCTATCTGGACTTCTTCCCAGGGGGATTCTGTCTGGTATTCCGCCTGGGATTCTGCCTCGGACTTGGATCCTCAACTTTCCAGGAAGACTACCTCAGACGCGGATCCACTGCGCTCCATCTCTCATGGACCTCGGGGTGTCTGATGCATTGGCTCCTCCATCAGCAACACTTGGTCAAGCCGGCGGCATTTGAAAATAAACACTTTAAAGTTTGTGGAAATGTGAAATTAATGTAGGAGAATATAACACATTAGATCTGGTAAAAGATAATACAAAGGACAAAACATGCATTGTTTTTTTCCGTCATCATTGAAATGCAAGAGAAAGGCCAATGATATGACTTAGGATTCAAAGCGCAATTTTGGCCACTAGATGGCAGCAGTGTATATGCAAAGTTTTCTTCGATCCAATGAACCATTGCATTTCTATTCAAAATGTTGTATCAAGACTGCCCAAATGTGCTTAATTGGTTTATTAATACATTAGTTCATAACTCTGCACTCTCCTCAAACTCTCCTCAAACTCAAACTATCAAACTATTAATATAGCATGGTATTCTTTCACTATAATAGCTACTGTAGTGGTTATATAATTAATTTGATGATACAGTAGTAGCAATATATGGTTATAATATCTACAGAAGAGATCGGAATGCCAATGAGGGAGGTGTTGCTGTTTATATTCAGAGTCATATTCCTGTAAAGCTTAGAGAGGATCTCTTGTCAAATACTATTGAAATAATATGACTTCAGGTTCACTTCAGGTTCACACCTGTCTCACCGTAAATGAGTGTGGAAGAGGTAAAAAAATAAATAGGTTAACATTTTTTTCTCCCCATTGTATGTGGTAAATACCACGATTCCCACTTGGATGTGTAAGCAATCTGTAACGTTTCAGCGATACAGACTGAATAGAGCCTGAAGTCAGTGTGTTGAGAGCGCTTTATTTTACTGTACAGACATTATCCCACTGGGTACACTACGTCATTTCAATGTGGAAAATGTTACAGATTGCGTGACAGAAATGTAAAGGTGATTTCTGAGTGAGCCGATATTGATATGCAGTGTTCACCGTGAATGCGGTCTCGGCTAACATGGGAACATTCATTTTCAATGAAGGAAAGGTAACTTGGCGGGGGGACCGTTGGGCGAAGAGCAGACCGCCGGCTCTTCCCTCATCTCCAGCTCCAGCAGCGATGGATAGGAGGATGAGTAAAAGAGAGAGGAACAGGTTGAAGAGTCTAAGGACAAGAAAGAGAAGGAGAGAGAGATGGAGACAGAGCCAGAAGGACAATAGACAGGTGCAATCGCATGCCCTTATCTAGTGTTCGCTAAAGTTAGTTGAAGTCATTACTGGCTGTTTAAAGAATACCAAACAATACAGTTTATTTTGATCCGTAGTCTACTTTCAGGGTGAGGAACCATCTAACACTATGTTGTAAAATACTGAAATTCCCCGTTAATGTCAGATACTGTAGGTATCTGATCCTTTGACTGATTACAGTCTGGAGCCATCACTCTGTTGGCCTCGCTGCCTGAGATCAGGATCAGCTGTATAGAACGGAATCTTGATTATAGTCTGAAGCCATCACTCTGTTGGCCTCACTTCCTGAGAACAGAATCAGCTTTACAGAACGGAATCTTGTTTACAGTCTGAAGCCATCACTCTGTTGGCCTCACTTCCCGAGAGCAGGATCATCTGTATAGAACAGAAACTGCCAATGTGTTTTATTACAAAGGCCATTAAAGCCTCTCACACAAGCTTGAGATTCCTTTATTGATCCAACTAAGAGCCCATTATGTATATTTTTTTTGAAACTTTGAACATCCCACGGAGCACAATTAAATCCATTATTAAAAAATGGAAAGAATATGGCACCACAGCAAACCTGCCAAGAGAGGGCCGACCACCAAAACTCACGGACCAGGCAAGGAGGACATTAATCAGAGAGGAAACAAAGACACCAAAGATAACCCTGAAGGAAATGCAAAGCTCCACAGCAGAGATTGGATTATCTGTCCATAGGACCACTTTAAGGCGTACACTCCACAGAGCTGGGCTTTACGGAAGAGTGGTCAGAAAAAATCCATTGCTTAAATAAAATATTAAGCAAACACTTTAGGTGTTCGCCTAAAGGCGTGTGGGAGACTCCCCAAACATATGGAAGAAGGTACTCTGGTCAGATGAGACTAAAATTGAGCTTTTTGGCCATAAAGGAAAACGCTATGTCTGGCGTAAACCCAACACCTCTCATCACCCCGAGAACACCCCATCGCCACAGTGAAGCATGGTGGTGGCACCAGCCCAGACCTCGATCCAATTTAGAATCTGTGGTATGACTTAAAGATAGCTGTACACCAGTGGAACCCATCCAACTTGAAGGAGGTGGAGCAGTTTTGCCTTGAAGAATGGACAAAAATCCCAGTGGCTAGATGTGCCAAGTTTATAGAGACATACCCCAAGAGACTTGTAGCTGTAATTGCTGCAAAAGGTGACTCTACAAAGTTTGGACTTTTTGGGTGGTGAATAGTTATGCACGCTCAAGTTTTCTGTTTTTTTTGGTCTTATATCTTGTTTGTTTCACAATAAAAAATGTTTTGCATTTTCAAAGTTGTAGGCATGTAGTTTAAATCAAATGATTCAAACCCCCAAAAAATGAATTTTACTTCCAGTTTGTAAAGCAACAAAAAAGGAAAAATGCCAAGGGGGTGAATACTTTCGCAAGCCACTGTATACTTTACTATATCATATGTAAATTGGATCAGTTCCTTACCAGACAGACAATGTCTCTCCATAGACCAAGTTACAGTTTGTTGCTTTGTTGTATATTCAGTAACTGGATTAGCTGATTATTGACTTTACAGACTTGTAAAGTGTGTGTGTGTGTGCGTACGTACGTGTGTGTATGCATGTGTGTGTGTGCATGTGTGTGTGTGAGTGTCCTGCTTACTATTGACAAGTCCCATCAGCGGCCAGCTTGTCTCAATAGTCATTGTCTGTGCAGTTAAGGTGGGGTTATATCTGAATGGGCTACATGATGAGGCTTGGGCAGAGAGCCCTTCAAAACCACCCAAACAAAATAACAGATTCCAGTCTGATTGGTAGATGCAGATCTACAGGCACATTGCTAGACTGGAATGATTGTAACTGGCTGTTGTTTTGTTTCTGACATCATTCTTTGCGGACAAGATGGCAATTAGCATACCGTATGTAGAAGCTGCCATACACATTACATAACATACAATGTGCTCCTGGTAGATATTTTTGTGGCCATATACAATGTGCTCCTAGTAGATATCTTTGTGGCCATGTGATTATTAGATTGGTTTTGTGAATTGTTATGAATAACTTGCTGTGGCAATGGAGGGAGTTGTGGAGTTGGCTAGATGACTACTTGGAAGATTCTGATTTGAATGCTGTGTTTGTAAATTAAGTGGTTGGCAAAATCAAATAAATAACTGTGAACAGAATATAGAGCAATATGGGTACTAGTTTGGATTAACAGGCTGTTCCTGCTTCTGTATAAAGTGTTGCCTTGCCTTGTTTGTTAAGACACTAACACATTTGTTGAGAACAGAGAAGGACTGACACCCACTCTGACACAGATCAGTTCTCTCAGACTGTTTGTACTGCACTGTAGCCAGATTCCTCTCTGTGTACTTCATGGTACCATGTGTCTTTGGTCCCGTTTCACATTCATGTTTTGAGATTTATGTAATGTAAGCACATTTCAGGCGCGGTTTGTTCCTGCTCTTTCAGTCTCTGCACTAAAGGAAGTGTTGTGTTCCTGTGTAGTCCAGGGACGGAGGAGTCTGGGCTGTGATAGAGAAGTGTTCTTTAATATCTCGTGGGGACCCACAGCTAACACATCTGCTTCAACTCATCATTAGGTGTGTCAGTACTGGGATGACATGAAACCCTGAACACACCATGATTCCACAGGGTCAGGATATAAGAACACTGAATTAAGAACACACTGTGGATAATATACACCATGGTTCCAAAGGGTCAGGATATAAGAACACTGAATTAAGAACACACTGTGGATACTATACACCATGGTTCCACAGGGTCAGGATATAAGAACACTGAATTAAGAACACATTATGGATACTATACACCATGGTTCCACAGGGTCAGGATATAAGAACACTGAATTAAGAACACATTATGGATACTATACACCATGGTTCCACAGGGTCAGGATATAAGAACACTGAATTAAGAACACACTGTGGATACTATACACCATGATTCCACAGGGTCAGGATATAAGAACACTGAATTAAGAACACACTGTGGATACTATACACCATGGTTCGACAGGGTTAGGATATAAGAACACTGAATTAAGAACACACTGTGGATACTATACACCATGTTTCCACAGGGTCAGGATATAAGAACACTGAATTAAGAACACACTTTATCTGTGGCTACTATACACCATGGTTCCACAGGGTCGGGATATAAGAACACTGAATTAAGAACACACTATGGATACTATACACCATGGTTCCACAGGGTCAGGATATAAGAACACTGAATTAAGAACACACTGTGGATAATATACACCATGGTTCCACAGGGTCAGGATATAAGAACACTGAATTAAGAACACACTGTGGATACTATACACCATGGTTCCAAAGGGTCAGGATATAAGAACACTGAATTAAGAACACATTGTGGATACTATACACCATGGTTCCACAGGGTCAGGATATAAGAACACTGAATTAATAACACACTGTGGATACTATACACCATGGTTCCACAGGGTCAGGATATAAGAACACTGAATTAAGAACACACTGTGGATACTATACACCATGGTTCCACAGGGTCAGGATATAAGAACACTGAATTAAGAACACATTATGGATACTATACACCATGGTTCCACAGGGTCAGGATATAAGAACACTGAATTAAGAACACATTATGGATACTATACACCATGGTTCCACAGGGTCAGGATATAAGAACACTGAATTAAGAACACACTGTGGATAATATACACCATGGTTCCACAGGGTCAGGATATAAGAACACTGAATTAAGAACACACTGTGGATAATATACACCATGGTTCCACAGGGTCAGGATATAAGAACACTGAATTAAGAACACACTGTGGATACTATACACCATGGTTCCAAAGGGTCAGGATATAAGAACACTGAATTAAGAACACACTGTGGATACTATACACCATGGTTCCAAAGGGTCAGGATATAAGAACACTGAATTAAGAACACACTGTGGATACTATACACCATGGTTCCACAGGGTCAGGATATAAGAACACTGAATTAAGAACACACTGTGGATACTATACACCATGGTTCCACAGGGTCAGGACATAAGAACACTGAATTAAGAACACACTGTGGATACTATACACCATGGTTCCACAGGGTCAGGATATAAGAACACTGAATTAAGAACACATTATGGATACTATACACCATGGTTCCACAGGGTCAGGATATAAGAACACTGAATTAAGAACACACTGTGGATACTATACACCATGGTTCCAAAGGGTCAGGATATAAGAACACTGAATTAAGAACACATTATGGATACTATACACCATGGTTCCACAGGGTCAGGATATAAGAACACTGAATTAAGAACACACTGTGGATACTATACACCATGGTTCCACAGGGTCAGGATATAAGAACACTGAATTAAGAACACATTATGGATACTATACACCATGGTTCCACAGGGTCAGGATATAAGAACACTGAATTAAGAACACATTATGGATACTATACACCATGGTTCCACAGGGTCAGGATATAAGAACACTGAATTAAGAACACACTGTGGATACTATACACCATGGTTCCACAGGGTCAGGATATAAGAACACTGAATTAAGAACACACTGTGGATACTATACACCATGGTTCCACAGGGTCAGGACATAAGAACACTGAATTAAGAACACACTGTGGATACTATACACCATGGTTCCACAGGGTCAGGATATAAGAACACTGAATTAAGAACATACTGTGGATAATATACACCATGGTTCCAAAGGGTCAGGATATAAGAACACTGAATTAAGAACACATTATGGATACTATACACCATGGTTCCACAGGGTCAGGATATAAGAACACTGAATTAAGAACACACGGTGGATACTATACACCATGGTTCCACAGGGTCAGGATATAGGAACACTGAATTAAGAACACACTGTGGATACTATACACCATGGTTCCAAAGGGTCAGGATATAAGAACACTGAATTAAGAACACACTGTGGATACTATACACCATGGTTCCAAAGGGTCAGGATATAAGAACACTGAATTAAGAACATATTATGGATACTATACACCATGGTTCCACAGGGTCAGGATGTAAGAACACTGAATTAATAACACACTTTATCTGTGGCTACTATTTGGTGTTGTTCTGGCTGTGTCTTCGGGAGTGCTGACTTTACTGTGTTTTTCTGCTCAGCTTGGGGACAGCTGCTTCCAACCCGGTGCGTGTGTGTTTATGTGTGTGTGTGTTTATGTGTTATGTGTGTGTGTGTGTGTGTGTGTGTGTGTGTGTGTGTGTGTGTGTGTGTGTGTGTGTGTGTGTGTGTGTGTGTGTGTGTGTGTGTGTGTGTGTGTGTGTGTGTGTGTGTGATTAGACGACTGTTCAGTGGTAGGTGTTGTGTTCCGTGATAATGATACACTTTTGGAGGCGGCTGCACGGCAGCAGTGAAACCCCTAGAGTTCCCCCTGGGTGTGATAATGGTAATTACGATGGGAGGACCTCCAGGCTCCTGTAGGCTACATATACAGACTGAACCCCATGAGTAAAGACAAGGGAGGGATGGGAGCCCTGAGGATGAAGATGCCCCCAGATGCTGATCCAGAGTCTAGCGTTTCCCCAACTAATGATGAACCTTACGATTGGAAGAGGGTAAGCTGATCCTAGATTTATGTCGGGCAAGTTTCAGCCAGAGTCCCAGATAGGGTTCAGTGAGTCGACTGTGGAGCCAAATCAAGAAACCGTCCTTACAGTCTGTCTGTCTGTCTGTCTGTCTGTCTGTCTGTCTGTCTGTCTGTCTGTCTGTCTGTCTGTCTGTCTGTCTGTCTGTCTGTCTGTCTGTCTGTCTGTCTGTCTGTCTGTCTGTCTGTCTGTCTGGCTGGCTGGCTGGCTGGCTGGCTGGCTGGCTGGCTGGCTGGCTGGCTGGCTGGCTGGCTGGCTCTATCTGTCTCTCTCTGTCTCTCTTCCTCTCTCTTCCTCTCTCCCTCTCTTCCTCTCTTCTTGTCTTTCTCTCTCTCACACAAAAAGAAAGAGTACTTCCTGGTAACAATAAGGTAGAATAGATACATTTAAAAACAAATGCTGTTTGCTTGAGGTGTGCATTAATGTTTTTTTATCAGTGTTGTGTGGTCCCCTAGAGAGTCTGAAGAACTGGGCTGTCTGCTTCCTATTTTCTGCTGTGCTTCATCTGCCAAATATCTCCCATCTTAGGCACACCACTGTAAACATACCCCTGAGCAAAATAGTTGTATCTCTACTGCCCCAGTTCAAACTGCAGTTTATGTGCCAGCCATAGAGATGTAGGATCTTAATTTGATCACTCTTGTGTTACAAACTTGTAGATTATTCAAGGTTTAAAATCCCCTTGTCTTTTGATGCACCGGTGCATCAGTCTAAGTAACATAATATAAAAATCCCCATCAAAATCTGTCGGTTTAAGCTAGAGATTTGTTTCTTTTTGCATGGGCCGTGTCTCAATCCACTGCATCCGCCTAGTGCAGCCTTCCGCATCTGTGGTGGAAGGTGGCAGCGCTATAACGGTGTTTGTCAGACCAGGAGATATTCCTAAAATCGGTCTTCTCACAAAAACGTCTGCAACGTCTGAAGGTTTGGCCTGCAAGACGATTATGACTCTCACAAACATGATGGTGTTCTCCGTTCAGCTCTACTCTCACAAACACAATGGGGTTCTCCGTTTTGCTCTACTCTCACAAGCACGATGGGGTTCTCCATTTTGCTCTAATCTCACAAACATGATGGGGTTCTCCATTTTGCTCTACTCTCACAAACACGATGGGGTTCTCCATTTTTCTCTACTCTCACAAACCCAATGGGGTTCTTTGTTTTGCTCTACAACCCCCACAAGTGCCATGGGACTCGTCTGAAGTCAGTAACCTGATATGCCAACTATGCCAGCATCTGATCTGTTTGGGCTACAATCTAATGTGACCCCAGAGTAGAAAAGGGAGGTTCACAATTGTGTTCTCCGTGGTGTTCTCTACGACCCCACAAGTGTCACTGCACTTGTCTGAAGGTAACCGGTATGTGCCAGTTTAAAACATTTATTGAAATATGGACATAGTTCTGGTACTACCCAAAAAAAGGGGTTAAATATGTGCAAAATATATATATATATATATATATTTCATATATATCTTCTAGATATATAGCTTTCATATATCTTCTAGATATAGGACAGACACTTCCAAACCTTATTCCTCATTATTCATTTTTTCACTGTCTTTTTTTGCCATTTATAAATGTGTTATTCATTGAGTTTCTATGGGCTATAGTAGTAAAGGCCAAATTCAATATCCCCCAAAAATGATACCCCTACAAATGATGTCCATTCATTTTATTTCACATAATAATTCACATTTGCAGTTGCTGCAGGATTATTCCCCTTCTGTAGCAAACTGGCTCAACGCAATTCTCTTTCAAAAAGCTTTGATTCATCAGTATGCTACTGTATAAACTTGTGATATGCAGTAGCAACTAAATTCTTGACTAACTGACATTCATTTTGTCAGAAGACTACATTGGAATTATACGATAATATAGGCCTAGCATTGGTTCAAACAGTGACTTACTTCACTGGTTACCTGATTCCACCATTGTATTTCATATCTACCAAACCCTCAACTCACCCACCTTAATCAGGTCTGCACCGGTACACCTGTCCACACATCAAATAGAGCTTCATGAAATAGAATATCAGGGGAATAGAACACATTATAGACAAATGACACAAATGAAGTGCTCTACCTGGAACCAAAAAGGGTTCTTCTATGGGGACAGCTGAAGAACGAACCCCCTTGGAATCCTTTTCTACAAGTTTAGAGGTCAAAGGATATATTATTAACATGGCGAGGTGTTTCTCTCAGTTTTCAGGAGTACAACTCATCAGCATCTATTTGAATATTCTTGTCAAAGGACTGCCACTACCCCTATTAAGACCTGACCTTGAACTGAACCTTGATCTTGGATGGGTTGTGTTATGTTATTACACCGAATGAATTCATTCTTTTTTGTTGTTGAATTAATGAATACATTTTTCTTTGGTGTCAAACCGCCAGTTGGTAACCCATCCCTTATGGGATTAATTGACACATTAACAAACATTACAATAATTCACTATGGTAATTCAATGATAATTCATCTTCCGGCGTTCTCTGCAGTGCAGTGCGCATCACAAAAAAAACATCAATACATAATAGTCAATAAGGTTATCCAAACAACAATTATATCCCTAGAGCAGTAAAATAATATACATACATATATACATAGACACTGCATATATACACATACATGCATACATGCATACATACATACATACATACATACATACATACATACATACATACATACATACATACATACATACATACATACATACATACATACATACATACATACATACATACATACATACATACATACATACATACATACATACATACATACATACATACATACATTTCAAGGCCTACCTTCAAACTCAGTTCCTCTTTGCTTGCCATCAAATGGAAAATCAGAAGAAATCAGCCAATAACTCAGAAATAAATTGTAGACCTCCACAAGTCTGGTTCATCCTTGGGAGCAATTTCCAAACGCTTGAAGGTACCAAGCCATAAAAAACGCCATAAAAGAAGCCAGACCACGGTTTGCAACTGCACATGGGGACAAAGATAGTACTTTTTTGGAGAAATGTCCTCTGGTCTGATGAAAGATGAAACAAAAATAGAACTGTTTGGCCATAATGACCATCGTTAGGTTTGGAGGAAAAAGGGGGAGGCTTGCAAGCCAAAGAACAGCATCCCAACCGTGAAGCACGGGGGTGGCAGCATCATGTTGTGGGGGTGCTTTGCTGCAGGAGGGACTGGTGCACTTCACAAAATATATGGCAGAATTATGTGGATATATTGAAGCAATCCTATAGAAAATGTGTGGGCGGAACTGAAAAAGCATGTGCGAGCAAGGAAGCCTACAAACCTGACTCAGTTACACCATCTCTGTCAGGAGGAATGGGACAAAATTCATCCAATTTATTGTGGGAAGATTGTGGAAGGCTACCCGAAACGTTTGACCCAAGTTAAACAATTTAAAAGCAATTCTACCAAATATTAATTGAGTTTATGTAAACTTCTGACCCACTGGGAATGTGATGAAAGTAATAAAAGCTGAAATAAATCATTCTCTGTACTTTTATTCTGACATTTCACACTGAAATGAAGTGGTGATCCTAACTGACCTAAAACAGGGAATTTTTACTGGGATTAAATGTCAGGAATTGTGAAAAACTGAGTTTAAACGTATTTGGCTGAGGTGTATGTAAACTTCCGACTTCAACTGTACATACATACATACCATAAACAGACAAATAAATACAGAAGAAAAAACAGATGTCACTTGAACCCAGTCTGACACAAAGAAACGATTCATATGGGAAACAAGCCTATACACATTCTATATACACACACCATTAACCACATAGAAGATCAATATTTGTACTATTTAGTTATGGGTAGCCCTTTTTCTTTTATTACAGGCTTTATGCAAATATTCTGCAAACAGAAATACACAATGGACCATTTTCTGTCCTAGAGTTTTGGTCCTAGAGTTCCACAGGAACCCAACTGGTTATCTGTTGATCTTTTTTTATCCTGTTCTTTTGAAATAATGATAATGATATAATGATACAAACCTCATACAACCCTCATGTTCTTTTTTTGATCTATAAATTAGTCTAGTGGCCAACTATCTAAACTTGTAGCAAGCATGGTTGAATTACCGACCGGGGTGGGGCCCCTTGATAATCAGTTATAAACTGCAAACATTTGCCTCCACCCTATAGCACAATGTGTGCAATTGCAGGAAATGTGCTGTAAAACTGCACATTCTTCTCTACAGCCCATGGCAAAATTAGTAGAATTGCATGAAATGAGTTATAAAATTGCTAAGTATTCTCTCTGCCCCATGGCGAAATGTATAAGTTCTGTTTTTTTTCTTCTGTGGCCCCCAACCCCCATCAAAGTTGTCCATCCCTGATTTAAATAAATTTGCCAAAGTTATAGAATTACTGCTGTCTGTTCAGAAATGAATTAAATCATTCAGAATACTACACCATGAGAAGGCCTATAATTTAGCCACAGAGGATCAGTAGCGTCCTTTAAGAAATTGCCTAGCTGTGTTATTGTAGCCCAATAACACGGGAATAGCCTGCAGTCGGGAATACACGGCAAACCGGTCAGTGAACAGCATGCAGACAATACAACCGCAGAAAAACACAGTCTGGAAAACAAAAGGCTCCTGCTGAAAAGAGAAGACTCTAATCTGACTGCTGTAGGCTACCAAAATATTTTATCAACTTCCAAATAGCCCTATTGAGAGAACATTGCTTTTCAACATAAAACAAGAGAGATAGGCTTTTTGTCACAAGGGCATCGGCTGCAGTCAGTGAAACTGGAACACTTTTATTTAGTACTATAATTTTTTACTCTTGTACAATGTGTGTGTCTCCACAGAACTAAGCCGGGGCTATTGATGGATTCACGACGTGGTTGCTTTTATTTCTCTCAGATTCTCAGTTTGGCAGTGTCAAAGAAGCCTCTGCCAATTCTGCCAATGTCTCTTGTCATGTACAGTAAAATGACCTAGAATTGCATGAATTGTGTTTTTAAAAGGACAAGTTTTTGTATCCAAGTTCTGTAAGCGACTCTACTCTACTGCTCTATACCACCATGCAAATGTGATTATATGCATGCAATGCCTTATTATAGAGGGGAATTCTTTGTATCTGTAATTCAGAGCTCCCCCAGGTCACCCCCCTCTCATGCTCACTTTTTGCTCCAGCGCCTCCCGATTTACAAATTTAGCACTGAACACAGGTAGTCGAGACTCTAGCTGACCACTGTGTACTAAAATATCCACACATGCCACTAGCCAGCCAGCCCCGTACTGTATCATGAGTTAGAAGATTCGAAATATGAGGCTATATTATGAAGTTATTTTTTAAGAACATTTAAGATAAATCACAATCAGTGAGCTGGCTAACTAGCAGATTTACATCAATCATCAACATCAATGATCAGCTGACACACTACCCTCTGTTCCCCATGTCAATCATGTCTTTAGAATGCACTTATCTGCTGGACACATGCTGGTTGAATCAATGTTGTTTCCACATCCACATTGAACAAACGTGGACTAGACAATGCATTGACTTCTGTGCCCAGTGGGTAGCTGCTTACAATTTATGATGAGTGAGGGTGTTGTTGCGGAAATAGTCTTATGATCAAAAATGTCAAAATGTTCACTGCAGAGGCAGTTAGTATGTTGTGATAGTTACAAAAAAAGGGGGTGGTGCCCTTTTTTCATTTAAAGCCCCTGCCACCTGAAAGGTCTGTGCACGGCCCTGCCATCTAGCCTGGGTACCAGTCTGTTTAGCTGTCATTCCACCTGCCACCTGAAAGGTCTGTGCACGGCCCTGCCATCTAGCCTGGGTACCAGTCTGTTTAGCTGTCATTCCACCTGCCACCTGAAAGGTCTGTGCACGGCCCTGCCATCTAGCCTGGGTACCAGTCTGTTTAGCTGTCATTCCACCTGCCACCTGAAAGGTCTGTGCACGGCCCTGCCATCTAGCCTGGGTACCAGTCTGTTTAGCTGTCATTCCACCTGCCACCTGAAAGGTCTGTGCACCCCTGCCATCTAGCCTGGGTACCAGTCTGTTTAGCTGTCATTCCACCTGCCACCTGAAAGGTCTGTGCACGGCCCTGCCATCTAGCCTGGGTACCAGTCTGTTTAGCTGTCATTCCACCTGCCACCTGAAAGGTCTGTGCACGGCCCTGCCATCTAGCCTGGGTACCAGTCTGTTTAGCTGTCATTCCACCTGCCACCTGAAAGGTCTGTGCACTGCCCTGCCATCTAGCCTGGGTACCAGTCTGTTTAGCTGTCATTCCACCTGCCACCTGAAAGGTCTGTGCACGGCCCTGCCATCTAGCCTGGGTACCAGTCTGTTTAGCTGTCATTCCACCTGCCACCTGAAAGGTCTGTGCACGGCCCTGCCATCTAGCCTGGGTACCAGTCTGTTTAGCTGTCATTCCACCTGCCACCTGAAAGGTCTGTGCACTGCCCTGCCATCTAGCCTGGGTACCAGTCTGTTTAGCTGTCATTCCACCTGCCACCTGAAAGGTCTGTGCACTGCCCTGCCATCTAGCCTGGGTACCAGTCTGTTTAGCTGTCATTCCACCTGCCACCTGAAAGGTCTGTGCACTGCCCTGCCATCTAGCCTGGGTACCAGTCTGTTTAGCTGTCATTCCACCTGCCACCTAAAAGGTCTGTGCACTGCCCTGCCATCTAGCCTGGGTACCAGTCTGTTTAGCTGTCATTCCACTGCTTCTACTCTGTGTCATATGCCAAAGAATGGGCCAGGAACCATCCAGTACTTTCACCTATCAGTGATCACAAAGGCACAAAGATAAGGATAGGAAATCATTGTAGAGAATTGGAACATACTGTTCTACTGTACTCAAAGACAAGCCACAGTTATCACTGTCCACGAAATGAAATGTCTTGTCATGTATTTCAATTTTGGAAAACTGGTACTGCATTTATGACAATTCATGATGTATAGATGATGAACAGATTAAAACAAACTTGCTTGTGTGGTCATGGGGAATTAGTGAGCTGTTACTATCTGTGTTGTTGATCATGCAGTTATTACTCTGTGCATTGCTTCACTACCCTCCTGCAGAGAGTCCTCTAGGGAGTAGTACACACCTTGGGTCTAGCACTGACCAGATGAGTCATTCAGACCAATGAGAGAAACTTAAACTGGGCCTTCTGTTTACAACACAATAATATGATGGAGGGCTATGGACTGAATAAAGGCAGGTTACAAAATGGGTTAAACCTGCCACAGCTAAGCTTATATAGACTGGGCCTTGCTTGCTTCCTTTGCCCTACCTACGTTAACATGAGTCAGAAATATAAACTATTAGTTGTTATACACTGATTACAGATGCATTGTGTTAGGTGATTGAATGCAGGTGATTTGTGTGCTGAGGGCTAACCCCACAGAAAGCAGAGAGGCTGTACTGGTGAGAACCTCAAACACATTAAGGGTGCTTGACGATGATTGGACAGCATGGTTTTTAGATGAGATTATTTTGCTGATTATCCAGGCCAAGGTCACAATGGGGACAACTGTAGCTGTCTGAGGGGAAAGACAGAGGGAGACAGAGCACCTTGAACTACTTGAAATCAAACACTTATTTTGCCTCCAAATAAATGTTGACTCCTGTATGTATCACACATTAATAAAAAAGTGCAAATGTCTAACCAGAATATACCCAAATAGTTAGAGATAAACTGTAATAGTGTTTGCTACTAAGATTATCAGATAGTTAACAAGGAAGGTTCTTGTTCTGTGTCTATGTGTTGCAGAGCTGAACCACACAGCACCACACAGCAAGGATATACCTCCCACCGAAACAGACTTTCCAGAAGGCAAGCTGTGCAAAATGGCCGCTATAGAGCTGCAGGAAACGAATCCGTATTTTTGGAGGTGAGTGTTGTTATCTCTCTATAGAGATGAATGAGAAAACATAATGGTATACTTTATTTTACAGTCGTAAATAAAATGTAATATCTAAATAGAGATGACCAATAAGATAACCACATGGTAATGTATTTATTTATTACCAATATGCAATGATTACATCATTATTATTTATCACTTACTGTGTACTTGATTAACGTACATGCAGATTTATTTGGATAGTCCATCTGAAGATTCTCTACAGACTATCTACAGACTATCAGTAACATTTCAACTAACTATCTAAATTTTTACTTTTTAGTAGATGCTGTTATCCAGAGCGACTGAGTGCATACATTTGAAATTGAACCCATAACCCTGGCGTTACAAGCGCTAAGCTCTACCAATTGAGCTACACTGTCACGTTCTGACCTTAGAGTCGCCCGTCAGTCAGGAGCTGCCAGAGCCACCCGTCAGTCAGGAGCTGCCAGAGCCGCACGTCAGTCAGGAGCTGCCAGAGCCGCCTGTCAGTTAGGAGCTGCCAGAGCCGCCCGTCAGTCAGGAGCTGCCAGAGCCGCACGTCAGTCAGGAGCTGCCAGAGCCGCCCGTCAGTTAGGAGCTGCCAGAGCCGCCCGTCAGTCAGGAGCTGCCAGAGCCGCCCGTCAGTCAGGAGCTGCCAGAGCCGCCCTTCACTCTGGCGCTGCCAGAGCCGCCCTTCACCCCGGCAGTGCAAGAGTCGCCCTTCACTCCGGAGCTGCCAGAGTCGCCCTTCACTCCGGCGCTGCCAGTGTCGCCCTTCACTCCGGAGCTGCCAGAGTCGCCCTTCACTCCGGAGCTGCCAGAGTCCCTTCACTCCGGCGGTGCTGCCAGAGTCGCCCTTCACTCCGGAGCTGCCAGAATCGCCCTTCACTCCGGCTGCCAGAGTGCTGCCAGGAGCTGCCAGAGTCGCCCTTCACCCCGGCAGTGCAAGAGTCGCCCTTCACTCCGGAGCTGCCAGAGTCGCCCTTCACTCCGGCGCTGCCAGTGTCGCCCTTCACAGTCCCCAGTCCGGGGTCGGCGGCGAGGGTCGCCACTCCAAAGGCACCACCGTCGTGTGCCCAGACTAAGGTGGAGTGGGTTCCACATCCCGCGCCAGAGACGCCACCGCGGACTGATGCCCACCCAGACCCTCCCCTATGGGTTTAGGTTTTGCTGCCGGAGTCCGCGTCACGTCCTGACCTTAGTTCCTTATTTATATCTCTGTTTTGGTTTGGTCAGGGCGTGAGTTGGGGTGGGCATTCTATGTTTTGTAGTCTAGGTTTTGAATTTCTATGTGTTTGGCCTGGTATAGTTCCCAATAAGAGGCAGCTGGCAATCGTTGTCTCTGATTGAGAACCATACTTAGGCAGCCTGTTTTCCCACTATGGGTGTGGGTAGTTATTTTCTGGTCAGTGTTTTGTTGCACCTTACAGAACTGTTTGTTTGTCGGTTTGTTGTTTTTTTGTTCAGTATTCCTCTTGATTAAAGTTATTCTGAATACGTACCACGCTGCACCTTGGTCCTTCTTCCACCTACGACAACCGTTACATACACAGGACTGAGCTACTAATCCTAGCTCTAACCCTAACCTTAACCCTTATCCTAACCATAAACTTAATCCTTACCCTAACCCTAAACCTATCCCTAACATTAGCAAGCAGTTGATTATCAACACATAGTTTGTTGATAGTATAGAAATCCGGACTATCCGAATAAAGTCTGACCAAAAGTTGGAATAACAAGATTTTCTCCTGTCATTCTAACCCCTCTCCAGGTTTCCAAAGGCAAGCTAGTGCGATTGCAAGGCGTCAGTTCCCCACGGAACTGGGGGCGCCACGGACTTTGAGAACGATTCTCGCGGCTGGGGTTTCGACATTGTATACAGTATTTCTACTCTGTCAACTGGGTCATCGGCTTCATCTTCTACTTTCTCTGCTACTTCTTCTTCCCTGCCTTCTGAAGACGGCTGAGAGAGTGAACCAGAGAGTGAAGGACAGTGCCTGTTGCACATCACCCACCTTGAATCTGAGCAGAGATGGTCAGCATTTTGAAACTACTTAACCATAAACTTGATTGTTTAAAACCTGGACATTTTATGTAAGCATGTCTTACCTTGTTTCAAATTAGCCTTGCCTAGCCAAAATACCACCATAGAAATGTTGATGTAATTATTTTTTATTTATAAACACTTAATATGGTGTTACAGATGTATTTTTATTTTTGGACAAGTCCCTTTAAGCTTTCGGACAACTAAAACTTCCGTCCTACTTGTCCTGGGGACAAGGGGCAAAAAGAAATGATGTCAAGCCTTGGAGCATGACCAGAAAGTCCCCAAACAGTATAGGCCATATAATACGCCTTATCATCCGTTACAGCCGGGTTCTTTCAACGGTAGAAGCAGGGAATCACTGATTCATTCACCCAACACTGTGATGTTGTCAAGATGTCATTTGTTATGAAGAAGAATAGCCTTGCACATTGACTGAGACTATCTCTATTAAAAGGAAGTCAGGGGTGGTTATAACACAAAAACACAGTGGTGAGTTTTCTTCAAATCATTTCCTTTTTACTATAATGTTGTCATGAACACATGTACACTATTGCTCCTCCTTCTCCGTTCAAATCCTTATACATTGCCACCATGCCTCCACAAAATGATCATTCAAAATAAATACATTTTCTGTAATATATTAGTTGTCAATATTCAACTGTATTGACAAGGGGAAAAATGTGGTATAATTTTGAGTCATGTCAAAAAAAAATATTTTCAACTTCAAGGACTGCTTGCTGCTGGATTGCTTCAACAGTACTACAAGTAATGGATTGCTTCAACAGTACTACAAGTAAAGGATTGCTTCAACAGTACTACAAGTAATGGATTACTTCAACAGTACTACAAGTAATGGATTACTTCAACAGTACTACAAGTAATGGATTGCTTCAACAGTACTACAAGTAAAGGATTGCTTCAACAGTACTACAAGTAATGGATTACTTCAACAGTACTACAAGTAATGGATTGCTTCAACAGTACTACAAGTAAAGGATTGCTTCAACAGTACTACAAGTAATGGATTACTTCAACAGTACTACAAGTAATGGATTACTTCAACAGTACTACAAGTAATGGATTGCTTCAACAGTACTACAAGTAATGGATTACTTCAACAGTTATACAAGTAATGGATAACTTCAACAGTACTACAAGTAATGGATTACTTCAACAGTACTACAAGTAATGGATTGCTTCAACAGTAATACAAGTAATGGATTACCTCATCTCATGTTGCTGTCTGAGCGTTCATTGACAGTCTGCCTGTTTATAAGGCTGATAAAAAGCAAGAGGCAGATGAGAGATGTGAAACTTGATGTAATTTCCCCTGGCTTACACTGTGACTATGGAGTCATGGCTGAGTTGCTCTGTGAAATTCTCTGATGAGGAACAGCCCTACCACTGTTAGCCTTCTGTTTCTGATTGGCCCTCAGGGTAGACATGGAATATCCTGCCCTCCACTCCGGGTACCACAGCCACTCCCACCTCCTCTCCCTCCAGATTCTCACTCTTGGTACTTTCAATGGCTGCAGAAACACCATCAATACACACTCCAGGTTAGCTGTCATTCACAGATGTGATCAGCACAACAATGAAAAGCAGGACATATTGAATAAGAGATTCCTTATCTGAATGAATTAACGAATGAATGAGGCAGCTGTGCTCACCAGACACAGAGGGGCTGCTGGACACCTTGATGAGGCCCATCCTGTGGCCAGACATGCACCTCTTCGTGCCTCTGACGATCTGGCCAGACTCAAAGTGGTTGATGAGGATGGTCGACAGGATCTGAGCATTCTCTATGTCGTGCCTATGAGGACAGCTACTGAACATAGTGTAGCCATCTTTGCCCTGAGCACAAAACAAGAGAGGATATAAAGGAGGATATTGTCAATGTTTATTTCGCTCTGATGCCAACATGGCTGCTTGCTATACTGCTGTGAGGAGACAGTTTTACCTGTCCACTTAAAAACACAGCATCCTCCGCTGCTAACTAATGGATGACTTTATTTGTTGTATATAATGTAGGGAAAATGTACAACACTATTCCAGTAGCTGTGGCTGAGTGTGCTAATATGAAGCTGAAGACTATACCCTACCTTAGTTAAGAATTCTTTCATGGCCACCGCATATTTTCTGTCTCTATCTAGACTCTTGCCTTGAACCTTCACTGTCTTAGCGATGACTCTGTGTCCAGGTTTTCCATTGGGATTAAAGCCAAACTGAATCCCTGAAACCTGGGGAAATCTGGAAAAATACATATTGTGTCAAAAACTATTGTGATTACTTTTCCTGTGAGAATAAAGCAGTAACTACAATAAAACCAGTTCACTCATAATGTGGTTTTGGTGCCTTTTCAGTGTGTTCCAGTGCGGTACCTTCCATCTAAATCAGGGTAGATGCTGACCCCATTCTCCAGGCCTTCGTAGAGCTGCTGCCCAGTGGCCTCCACCACCAGCACTGGGTCCTTTAGTGGCAGGATCTGCAGCAGGTCATGCATGGTCAGGGGACCAGCCGGGTGCAAGCGGTCAGATCGCAGAGTACCTATACAGGGACAGAATCATGATTCAAGAGACAGACCTGGGTGCCAAACTTTTTCAGAATTGAACAACTCTGCACAATTGTTTTATTTATTCTGAAATCAAATATGGAGGCAATATTTAATAAATAAACCTAAACTATGCTTATGACTGGAACAAAAAATGAATGGAAGGTGTAATAACCTGAGTTTAAAATCGCCGCTTCCGCATGAGTGGCCTCCAGCATGGCGTTGGTGATCAGATTACCCAGGTTGCACTCTGCTCGTCTCACGGTGGCGCAGCGTCCATCCAAGGTCACGTCTGTGTGGCACAGGACCTCTCCAAGCATATGCTGAGACAGAGTGACATAAATTCATAAAACATAATCTTAGTGGCATCTGGGCTGGCTACTAACACAAACACACACTAGGCTGTGTGGCTGATCAAGCTGTAAGATAATACTCACCTGCATATTATCAGTGTATCCTTTCACAATCTGTTTGATTTCCGCATCTTCCTCAAGGTCTCTCATTGTAGCTCTCTTTTCACAGGTGTACTTGAACGTCCCATCCTGGTCCTTCACAACGTCAATCTTTGACAGGTACCTGAACTCTGAGCCACTCTTTACGATCAGAATCCCATTGACCTCCAGAACCCCGTACTCATGGTCATGTCCTCCCAGGATGAGATCCACACCGTTGGACTCGGATGCTAGCCTGATGTCATTACGCCACCTCATGTGTGTGACTGCGATGACCAGGTCAGCCCCTTTGTCCCTCAGCTCAGCAGAAAGGTGATCAGCTGTCTCCACATAGTCTGTGTAGTGGATGTTGTTCTTGTCCACAGTGCCCAGGGTATCCAGCCAGTCCTCCTCTACCAGACCCATGACACCGATCTTTAGGCTGTTCCACTCCAGGATGCTGCTGACCATGCCATGGCCCAGCGTTTCATGGGTGAACCTTTGAGAGAACAATTTGAATTTGTTTGTTCACATTGAAATAATACACTAGAAGCAAAACAACATAGAACAAAAGTAGCGTTGCTTCGCATTGTCCTGCAAACCAATAGTCCTTCAGGTACAACAGAAGATGTATTGAAAATTGAGAAGTACAGTGCTCAGAACTGTGTTAACCCACCGTCATATAGTATTGCAAGGTGAAACTGACCTGTCGTACACATTGCTGAGGAACCAAGGGAAGGTCATATTTTTTGTCTGCTCTTCCAAGTGGTCCACACCGAAATCAAACTCATGATTTCCTTAGAAGAGGACAATGAAAATACATAAAGTTGTGTGTGTGTGTGTGTGTGTGTGTGTGTGTGTGTGTGTGTGTGTGTGTGTGTGTGTGTGTGTGTGTGTGTGTGTGTGTGTGTGTGTGTGTGTGTGTGTGTGTGTGTGTGTGTGTGTGTGTGTGTGTGTGTGTGTGTGTGTGTGTGTGTGTGTGTGTGTGTGTGTGTGTGAGAGAGAGAGAGAGAGAGAGAAAGAGAGAGAGATAGAGAGAGAGAGAGAAAGAGAGAGAAAGAGAAGGTCATAAAAGAGAGAGTTCTCTATGTGTTTTGCACTTGGATAAATGGATGTTCTCTGGATCATTTGTGTTTATACAATGAAATAGTAATGCATGGTTGGAGAGACACACTTACCATACACCGCACAATGGACTCCTAATTTATTTAGAACATCTACCATGTGCTTTCCCTTGGTGACTGTGCTTAGCAAAGAAGGGCTCAAACAGTCACCACTGAAAACTACTAAAGGATTCAGCGACTGGAATACTTTTAGAGCAGTGGCAAACCTGGGGGGAGAAAACCATAGCCAACATTTCGTTTTGTGAAATTCTAATGTATCCTATACAAGACTAGTTAGATTGCCCAAAGCTAGACAAAGTGAAGTTTCAACAAGGCTGGATCAAGGCAACTGATGTTAAAGTTAATGTTAAGCCTACATTTCCTTTCGAGACTCGCTAACTAACGTTAGCTTGCTAGGATTAGCTCAACTTTACCTTGCAGCACCGCCAACGGGTTCTTCTGGTCTTGCTTCTATTTCGTACACATCATTGAAGTGTAAAATAGTGAGAACTACTTCTGGTTTGTTACAAGTCACATTTGTTTCCAAACTTAAAAGATATTCATCCATGTTTTATTAGGCTACTTTTAGTGATTGTTGCAGAACTTGCTATTTCTCCTTTTTGCTCAGATGACACAGTTAAGCGAACTCGAACGTATCTCCTTGGAGATAAACGGTCGCGCACCCTGAAGAGGAGAGCACGAACGCAATGAACTAACCTAGGTCATTTCTACCATTTGGTTAATTACTGCAGTGGGCTAAATCAGGGTCACATAGAGTCATTATTGGTAGTCTTAAACAAATCTACTTCTAAACAAAAGTATACACCTCACACACATGTTTATTGGCTTAAAAAAGAAGACACTGTACCATGTCAGATATAGAGTTGAAAAGTATTACATTTTGAGTTTGCATCCCAATATGCCATTTCAAATACATCACAGGTGACTGAAATATAACAAAACTCTTTGACATAAAACACCGGATTTTCGAAGTAATTTTTTATTTTTTATTAATTATGAAATTATGAAATATATTAATAACATTCCACCCATGAGGCCAAAGAGGCGCTTTTGGTCATTGACTGCAGGAAAGGCCTACCGCAGGCCTAGGTAATCCAATATCGCAAAATAGCAAATGTTTAGGCTATTGCGAGTCTTGGTTAAATGTGTTTAATTATATGTTACATAAGAAATTAGAACCGACTAATTATCCTACGAAAAACTGCGCGTGGGATTTCAGCAACTGGACAGCTCCACGTCCAAGCGGTATTGTAGCACTGTGGACACTGCAATTTTATCTAATACCTTTTGACGAATTTTTGCAAATATAATGAATTGTTTCATAGTGTAACCATTTCCCATGGTAGTGCTAGACTAGGCAATGCCTAGGCTATTTAATGAGAATACATTTAATGAGAATTTTACCCGAGTCTAGGCTCTGGTTTGCTGGGTCCTATTAGTATTCCTGTCCTATGGGTGTGCAGTGTTGCCAGCCACGTCAGGCCTGTAGCAACTGCTTGTCTCCTGCCTCACCAAGGCAAGGTTAGATACACTCGGCTGAAGACACTCGAAGAAAAAGACCTTGGGAACAAATTCAGCATCTTGGCAACCAGGAATTGCTTTCCTCTCTGTTTCTAGTAGGCCTAGTGATTAAGCAAGTGTTATCATTGCCTGAAGTTACATAGCTTTCTTTATTTGGACGTTTCGCAACATTTTTGCTTTTCCAAAGGGGAATGTTTGCATAGCTACATTGCCGAAGACCCTCCTCAAGCCGTATTCTCCGTGTTTAATGGAAACGCACAATTATAAGAAATGGTTGCATTTTGCGAATACCAGTGATTGCTTTCTACGGACCATCACAGCTGCGGTGCGCGAGGAAGGACGCCTCAGCTTGTTGGACCCCGGGTCGCGTGTGTGTATAGGCTACGGTTACCGTATACCATCAGTTGGACTGCTGGAGTGAAGGTGACTCGCGCCCCCTTTGCAGTCGAGGCAATGCGGAGAGGAGTCGCAGGCGCTCATCCGGTACTTCTGCGCTCTGACGGCAGCCTGCAAAAATATATTCTTCTTCTTAGACGGTAGAGAGAGAGAGAGAGAGAGAGAGAGAGAGAGAGAGAGAGAGAGAGAGAGAGAGAGAGGAGAGGGAGAGAAAGAGAGAGCAGTAATACACCACAGGTAAACTATCTATCCTATCCGTTTTAGGATATATCCTACTGGAGAGGTTTCGACACCACAAACGATAGATAGAACAGGATATCGGCCAATAGGTGGTGGTGGAGTTTAGTGGGACGTAGATTAACAACGTTCTGTATTAGAGCTGTTTTATTAGTGGATGTGTATGCATGAGTTCTGCACCGAATGGGCGCAAGAACCGCCCCAGATCCGCCGGGAACATCTTCCAGATCGGCAAGGCTCCCTACCGAGACCCGGAGAGGAGGGAGAGCACGGAGAGCACCCGCAAAGCCCAGCGCGCCGTGGCGGACTGCAGAATGGTGGGTATGGAACTTGTGACATGTAGCCCACAGTGCGTATTTCCTCTGCAGGAAATGATGCAGCTAGTCATGTATTCATTCACCCTTTCTTTCTTTAACTAATTTCATCAATTTGCACTGATGTTGGCTGTTTAAACGGTAACAAACTGAACCCCCTCCACCTTTCTATGTATTGTCTAGGGAAATTATATACATTTGCGTTGCTGTTGTTGCAGAGAAGACTATTTGACCTGCTCATGTTTTTATACCCCTTCTTTGTCACTGATTGCGATAGTGCGATTTGCATGTTGGAGCATCAAGTGAAGGCAAGCCTGTCTGATGGTGATTTGGTGTGATCTCCAGTATCGCCTACATTACAAAGTTGTCTAACGGGCTCTGTTTGATGGACGAAGACGGCCACTGATTTGACAGGTGCTGGCAGAAACGTCCATAATACATTCTCTCCCCTCACATACATCAGTAAACGTCACTAAGTCTCATCACGGGAAGAACAGCAGAACGTGTCTGAGTCTCGAGCGTTGTCCCATCCTAAGGATCCTATGCTCTAATTCGATGCACATAGACGAATTTATCATACGGGGTTGTCGTCTATGACTAATTGATTCGTTTTAAAATAGACATTCTATGTGTCATTTCATATCCTATGCATATCGTAATGTTTTTAGGTATCAATATTGATTAGCCTATATTTTGTATCTTGGAGGTTAGAATAGCCTAATACCCCTGTCCAGGGATCAATGTTTTTTTGGAAATGGCAGTCAATTTATTCAAGCTCTAGTATAGAGAAACGATCGACTGAAAGATGGTTGATGTCCATAAGCAGGATGGTGCTGAATGGCTAGGGTAACCTAGTTTTTGAACTTGCAGTGCCGAAATATTAATTGTGGCACCAATGAAAAAAACTAAAGCTGCTAAATTGACAGCCTACCTGTGAATATAAGATGACAATTTATCTGATAACCTACATTGTTCTGGCAACTGCTGTCACAAGGTGGCCTATATTGCAAATGTGTCTGCTTATGAAATTCTAACAATTCCCCATCAGAAAGGCACATATGTTTGCAATAGCCCGCATTAGTTAACCTATATGGAAGAACATTGCAAGGTCTCGCTGGGGCTCGCGACAGAGGAAATTCTAGGTCCAGATCATTTTGGTTTCCTTTTTATTTCTCAGATTGTGCAGGAGTTTAACACGCTTGTGGCGCTGTATCGTGAGCTGGTCATCTCCATTGGCGAGATCTCTGTCGACTGCCCGTCGTTACGGGCCGAGATGCACAAGACCCGAACTAAAGGCTGCGAGATGGCGAGAGCCGCAAACCAGAGCCTGTCAGTCATTTCAGGGTAAGTAGCGGTCGCTGTCCTTGGTGCTGAAAGACAGCGTTGGGGCAATTTCACAGACATGGGCCACAGGCTTCTATAAAGACCTCCTTTTGGAAATGTAACTTAGGTTTCAGTCTAGAGTGGCCTGTTTGAGCACTGAAATCTTGGTCTGTACAGGGTTGTAATTTGCATGTATTTGTCTGTCTTATGAAGGATGAAGGATATAACAGAGAAACGTAGAGAGAGAGAGAGAGAGAGAGAGAGAGAGAGAGAGAGAGAGAGACTGGTGAGAGCATTTGAGATCATGCACTTCTACAGTTTAGTGGGCTATCCTAGTCTCTGAGTGTGATACTGACCTGCTATACTTAAACCTGCTGCTTGGGAGTTGGACATTTGGCTACAGTATTGCAGAAGAGTTCCACTGAGCTTGGAGTTGATTCAGACAGTAATGGAGTTGGTCTGTGGATTTTGGGGCAGTGCCAGACCAAGAACATTTTTGAGAGAAAGCAGTATTACCTCTTTGGAGGATTTAGCTTTAATTTTACTTTGTAAACCTGCTGCTAACAACATGACTTGTTAACATTACAGGTTATCGACCAGCTTTTCAGATCTTTTCAGTACCCGTTATATAGTTTCTACTTCTCTTATACATAGATCTCTGTGGAAGGTTTCTAGTCTTCCTACAGATGTAAGATCTTAATTTAATTTTGATCACTCTATCGCAGGGGAACTACGACAAAGTGATCAAATAAACTTGTCGTGTATTTGAGGTTTAAGGCTTCTGAAGTTTGTAATTTCCACTTTGAAATTTCAGACTTGATTTTCCCATACGGAAAATGTACTGAAAGAACCCCTACATTTTTTTTTCATTAATTATAATCCACTTAATAACTCACATTTACTTTTGTTGCAGGATTGTATTCCTGCTACAGCACACTGGCTCAATTTATATGTTAACGCGCATGAACCAGCTCTAAATAAAGCATTGCCTCTTCAGTTCCCCATCATTTTGTTATGATATGATAATATTGTGTGGTTAAATGTGGACGTTTGTACTCGCCCTTGCTATAACCTATCCATTTAATAATGAATCCTCTTGCAGTGTCTTTTAAGAGATCTCAGAATGTGTATCTTTCATTGCATGTCACACGCATGACAGGGCATGTGCATTTTGGCTGGGATAGTGAGCCACACCTGTGACAGCCTGGGCCCCTCTCAGAGCTCAGAGACACATGGAGACACTCAGAGACACTCTGATAAGATGGCTGTGTTAGCATGAATAATACAGCATGACTGGACCCCTCCCCATAAAACTTTACCTTTTTATAACCCCCCACCAAACTAAAACCCTAGTCTCACCATTGTCTGTCTGTTTGTCTGTCTGTCTGTCTGTCTGAGCGATGCCGGACCTCTCCAATATGCCAGAGGAAATCCGATAAGCAGAAGGATGGTATTGATGACAGCAGTACTTTAGCCAGCTAGCAGCACTCTGACAGGAAACACAAGCTGATTGAGAGAGCAAATGTGCTTTTTGTGAGAAATGTAAGAAGCATTAAATGCATGAAAAATCCAATTAACACACAAAAACATTATCTCGGCAGTTACAGATTAGTCTGGGTACCAGTTTGTTTGCGCCATCATGCTACTCCTTGCCACTCCTTTTCATGCTGAGTGGCAAGGAGTGGCATGATGGCGCAAACAGATCTGGGACCATGTTAGTTACAGAGAGGAGTAGAAGGCTTTTGGAACAAAATCAGGTCAAGTCTCATGTGAAAAAGACTTAAAGGTCCAATGCAGCCTTTTTAAAATCTCAATATCAAATCAATTCAGTACGTTACCGTAATCGTTTTCCATTAAAATGGTCAAAAATAAACAAAAATAGCTTTTTAGCCAAAAAATCTTTCTGAACCAAGAGTTTTGCTAGGACTGTCTGGGAGTGGTCTAAGTGGGGTGGGGGAGGATACCAAAGCGGGGGAGCGGTCTAATGGGGAGAGATTATTGACGAAGAGGTTTGGAACTCTTTTTGTTGTTGGTCTATTACAATTTATACTGCCTGGAGATGTTACCAGGCAAGCCAAAACTTCACCCATGCAACACCTGCTGATTATAATGTCCTGAGTAGATTGTATTTTAAACCAGAAACTATCAATGAAATAACACTGATCAACATTTTCCACACTTTTACAATGTTAGTTTCATCAGCTGTTGTACAATATGAAACAAAACACAGGAAAAACATAATTACGACTGTGATGGGCCTTTGAATCCTAAAAAGCAAGAAAAATAACTACGTCCCCACATTTCCCAAGCTTAATCCAAGCAATTTTGAATCTTCTTGTACAAAATGGACTGATGCTATGTGTGAAGAGGTGGAAATACTCTCTCTGTTCCCTCAGGTCTGTCGTTTTGGCTGAACCTTAGGAACTCAACATGGCTTCCCAGACGTTGTTGTTGTTGAACTGTCACCTTATTTAAATTGAAAAAATGTCATATAGTTTTGAATTGTGTAGGACTTTTATGTAATCCTTGTGGTAAAGGAACATTGTAGATGTAAAGCAAAGTTTTGTGCAAGCAGATAGAGTATTATGCCATATCATGGGTAATCCCGATGTTGACTGGCATTTTTGTGTTGCCCTCACAGGCCTGAGGACGGAGAGATTCACCCAGAGATCTGCAGGCTCTTCATCCAGCTGCAGTGCTGTCTGGAGATGTACATCACAGAGATGCTCAAGTCTGTCTGTCTGCTGGGATCCCTGCAGCTCCACAGGAAAGGTAGGGAATGCCTGACATAAAATGACATAGCAACGTTATAACCTGAAATCACTATTATAGCCAGAGACATGAAGCCTAACGGGATCAAAAACAATCCTAACTGAGCTATTTTGAGCTACAATTCACTGTTTATTGTGTAAAACATGTAATGACTTTTACACTACTATTATTCATAGTGTGTGTGTGTGTGTGTGTGTGTGTGTGTGTGTGTGTGTGTGTGTGTGTGTGTGTGTGTGTGTGTGTGTGTGTGTGTGTGTGTGTGTGTGTGTGTGTTCCAGGGAAGGATTGCTGTGGGCCTCCCAGGATTGACGGTAAGGTGGATGAGAGCTCAGACATCCCCATTCTAGAAGACACCTCCTCCCCCATGGACTGTCATCAGCTCTGCTGGCTGGTTACCACAGACATAGACAATACTGAGAGGTGGGCCCACTGTGTGTGTGTGTGTTATTATTATAATTCTGTGTGCATTAGCAAAACACACATGAACACAACGTGAATATGATTTCATAGGGACATGAGAGAGATGAAGAACCTTCTCAGTAAACTCAGGGAGGCGATGCCTTTACCACTGAAGAACCAAGGTAGGGCCTCCACAGGGGCGCTCACATGGTTTCTATGCTTGGATCTTATGCGAGTTAGATACACAGTTAAAATTACTTTGAGATTAGTTTGGACATGTAATGGGCTTATCTCTGTTTGTACCCAGATGACAGCAGCTTGCTGAACCTAACTCCCTACCCACTGGTCCGACAGAGGAAGAGACGGTTCTTTGGGCTCTGTTGCCTGGTAACCAGCTAAGGGGCCTGCCCTCCTGGGTTGAAGGCAGGGACGGTAATGCTTAAGTTGAAGTGTTGTTCATGGCACATCCATAAAGTGTCCTATGCACATCATAATTCAAGTGTCAAAAGACAAGCTATAAAAGCTTTGTCAACTGGAATGACATACATTATTTGCATGTCACGACCAATATATTTATTTGCATTATGACATGGTGTCATAAGATATTGACAGTTATCATAACAGTGCCCCATAAAGGAAAGAGCATAGAATTAAATATTTTGTAATGTGTCATGGGCAACACTGCACGTAAAGTGCTACTGCGGCAACAAAGACACCATTAACCACAATCCTTCACCACTTGTGTCTCCCACCACTATATTACTGCCATTTCCAATATCCAATACAGTTCTCTCTTTGTTGAAAAGGCTACCCCATTTTATAATTTTATTTTGTAATACAAAGATGAATTGTAATTGCAATGTAATGAAACCAATAGTCAAAACATATATTTTAAATGTTTTGCAACTGCTTTCCTTTTCATTTGGTACAGAAGTCCAACCTTTTTGTTTGGTACAGAAGTCCAACCTTTTCGTTTGGTACAGAAGTCCAACCTTTTCGTTTGGTACAGAAGTCCAACCTTTTTGTTTGGTACAGAAGTCCAAACTTTTCGTTTGGTACAGAAGTCCAACCTTTTTGTTTGGTACAGAAGTCCAACCTTTTGTTTGGTACAGAAGTCCAACCTTACAAGTCGTTTGGTCGTTTTGGTACAGAAGTCCAACCTTTTCGTTTGGTACAGAAGTCCAACCTTTTCGTTTGGTACAGAAGTCCAACCTTTTTTGTTTGGTACAGAAGTCCAAACTTTTCGTTTGGTACAGAAGTCCAACCTTTTGTTTGGTACAGAAGTCCAACCTTTTTGTTTGGTACAGAAGTCCAACCTTTTCGTTTGGTACAGAAGTCCAACCTTTTTTGGTACAGAAGTCCAGCCTTTTCGTTTGGTACAGAAGTCCAACCTTTTCGTTTGGTACAGAAGTCCAACCTTTTCGTTTGGTACAGAAGTCCAACCTTTTCGTTTGGTACAGAAGTCCAACCTTTTCGTTTGGTACAGAAGTCCAACCTTTTCGTTTGGTACAGAAGTCCAACCATTTCGTTTGGTACAGAAGTCCAACCTTTTTGTTTGGTACAGAAGTCCAACCTTTTCGTTTGGTACAGAAGTCCAACCTTTTCGTTTGGTACAGAAGTCCAACCTTTTTGTTTGGTACAGAAGTCCAACCTTTTCGTTTGGTACAGAAGTCCAACCTTTTTGTTTGGTACAGAAGTCCAACCTTTTCGTTTGGTACAGAAGTCCAACCTTTTTGTTTGGTACAGAAGTCCAACCTTTTCGTTTGGTACAGAAGTCCAACCTTTTCGTTTGGTACAGAAGTCCAACCTTTTGTTTGGTACAGAAGTCCAACCTTTTCGTTTGGTACAGAAGTCCAACCTTTTCGTTTGGTACAGAAGTCCAACCTTTTCGTTTGGTACAGAAGTCCAACCTTTCGTTTGGTACAGAAGTCCAACCTTTTCGTTTGGTACAGAAGTCCAACCTTTTTGTTTGGTACAGAAGTCCAACCTTTTCGTTTGGTACAGAAGTCCAACCTTTTTGTTTGGTACAGAAGTCCAACCTTTTTGTTTGGTACAGAGGTCCAACCTTTTCGTTTGGTACAGAAGTCAAACCATTTCGTTTGGTACAGAAGTCCAACCTTTTCGTTTGGTACAGAAGTCCAACCTTTACGTTTGGTACAGAAGTCCAACCTTTTCGTTTGGTACAGAAGTCCAACCTTTTCGTTTGGTACAAAAGTCCAACCTTTTCGTTTGTCAAAGGTTTTCGGAAGAGAGAGACCATTTGAAACAATGTCAACATTTAGTTTCTTCCATAAAGCTGAATTGATGAATTAATGAATTGTGTGTAGGACACAATTTGATCCTTAAGTTTGTTTCAAAAACAATGTTAGCAAGTACGACACTTGCCATGTGTGGCAATACTTTTCCAATATGACCGGTCATTGAAGTTAGACACTTGCAGTAAACAGATATGCTATTTTAGGGCTCCATTCAATCTGTATCCCTGAAGCGTTAAAGATTGCACAATTTAAATGTAAAGGTAATTTCCGATTGAGTTGACATACGCAGCGTTTACTGTGAATGCAGTCTCCGCTAACATTGCCTTTGATTTTTCAATCACGCTTTAAAGCTGAACTTCCGTGATACACATTGAATAAAGCCCTTAATTTGATCACTCTGTTGTCACAGATAATGAAATCTTGTAGTGTATTTACATTTTTAAAAGTATTCTAAAGTTTGTAATTTCCAGTTTAAAATGTCAGACTTGACTTACCCTAATGTAAAATGTATCAACCCCTACAAAAAAATGTCCATTCATTATAATCCACATAATAATTCACATGACCTGTTGCTGCAGGATTATTTTCCTGCTGTGAAAAACTAGTCAAATTAAGATAGCAGATCTGTATATGTACACTACTAGATAAAAGGCATAGAGCTGTTTTTCCAGAGCAGAGAAAGTCTGTGCACTACGTCTGTTGTGTGTTTCATTCTCTGTTTTCCATTTCTAGCTGACCCTGTACTTCCTGTACTGACCTTGATTTAGTCTTCCATGAACCAAACACCTGTACCTGACTTTTACTTTCCATCTTCAAGGAGGAATATACTATACAATACTAACAAAAATATTAACTTATTTGCACATACAATATCTATCTATAAATTAAGACATTAGACATACTCTATGTATGTATATACACATACTCTCCAATCGATGAGCTCTGGAAAATCTTCGAAGTTGAGATAGATTGGTGAAGTCTTGGTTGGCATAAGCAGGTGACGTCTCCCTTTGTAAGGCACAGTCTGTGCGGGTAGTGGGGACTCAGCATGGGTCTTGCTTATTAGTAATAGTGATATATGTGTAGGGCATGGAGAAGGTACAGTACTGTAGTCAAAGCTGAAATAAAAAGCTGTATGTCATTTTACATTGTTAATAAACTTTTTTATTTAAACCGACTGGTGTTTTTTTTTTTTGGTCTCTGTCTTAATTCTCTATAGGCCCTACTCAGACTTGAGATAATTGGACTTAACATGGATTTAAGTAATAAAAATGTCCTAAATCTGAATCGGCCCTAGACAAATATTTTTTTGTAGACAGAATTCTACAAATTAGTAGTATAGTAGTATTCTTAAATGATAATACAATGATCAACTGGCTCAAATCAATTGTTAGGAATGCTTAATTTCTGTAAGTTTTCATACACATTTGAGCCAATTTTCAGTCTAGTTGTATGTCTCAATGAGATTATTAACATCGTGATATTGTTTCCCTGTTGCCTAGAGCATTGTCCCATGATGCACCAATTCCCCCAAAAGGTCCCAAAGCCCAAGTTCCTGTGAGTTAGTGTTCTATCCACTGGGTGGAGACAGACTCATACAGCTAAGTATCAGCAAGATCATTCTCATCCATATTCAAAGGCTCAGTTTAGATTTAGCCAGCAGATGTGAAGATGCAATGCAATGTTATGTTAACATCTATAGATGATCCATTTGAATAACAATTCAATGGATGTTATGAGAAAGAGTGCAAGTGGAGAGATGATGCAACCCACATACACACACACACACACACACACACACACGCATAGACACGCACACGCATCCACACACACACAAACACACACACGCATCCACACACACACGCATCCACACACACACACACGCATGCACACACACACGCACATATCCATACACACACGCATACACACATGCACGCATCCACACACACACACACACACACACACACACACACACACACACACACACACACACACACCACACGCACCACACACACACACGCATCCACACACACACACACACACACGCATCCACACACACAGAAATGTACACAGACACGCACATATCCACACACACACGCATACACACACGCGCACACACACACACACACACACATCCACACACACGCACAAATCCACACACACACACACACACACACACACACACACACACGTGTCCAGGCACACACACGCATCCATACACACACACATGTATGCACACACACACTCATCCACACACACGCATCCATACACAGGCCTCTACACACACACACACACACACACACGTATCCACACACACACGCATGCACACACCCACGCACACATCCACACACACGCATACACACACACACACACACGTATCCACACACGCATACACACACACACATCCACAAACACACGCGCACACACACGCACGCATCCACACACACACGCATCCTTACACACGCATCCTTACACACACACACGCACACATCCACACATACACGCACGCACCCACACACGCACGCAAAATTCTGAGTGAGAGAAAGTGCTGCCCGAGGTCATCACAGCCAAGCCCCCTGAGAAGGACCATCTGGCTTGGTGAATTACAGGACAAAAATACACTGTATTTGGAGAAAAAACATGGAACATCCAGTTCAAATGATACACTGGCAAACCTATTGGGAATACCCTAGTTTAGCTACTACATCAATTAAAAGACTATTGTCATCTATTATTATGCATTTACAAACCTGCACCCAATGACTTCAGTATTAATAACTTTTGTATCCAATCCTTTAGTATGCAGTTCCTCCATTTTGCCATGCCAGTCTTGCAGTATAGAGCCATTTTATGTTTACAAGAAAACATCATATTCACATTGCATTGTAATAAATCCTGCGATGACATCTGTAATGGGTGCGTGTTGGTGGCAGGGAAGTCAGGCGCAGGAGAATCGAACTTGGTATAAATGGAGTTGTTTAATCAGTGCTTCACAAAACTACAAAACCAAAATACAAAATAATAAAAAGTGGGTACAAAACCCGTCGCGCACTAACACATAATACACAAACATACAATCAAACATGACATGAGGGGAAACAGAGGGTTAAATACACAACATGTAATTGATGGGATTGGAACCAGGTGTGAAGGAAGACAAGACAAAACCAATGGAAAATGAAAAATGGATCAGTGATGGCTAGAAGGTCGGTGACGTCGACCGCCGAACACCGCCCGAACAAGGAGAGGGACCGACTTCGGCGGAAGTCGTGACAACATCTGCAATGTTGTGGACGATAACCATCTGATTACATTTATGCTAATTTACATGAGCTGCATCTGAAGTCAGACGGGATTGTATTTATTTCGATGTTAACAAACCACTTTCTGATTCAAATCAAATCAATTTATGTGAAGGTATTCACCCCCTTGGCATTTTCCCTATTTTGTTGCCTTACAACCTGGAATTAAAATAGATTTTGGTGTACAGGAATCTTTAAGTCATATCATAGATTCTCAATTAGATTGAGGTCTGGGTTTTAATTAGGCCATTCCAAGACATTTAAATGTTTCCCCTTAAACCACTCGAGTGTTGCTTTAGCAGTATGCTTAGGGTCATTGTCCTGCTGGAAGGCGAACCTTCGTCCCAGTCTCAAATCTCTGGAAGACTGAAACAGGTTTCCTTAAAGAATTTCCCTGTATTTAGCTCCATTATTCCTTCAATTCTGACCAGTTTCTCAGTCCCTGCTGATGTAAAACATCTCCACACCATGATGCTTCCACCATGATTCACTGTGGGGATGTTATTCTCGGGGTGATGAGAGGTGTTGGGTTTGTGCCAGACATTGCATTTTCCTTGATGGTCCTAAATCTCAATTTTAGTCTCATCTGATCAGGCTACCTTCTTCCATATGTTTGGGGAGTATCCTACATGCTTTTTGGCAAACACCAAACATGTTTGCTTATTTTTCTCTTGAAGCATTGGCTTTTTTCTTGCCACTCTTCTGTAAAGCCTAGCTGTGTGGAGTGTACGGCTGAAAGCAGTCCTAGCTTTGCAGCTCCTTCAGGGTTATCTTTGGTCTCTTTGTTGCCTCTCTGATTAAAGCCCTCCTTGCCTGGTCCTTGAGTTTTGGTGGGCGGCCCTCTCTTGGCAGGTTTGTTGTGGTGCCATATTCTTTCCATTTATTAATAATGGATTTAATGGTGCTCCGTGGGATGTTCAAAGTTTCGGATATTTTCTATAACCCAACCCTGATCTGTACTTCCCCACAACGTTGTCGCTGACCTGTTTGGAGAGGTCTTCATAGTGCCGTTTGCTTGGTGGTGCCCCTCGCTTAGTGGTGTTGCAGACTCTGAAGCCTTTCACAACAGGTGTATATATACTGAGTGTAAATATCATATATATATAACAGGTGTATATATCATGTGACAGATCATGTGACACTTAGACAGGTGGACTTTATTTAACTAATTATGTTACTTCAGAAGGTAATTGGTTGCACCAGATCTTATTTAGGGGCTGTATAAGTTTTAGAAACAAGTATTTTTTTTTATTTCACTTCACCAATTTGGGCTATTTTGTGTATGTCCATTACATGAATTCCAAATAAAAATCCATTTAAATTACAGGTTGTAATGCAACAAAATAGGAAAAACAACTAGGAGGATGAATACTTTTGCAAGGCACTGTAGGTAGGGCTGAAGTGACTGTGCATAGATAACAAACATTGAGTAACAGCATTGTAAAGAAAAAAGGGGGGAGGTCAATGCCAATAGTCCAGGTGGTCATTTGATTAGTTGTTCAGCATTCTTATGGCCTGGCAGTTGAAGCTGTTAAGAAGCCTTTTGGACCTAGACTTGGTGCTCCGGTACTACTTGCCGTGAGTCTATGACTTGCATCGCTGGAGTATTTGATACTTTTTTGGACCTTCCTCTGACACTGCCTAGTATAGAGGTCCTGGATGGCAGGAAGCTTGGTCCCAGTGATGTACTGGGCCATACGCACTACACTCTGTAGCGCCTTATGATCTGATTCCAGGCAGTTGCCATACCAGGTAGTATTACAATCAGTCAGGATGCTCTCAGTGGTGCAGCTTCAGAACCTTTTGAGGATCTGGGGACTTTTCCTGAAGGAGAATAGGTGTTGTCATGCCGTCTTCACAATTGTCTTGGTGTGTTTGGACCATGATAGTTTGTTAGTGATGTGGACACCAAGGAAGCTTGAAGCTCTCGACCCGCTCCACTACAGCCCCGTCAGTGTGAATGGAGGCGTGTTTATCCCTCCTTTTCCTATTGTTCATGATCAGCTCTGTCTTGCTCGCTTTATAGGGAGAGGTTGTTATCCTGGCACCACATTTCCAGGTCTCTGACCTCCTCCCTATATGCTGTCTCATTGTTGTCGGTGATCAGGCCTACCACTGTTGCGCCATCAGCAAACTTAATGACAGTGTTGGAGTCATGTTTGGCCACGCAGTCGTTGGTGAACAGGGAGTACAGGAGGAGACTAAGCATGCACCCCTGAGGGGCCACCGTGTTGAGGATCAGCATGGCAAATGTGTTGTTGCCTACCCTTACCACGTGGGGGCAGCCAGTCAGGAAGTCAGGGATCCAGTTGCAGAGGGAGTTGTTAAGTCCAAGGGTCCTTAGCTTAGTAACTGTGCACATTGGCAATGTTAACATACAGTGCCTTGCGAAAGTATTCGGCCCCCTTGAACTTTGCGACCGTTTGCCACATTTCAGGCTTCAAACATAAAGATAATAAACTGTATTTTTTTGTGAAGAATCAACAACAAGTGGGACACAATCATGAAGTGGAACGACATTTATTGGATATTTCAAACTTTTTTAACAAATCAAAAACTGAAAAATTGGGCGTGCAAAATTATTCAGCCCCTTTACTTTCAGTGCAGCAAACTCTCTCCAGAAGTTCAGTGAGGATCTCTGAATGATCCAATGTTGACCTAAATGACTAATGATGATAAATACAATCCACCTGTGTGTAATCAAGTCTCCATATAAATGCACCTGCACTGTGATAGTCTCAGAGGTCCGTTAAAAGCGCAGAGAGCATCATGAAGAACAAGGAACACACCAGGCAGGTCCGAGATACTGTTGTGAAGAAGTTTAAAGCTGGATTTGGATACAAAAAGATTTCCCAAGCTTTAAACATCCCAAGGAGCACTGTGCAAGTGATAATATTGAAATGGAAGGAGTATCAGACCACTGCAAATCTACCAAGACCTGGCCGTCCCTCTAAACTTTCAGCTCATACAAGGAGAAGACTGATCAGAGATGCAGCCAAGAGGCCCATGATCACTCTGGATGAACTGCAGAGATCTACAGCTGAGGTGGGAGACTCTGTCCATAGGACAACAATCAGTCGTATATTGCACAAACCTGGCCTTTATGGAAGAGTGGCAAGAAGAAAGCCATTTCTTAAAGATATCCATAAAAAGTGTAGTTTAAAGTTTGCAAAAGACCTGAGACTGGGACGGAGATTTGTCTTCCAACAAGACAATGATCCAAAACACAAAGCAAAATCTACAATGGAATGGTTCAAAAATAAACATATCCAGGTGTTAGAATGGCCAAGTCAAAGTCCAGACCTGAATCCAATCGAGAATCTGTGGAAAGAACTGAAAACTGCTGTCACAAATGCTCTCCATCCAACCTCACTGAGCTCGAGCTGTTTTGCAAGGAGGAATGGGAAAAAAATTCAGTCTCTTGATGTGCAAAACTGATAAAGACATACCCCAAGCGACTTACAGCTGTAATCGCAGCAAAAGGTGGCGCTACAAAGTATTAACTTAAGGGGGCTGAATAATTTTGCACGCCCAATTTTTCAGTTTTTGATTTGTTAAAAAAGTTTTAAATATCCAATAAATGTTGTTCCACTTCATGATTGTGTCCCACTTGTTGTTGATTCTTCACAAAAAAATACAGTTTTATATCTTTATGTTTGAAGCCTGAAATGTGGCAAAAGGTCGCAAAGTTCAAGGGGGCCGAATACTTTCGCAAGGCACTGTATGTTTTCCATGCCAATAAAGCCCCTTGAATTGAATTGGATTTAATTGAATAGTTGAACTACTGAGTGTGACGACCCTCCCACTCTGTCTGCCGTATTCTCTCTTTGTTCTTGTTTCCTTATTAGGATGCCGGTGGGCGGAGTTGGGAGGGTCGTCAGCTACATGGGAAACACCTGGGCCCGGTGTGTCCCAGGATAAATACACCACTTCCCCATTCATGGAGGAGACTCTCCCCATGCACACACCTTTAAAGGTTTTGTTGTGTCTTGGTGGTTTTTGGTTGTTTTCTTTGGCACCTTTCAACACCCTGCATTATCACATTCAAAACACTCACTTACACTACTGATTACACACACCATTGTATATTGTACTTAGTTTACTTTATTTAATAAATATATATTTTGTTACTCCTTATCTCCACGTTGTCTCCCTTTTGTTACGGGTTTTGAGCCGGTTCGTGACAAAAAATAATCCCAAGCGTGTGTTTGGCTGCAGTCAATCTCTGATACATCTGTCTGAGTGCTGCTGAATGTAAAGGAGAGTTGTTATGTAACTGGTAATGGAGGTTTGAGTGTCATGGGTGTGTGTTCTGCAGCTTGTGTACACACACACAAACACACACACAAACAGGTCTGCCTTTCACAGAGCTAACAGGCAGCTAGCCAAGAGGAGGAATGGAGCGTCAATCACAGTAATATTCTTGGCTGACTGAAAGGAGTTTGGTTAATTTGGAAAGGAAAGACATGAACAGAACAACCTCTACTGAACCAACAGCATGTACAAATGTGTGGACAGAATGTGTTTCTATTCTCTGAGAAGGTTGTTTTTGTAAATTCTATTTCTGCCTGCAGTGACTTGTCCATCCTTTGCATGGTGCCAAAACATTTCAAACTACTTTTGTAATACAACTTTAGGTATTTTTTAACGTAAATAATCAATACAATTGAAGACGGGATGATCTGTGTTCAATACAGGAGGAAAACAAACTAGCTAGCTTTCTGGTCAACGCGCCTCTAACAGTACACTTGAAGTGACCTTCGTTTTGAACAGGGCTACTTCATTACACAAAGGAAAAACCTCAACCAATTTCTAAAGACTGGTGACATCCAGTGGAAGCGGTAGCAACTGCAAGAAGGTCCTTTTGAAATCTGGATACCCAATGAAATCCCATTGAAAAGAGAGTGACCTCAAAAAAAAGAAATCTGAATGGTTTGTCCTCGGGTTTCGCCTGCCAAATAAGTTCTGTTATACTCACAGACATGATTCAAACAGATTTAGAAACTTCAGAGTGTTTTCTATCCAGATATACTAATAAAATGCTAATCTTATCTTCGGGGATGAGTAGCAGGCAGTTGAATTTGGGCATGCATTTCATCCGGATGTGAAAATACTGCCCCATGTCACCAACAATCCCCTCATCAATCTACACACAATACACCATAATGACAAAGCTCAAACAGGTTTATAGATATTTTGCAAATGTTAAAATAAACATATGAAAAATATTTAGATAAGTATTCAGACCCTTTACTCAGTAGTTTGTTGAAGCACCTATGGCAGTGGTTACAGCCTCAAGTCTTCTTGGGTATGACACTACAAGCTTAGCACACCTGTATGTGGGGAGTTTCTCCCATTCTTCGCTGAAGTTCGTCTCAAGATCTCCCAGGTTGGATTGGGAGCATCGCTGCACAACTATTTTCAGGTCTCTTCAGAGATGTTCAATCGGGTTCACTGGCCACTATACCATAAAAAATAAACAAATAATAAATTAAATGTATTTATATAGCCCTTCTTACATCAGCTGATATCTCAAAGTGCTGTACAGAAACCCAGCCTAAAACCACAAACAGCAAGCAATGCAGGTGTAGAAGCATGGTGGCTAGGAAAAACTCCCTAGAAAGGCAAAAACCTAGGAAGAAACCTAGAGAGGAACCAGGCTATGAGGGGTGGCCAGTCCTCTTCTGGCTGTGTGGAGATTATAACAGAACATGGCCAAGATGTTCAAATGTTTATAAATGACCAGCATGGTCAAATAATAATAATCACAGTAGTTGTCGAGGATGCAGCAAGTCAGCACCTCAGGAGTAAATGTCAGTTGGCTTTTCATAGCCGATCATTAAGAATATCTCTACCACTCCTGCTGTCTCTAGAGAGTTGAAAACAGCAGGTCTGGGACAGGTAGCACGTCCGGTGAACAGGTCAGGGTTCGATAGCCGCAGGCAGAACAGTTGAAACTGGAGCAGCAGCACGGCCAGGTGGACTGTGGACAGCAAGGAGTCATCATGCCAGGTAGTCCTGAGGCATGGTCCTAGGGCTCAGGTCTTCAGAGAGAGAGAAAGAAAGAAAGAGAATTAGAGAGATACTTAAATTCACACAGGACACTGGATAAGACTGGAGAAGTACTCCAGATATAACAAACTGACCCTAGCCCCCGACACAAACTACTGCAGCAAAAATACTGGAGGCTGAGACAGGAGGGGTCAGGAGACACTGTGGCCCCATCCGATGATACCCCCGGACAAGGCCAAACAGGAAGGATATAACCCCACCCACTTTGCCAAAGCACAGCACCCACACCACTAGAGGGATATCTTCAACCACCAACTTACCATCCTGAGACAAGGCCGAGTATAGCCCACAAAGATCTCCTCCACTGCACAATCCAAGGGGGGGCGCCAACCCAGACAGGAAGATCACGTCAGTGACTCAACCCACTCAAAGTGACGCACCCCTCCTAGGGACGGCATGAAAGAGCACCAGTAAGCCAGTGACTCAGCCCCTGTAATAGGGTTTGAGGCAGAGAATTCCAGTGGAGAGAGGGGAACTGGCCAGGCAGAGACAGCAAGGGCGGTTCGTTTATCCAGAGCCTTTCCGTTTATCTTCACACTCCTGGGCCAGACTACACTCAATCATATGACCCACTGAAGAGATGAGTCTTCAGTAAAGACTTAAAGGTTGAGACCGAAACTGCGTCTCTCACATGGGTAGGCAGACCATTCCATAAAAATTGAGCTCTATAGGAGAAAGCCCTGCCTCCAGCTGTTTGCTTAGAAATTCTAGGGACAATTAGGAGGCCTGCTTCTTGTGACCGTAGCGTACGTGTAGGTATGTACAGTAGGACCAAATCGGAAAGATAGGTAGGAGCAAGCCCCTGTAATGCTTTATAGGTTAGCAGTAAAACATTGAAATCAGCCCTTGCCTTAACAGGAAGCCAGTGTAGGGAGGCTAGCACTGGAGTAATATGATACATTTTTGGGGTTCTAGTCAGGATTCTAACAGCCATATTTAGCACTAACTGAAGCACTAACTGCTTTATCCGGGTAGCCGGAAAGTAGAGCTTTGCAGTAGTCTAACCTAGAACTAACAAAAGCATGGATTAATTTTTCTGCATCATTTTTGGACAGAAAGTCTCAGATTTTTGCAATGTTATGTCGATGGAAAAAAGCTGTCCTTGAAACAGTCTTGATATGTTCATCAAACGAGAGATCAGGGTCCAGAGTAACGTCCTTCACAGTTTTATTTGAGACGACTGTACAACCATCAAGATTAATTGTCAGATTCATCAGAAGATGTCTTTGTTTCTTGAGACCTAGAACAAGCATCTCTGTTTAGTCCGAGTTTAAAAGTCGAAAGTTTGCAGCCATACACTTCCTTATGTCTGAAACACAGGCTTCAAGCGAGGGCAATTTTCACTGTTGAAATGTACAGCTGTGTGTCATCCGCATAGCAGTGAAAGTTAACATTATGTTTTCGAATGACATCCCCAAGAGGTAAAATATATAGTGAAAACAATAGTGGTCCTAAAACAGAACTTTGAAGAACACCGAAATTTACAGTTGATTTGTCAGAGGACAAAACATTCACAGAGACAAACGGATATCTTTCCGACAGATAAGATCTAAACCAGGCCAGAACTTGTCCGTGTAGACCAATTTGGGTTTCCAATCTGTCCAAAAGAATGTGGTGATCGATGGTATCAAAAGCAGCACTAATGTCTAGGAGCACAAGGACAGATGCAGAGCCTCGGTCTGACGCCATTAAAAGGTAATTTACCACCTTCACAAGTGCAGTCTCAGTGCTATGATGGGGTCTAAAACAAGATTGAAGTATTTCGTATACATTGTTTGTCTTTAGGTAGGCAGTGAGTTGCTGCGTAACAGCTTTTTCTAAAATGTTTGAGAGGAATGGAAGATTCGATATAGGCCGATAGTTGTTTATATTTTCTGGATCAAGGTTTGGCTTATTCAAGAGAGGCTTTATTACTGCCACTTTTAGTGAGTTTGGTACACATCCGGTGGATAGATTGACGTTTATTATGGTCAACATAGGAGGGCCAAGCACAGGAAGCAGCTCTTTCAGTAGTTTAATTGGAATAGGTTCCAGTATGCAGTACTAAAACACTTGAGTGTCTCTCTTGATCCTAGGTCCTGGCAGAGTTGTGCAGACTCAGGACAACTGAGCTTTGGAGGAATACGCAGATTTAAAGAGAAGTCCGTAATTCGCTTTCTAATGATCATGATCTTGTCCTCAAAGAAGTTCATGAATTTATTACTGCTGAAGTGAAAGCCATCCTCACTTGGGGAATGCTGCTTTTTAGTTAGCTCTGCGACAGTATCAAAAAGACATGTCGGATTGTTCTTATTTTCCTCAATTAAGTTGGAAAAATAGGATGATCGAGCAGCAGTGAGGGCTCTTCGAAACTGCACGGTACTGTCTTTCCAAGCTAGTCAGAAGACTTCCAGTTGTGTGACGCTATTTCCGTTCCAATTTTCTGGAAGCTTGCTTCAGAGCTCGGGTATTTTCTGTATGCCAGGGAGCTAGTTTCTTATGACAAATGTTTTTAGGGGTGCAACTGCATCTAGGGTATTGTGCAAGGTTAAATTGGGTTCCTCAGTTAGGTGGTTAACTGATTTTTGTCCTCTGACCTCCTTGGGTAGGCAGAGGGAGACTGGAAGGGCATCAAGGAATCTTTGTGTTGTCTGAGAATTTATAGCACGACTTTTGATTGGTTGGGGTCTGAGCAGATTATTTGTTGCGATAGCAAATGCAATAAAATGGTGGTCCGATAGTCCAGGATTATGAGGAAAAACATTAAGATCCGCAACATTTATTCCATGGGAAAGAACTATGTCCAGAGTATGTCAGTGACAGTGAGTAGGTCCAGAGACATGTTGGACAAAACCCACTGAGTCGATGATGGCTCTGAAAGCCTTTTGGAGCGGGTCTGTAGACTTTTCCATATGAATATTAAAGTCACCAAAAATGTGAATATTATCTGCTATGACTACAAGCTCCGATAGGAATTCAGGGAACTAAGTGAGGAACGCTGTATATGGCCCAGGAGGCCTGTAAACAGTAGCTATAAAAAGTGATGTAGTAGGCTGCATAGATTTCATGACTAGAAGCTCAAAAGACAAAAACATAAACTTTTTTTTGTAAATTGAAATTTGCTATCGTAAATGTTAGCAACACCTCCGCCTTTGCGGGATGCATGGGGGATATGGTCACTAGTGTAACCAGGAGGTGAGGCCTCATTTAACACAGTAAATTCATCAGGCTTAAGCCATGTTTCAGTCAAGCCAATCAAATCAAGATTATGATCAGTGATTAGTTCATTGACTATAACTGCCTTTGAAGTGAGGAATCTAACATTAAGTAGCCCTATTTTGAGATGTGAGGTATCACGATCTTTTTCAATAATGGCAGGAATGGAGGAGGTCTTTATCCTAGTGATATTGCTAAGGCGAACACCGCCATGTTTAGTTTTGCCCAACCTAGGTCGAGGCACAGACACGGTCTCAATGGGGATAGCTGAGCTGACGACACTGACTGTGCTAGTGGCAGACTCCACTAAGCTGGCAGGCTGGCTAACAGCCTGCTGCCTGGCCTGCACCCTATTTCATTGTGGAGCTAGAGAAGTTAGAGCCCTGTCTATGTTGGTAGATAAGATGAGAGCACCCCTCCAGCTAGGATGGAGTCTGTCACTCCTCAGCAGACCAGGCTTGGTCCTGTTTGTGGGTGAGTCCCAAAAAGAGGGCCAATTATCTACAAGTTCTATCTTTTGGGAGGAGCAGAAAACAGTTTTCAACCAGCGATTGAGTTGTGAGACTGCTGTAGAGCTCATCACTCCCCCTAACTGGGAGGGGGCCAGAGATAATTACTCGATGCCGACACATCTTTGTAGCTGATTTACACGCTGAAGCTATGTTGCGCTTGGTGACCTCTGACTGTTTCATCCTAACATCGTTGGTGCCGACGTGGATAACAATATCTCTATACTCTCTAAACTCGCCAGTTTTAGCTTTAGCCAGCACCATCTTCAGATTAGCCTTAAAGGCCTGATTGGTGGAGTGCTGCAGACATGGTTGTCCTTCTGGAAGGTTCTCCCATCTCCACAGAGGAACTCTGGAGTCCTGTCAGAGTGACCATTGGGTTCTTGGTCACCTCCCTGACCAAGGCCGTTTTCCTCTGTTTACTCAGTTTGGCCGGGCAGCCAGCTCTAGGAAGAGTTTTGGTGGTTCCAAACTTCTTTCATTTAAGAATGATGGAGGCCACTGTGTTCTTGGGGACCTTCAATGCTGCAGACATTTTTTGGTACCCTACCCCAGATCTCGACATAATCCTGTCTCGGAGCTCTACGGACAATTCCTTTGACCTCATGGCTTGGTTTTTGCTCTGACATGCACTGTCAACTGTGGGACCTTATATAGACAGATGTTTGCCTTTCGAAATCATGTCCAATCAATTGAATAGTCTCCAATCAAGTTGTAGAAACATCTCAATGTAAAATGTAGTTGCTTAGTTATTATGGGTTATTGTTTGTAGCTTGATGAGGGAGAAAAAAAATCATCAATTTTAGAATAAGGCTGTAATGTCACAAAATGTGAAAAAGTCAATGGGTCTGAATACTTTCCGAATGCTCCGTATGTAACTCTAAATTGGATGAGGTGATTTTATACATGGGTAAGCAGAATTAGGGTTCTATTCAATCCGTATCACGGAAATCCAGCATGACAGCGTGAAATAACTTTAAAGGCAATGTTCCCGCATCAGCAGAGACTGCATTTACGGCAGACACTACCGATGACAGTTCAATAGGAAACTACCATTCAATCAGTAACGTTTCATCGATACAGACTGAATAGAGCCCTTAGTTCTTATGCTACTGTTGTGACTTTATTGGAACAAAAATATGTATTATCAAATCCAAACCAATGGATGATTTATATTGCTTTAATGTCTTTGAAGCAGTGCGTTTGAAGAGTCATGTAAAATTAACAGAGATGAGACAAAATTAGTGAAGGAAGGTATTTTCTGTCATTATCACAGACATGCTGATTCAGAGGAGAGGAGACCATTCTCTTGTGTCCTTAGGCGCCACAGGGCAGTATGCTGCCAACGGACACCTTCTCCCATTTACATCTCCTCAGTTCTGCCTCACACTCTCGCTCAGCATATGGGTAGCACTGTCAGCCTCAGCCCCCAGACAGATACACAGACTCAACCCTGTCCTCAAAGCGACACCTGTTTGTTAGTCCTGTTAGAAGGAGACAATGAAAATAGGACAAGGAAAATGTCCTTGAGATCTGGTGCAGTTTGTACACACGGGAACACCAACACACACATATGCACACATGCTCATTTGCATGCGGTTGCCCATGTAAGTACACACAAAAAAAGTCTGAGAGGGGTCAGAAAGACAGAGTTGGTGGCACACACTTCTTGAGATGATCTGGACAAAAGAGCAACATGAAAACCTGAAACCGCTGAAATTAGGTCAGTTTTGTGTTTCCTCTCCTGGTGGTCAAGATGTGAACTTGAGGCTGAGCTGATCTTATATCTGTGTCTAAGGAAATATTATAGAATTTATCATAGCTCCTAGTTAGAATATGCAGTCAAAAGGTGCCAAAAAGGTTGGTAAAACGTACGCGCAATCTTAAGCCAGTTTCTCCCATGGTTTGGATTGCACTGTTGGGTCATCAAGGGGATTGAGCGTTTTGGGTGCAGAATTCATAAAGGAAAGAAGGGAAAAAAATAACATATTTAATCTGAATTATCCGAGGGGAGAGAATACCATCAGGTAATAGTTGCAGAATGAATACATCTCCAGATTGGTGGAACTGGGTATGGTGTTTGTGAAATGCAGCTGAATCAAGGTAACCTACCCTGGTGATGCTATGTGATGGTATTGGGGTCCGGTGACCCAGAGGATCTCTGTGTCTCCCCTCAGGTTAGGACAGAGGGATCATATCTCCTATGCCATAGGTGGGCTTGCAGTGGGAGCCTATGACAGCATTTTGAAGGGATGGGACATGACACCTGGAGCATGGCAAAAGATGAGGGAACAATCATAATGATGTTGTGTGGTGTGTGTGTGTTTGTGTGTGTGCGCGCGGTCGTCATTGAAGCACAACTTACTCTTGCACTCTTTGGGAGCTGTGCTCCATGTCTGATCACCAGTGCACTCTGTGATTCTAATTCCAATCAGATGGCAACCCTCCATACAGGTGTATTAAATCTTACTGTCCACCATAAACATCTTTTGGATCCTGAGTTTAACAGCACAAATGATGGTCAAACACAGTCAAACCATTTCCAGATTGTGATATCTACTAATGTAGGAACTTACAACAACTGCATTATAATAAAAAGACTGAAACGACTACATGGTAGACTAGGGTGTTGTACAAGCTTCTGGAGCCAGCCCAGTGCAAATACATGGTGATTAGTTCATCCACAGTTGTGTTAGTGCGAGTTTAGAGCAAACGTCTATATGCCCTGTAGCTTTGCTTTATCTTGGCCAGGTCGCAGTTGTAAATGGGAACCTGTTCTCAACTAGCCTACCTGGTTAAATAAAGGTGGAAAAAAAGAAGAAAAAAAAGAAAAGCTCTCCAGCAGCAGCACTGAAGGAAACAGGCAGTAGTATAGTGGCTGTCTGTCCATCTCTTCTTACCACGACAGTCATTAGGGAGAGGAGGTGTGCTTCCACAGGTCTCGAGGTGAAAGCACTGAGGCTCCATGGTCCTGGAAGTAAACAAACAAACAAACCAACAAACAAACCAACAGGCGTACACCAAACAGACGTTCAGTAAGGTAACAGCAGGATAATATGAAGGCTGAATTAATAGAAGACAGCAATGTGTTGCTCCTGCTATGCTTTACCAACACTGTCTTTGCTTGCCTGATTAGCACTTTGGCCTGCAGAAGTACTTTGTGAAAGGTGCTATGTATACAGTCCATGTCATGTATTTGTTGTGTTGTGTTCATGTATAAAGTATTATCACTAAAGTCAACAGAAGCTGCAATGATTCTAACAGGATGTATTGCATGTCTCAGTTGCTATGGCAGCCTGCCGTCACCCTGGCCTCCCCTTTGCAGTGATGGCAGCCTCTGAGGGGCATGAGTACTGCATGTGCGGGTTCGTGACCTCTGACTTACAGAGCAGTAAGTCCAGCCAGACCAGCAAGACCAGCTGCCATGGATCACCCCTTAAGGAGGGAGGGAGGGAAATAATGGTTGAATGTAGGGTTGTGGTGAACGAAACAAGGAGAGTGAAAGGGGAAGGAAGGATGGAGAGAGAGAGGGGTTATGCATATATCTGTATGTACAGTATGTCTGAAAGCACCCAGAAATAAATACACAAATACTGTCATCTGGAGTATCCACAAGACATGTAAAATGTTACCTACCCTCTACCTCCTTCCCCTTCTCACAGGCCAGTCTGTACCAGGTTTAAAGATGTATTTACACTCATTCCCCTCTATCACCACCAGGCTGTTGTTCCTGCAGGGCTGGCTGAAGCAAGGGTGCCTTTCATTCAGGTACTGCTCTATGGCTGTCTTCAAATGGAGCCTATTCTCCCCAGCACACTGCACCTCCTTTACCAGCTCATACAGAGGCCTCATCTGGAAACATGCACACCACACACAACATGGGACGAGTAATATAGCAAGCGTTTTCCCCAGCTTTTTTTACTCTACCTTTGTATGTAATCAAGCAATGATGCCAATAATCTCCCCAACAAACCGAAAACATTCCCAGGACATTAGCTAAGATCCCCATTAAGTTCACTAAAATGTTGTGCACAACATCTGTAACAGCCACCACAGAACATTCCACAAAAGTTTAGGTTTCCAGGTAACAACACAATGTACCAGTAACGTTTACCCAGCAAACCAAAATTGGTTCTGTGAAAGTTCCCAGAACATTTGTTAGGTTGTGGCAAATGTTCTCATAACACAAACACTGTCCAGTAGTGCTGATGATTATACAAGGTTTGTATGAAACATTCTGCTGATGTTGCAAGACCGTCCCCAGGACACATTTAGTCTGTTCTTTAAAGGTTCCCAGAATGTTCAATTAGGTTGTGGGAACAGTCTGGTGGGAACATTGTAGGGACATCACAAAAGGTGTTCCCTAAACACACAAAAAAACGGTCCAGTTGTGCGGCTGAATATACAATGTTTCTTCTAGGGTGTAAAAGAACATTCACTTGATGTTACAAGAACGCTCCCAGAACGCATTTACACTTTTTTGGTTACTACACGATTGCATATGTGTTATTTCATAATTTTGATGTCTTTCTCTATTCTTCTAGAATGTAGAAAATAGTGCAAAAAATAAAAACCCTGGAATGAGTAGTTGTGTCCAAACTTTTTACTGGTACTGTAGGTAGGGATAAAGTCGATAGTCCAACTGTGGTTAGTCCAACGTCATCATCCTGTTGCTCTCTGATAGCCATTGAACTCTACCGTGCAAATATAGCATGTGTTATAGGGAAATAATTCCCTCTCTAGAATCCCCTTCAAGCCAGTCAGAAACAAGGATTCAACCATTCCATGGTATAAATACAGGGATTCCAATGCAGTTGACACTTTAGCTGCAGCTCATACAGTTACACTACATGTAACTTTCACCATTACTTTGGTGTCCAGCCAAATGCTAGAATCAAACTATACTATATAAAGGTGGGTTCCAAGGACGTCAAAAAGCTCTGATGGCCATTATTAAACCATTATTATATACTTTGTTTTTTTAGTCTTGTTCACCATCTGTTGTCGGGCACCATGCTCCAACTCACTGCCATTGGGGCCAGCAGTTTAACCAACAGAGATGACATGTTCTAGCCATGGCACTCTGTTACTCCCACTACTACTGTATGTCACTAGAATGATACATCTGAGGTGTCTATATTAGGACAGCCTCTGTCTCAGCTGGAGCTGATCCAGTCTCAGCAGGAGTTGCCTGAGTTGTCTCACCCATCTGTTTCTCTGTTTCTTAGTCGATGCTGAGTAAGGCGTGGAAGAGTTCGCACAGAGTCCCCTCAGACAGGTAATGGGTTTCAAACCTTTTCACCACTGTCCTATAGCTGGCGTTCCAGAACCTTCTCAGACATAGAACGGTATCCTCTGGCATTGTTATGGAACTGAGCCAACTCCACATTGTTCTTTACCACCAATAGGTGGTTCTTCTATGCAGCAAAAAAACAAGTGTCACAATAGGCTAATTTTAACAGTTTTCAAAAATGTAACTATCATCTCTGGAAGAAGAGAGGTGTGAGAGGAGAAAACAATGAATATCAAGTAAATAGTGGAAAATTAAATAAAACATAACCCTTGGTAGAAGTAGACCTGTCACCATCGTCGTAAGGAGCCGACCAAAATGCAGCGTGGTATGTGTTCATTATTTTTTTTTTTATTAAAGAAAACGCTGAATACAAACTATACAAAACAATAAATGAATAACGACCATGAAGCTATAATGAGAACTGTGCTGACACAAGCAACTAACATAGACAATCACCCACAAACAAACAGTGAAACCCAGGCTACCTAAGTATGATTCTCAATCAGAGACAACTAATGACACCTGCCTCTGATTGAGAACCATACTAGGCTGAAACATAGAAATCCCAAAATCATAGAAAAACAAACATAGACTGCCCACCCCAACTCACGCCCTGACCATACTAAATAACGACAAAACAAAGGAAATAAAGGTCAGAACGTGACAAGACCACTATAATACAGGTCAGGTCACTCTTGACACCCCCCTCCACTCCACTTCGCTGAAAAACATTTTAGTGTAATTTTCCTTCAATTCTACACATTTTGCCATAGGACATACAGAAAATGTTGTAGTTTTAAAGCAAATCTAAACAAAACACATCACTGAGTACCACTCTCCATATTTTCAAGCATGGTGGTGACTGCATGATGTTAGGGGTATGCTTGTCATCTTCAAGGACTAGGGAGTTTGTTAAGATACAAAGAAACGGAATAGAGCTAAGAACAGGCAAAATCCTAGAGGAACACCTGGTTCAGTCTGCTTTCCAAAAGTCATTGGAAGACAAATTCACCATTCAGCAGGACAATAACCTTAAACATAAGGCCAAATATACACTTGAGTTGCTTACCGAGATGACATTGATGTTCCTGAGCGGCCTAATTATAGTTTTGACTTAAATCTGGTTGAAAAGCTGACAAGACTTTAAAATGGTCGTCTAGCAATGATCAACCGCCAACTTGACAGAGCTTGAAGAATTTTGTGCAAATGTTGTACAATCCAGGTGTGCAAAGCTCTTAGAGACTTACTCAGAAATACTCACAGCTTAATCACGGCCTAATGTTATTCTAACATGTATTGACTCAGCGGTGTGAATACTTATGTACATGAGATATTTCTGTAATACATTTTTCAATAAATGTGCAACAATTTCTAAGAACATGTTTTCACTTTGTTACTATGGGGTATTATGTGAGCTGGTGAGGAAAACAATCTATTTAATCCATTTTCAATTTAGGCTGTAACACAAAAAAAATGTTGTATGAATACTTTCTGAAGGTACTGTATACCACAACATTGGTTGCCATTCATGAATCAAAGCATGAGTTTAGTGGAGCTCATGGTCATGACTTCTGATGATTGGTTTGGTTCCTTACCTGTGTTTTAGTGCAGCCGTCACACTCTGACCACTTGCCATATGATCCCCAGTGGCAATGCGCCATTTCCACACAATTAATGGGTGAGGAGAGGAGAGGAGAGGAGAGGAGAGGAGAGGAGAGGAGAGGAGAGGAGAGGAGAGGGAGAGGAGAGGAGAGGAGAGGAGAGGAGAGGAGAGGAGAGGGAGAGGAGAGGAGAGGAGAGAGGAGAGAGGAGAGGAGAGGAGAGGAGGAATGCTGCGGTTAAATTCTATTTACTTCGTGTATTTTACAACTCTTTCAAAAAGACTAAGTCTAAGGATTCTATCAGATCCATGCTAGCCGACACCCACAGTGGTTGTTTTGGCTGTGTCGGAGGAGCTCCGTGTGTTAGTTTATCACGGACATACCCAACTTTATAATCTGACAAATCCCATGTAGTTGCGTTAGAAGTTCAAACACTGGAATGCCTGGTCTAATTGTCTTCACCTTGATTAGACTGACCTGTCACTGTCCCCCCCCCCACATCCAAATTAACATCAAAACATGCATTAGCCCACACTTTCTATCTCCGTTTTGATAGTAAGGAAGGGAACGGTTTGTAACGTGGATAATAATGAAGGGAGTGGTTTGTAACGTGGATAATAATGAAGGGAGTGGTTTGTAACGTGGATAATAATGAAGGGAGTGGTTTGTAACGTGGATAATAATGAAGGGAGTGGTTTGTAACGTGGATAATGAGGAAGGGAGTGGTTTGTAACATGGATAGTAATGAAGGGAGTGGTTTGTAACGTGGATAATATTGAAGGGAGTGGTTTGTAACGTGGATAATAATGAAGGGAGTGGTTTGTAACGTGGATAATAATGAAGGGAGTGGTTTGTGACGTGGATAATAATGAAGGGAGTAGTTTGTGACGTGGATAATAATGAAGGGAGTGGTTTGTAACGTGGATAATAATGAAGGGAGTGGTTTGTAATGTGGATAATAATGAAGGGAGTGGTTTGTAACGTGGATAATAATGAAGGGAGTGGTTTGTAACGTGGATAATAATGAAGGGAGTGGTTTGTAACGTGGATAATAATGAAGGGAGTGGTTTGTAACGTGGATAATGAGGAAGGGAGTGGTTTGTAATGTGGATAATAATGAAGGGAGTGGTTTGTAATGTGGATAATAATGAAGGGAATGGTTTGTAACGTGGATAATAATGAAGGGAGTGGTTTGTAATGCGGATAATAATGAAGGGAGTGGTTTGTAACGTGGATAATAATGAAGGGAGTGGTTTGTAACGTGGATAATAAGGAAGGGAGTGGTTTGTAACGTGGATAATAATGAAGGGAGTGGTTTGTAACGTGGATAATAATGAAGGGAGTGGTTTGTAACGTGGATAATAATGAAGGGAGTGGTTTGTAACGTGGATAATAATGAAGGGAGTGGTTTGTAACGTGGATAATGAGGAAGGGAGTGGTTTGTAATGTGGATAATAATGAAGGGAGTGGTTTGTAATGTGGATAATAATGAAGGGAATGGTTTGTAACGTGGATAATAATGAAGGGAGTGGTTTGTAATGCGGATAATAATGAAGGGAGTGGTTTGTAACGTGGATAATAATGAAGGGAGTGGTTTGTAACGTGGATAATAAGGAAGGGAGTGGTTTGAACTTGTATCGCGGATAATAATAAGGACGGGAGTGGTTGTGTCACACAAGAGCAGCCACCTAAATTTGACAGCTCCTGCCGCACTTACTCTACCACCTCCAAGACATCAGCTATGAGGATGTCTGCCAACGCGGGTTAATGCTCCATCGGATTGAATTGAAGTCTAAGACTATACAGCACAACTGTTTTGAACCACTTGATTAATAGTAGAAATCATCTGAGTATATTAAAAGAGGGAAGTAGGGAATAAATGTGAATCAGCTTACCTTCATGGTGAGAGTGTACATGAGCTCTCTATGGCTGAGGACACTTCAAAGTATTATATTGTTCAGTGTCTCTCTCCCATTCACACAAAAACACACATACATACACAAAAAGTATGTGACCCCTTCCTGCCAAAGGGTCAGATAATTGCGGGAAGAGATTATTCTAAGGAACTTTTTTTTTCCTTCCAAGGAACCAGAATGTTTCTTTTTACATTAGAGAAGGAGAACATACATTATTGTTTGATTGTTCTTCTGCCAAAACTACTCTCGTTGTGACCCTACAATAATACAATTATTATTCTAAAACAGAAACAGTCAAAAAGTCTCCTCTTTTGCTCCCTATCTGCAACGATTGTCTCCTCTTTTGCTCCCTATCTGCAGCGATCGTCTCCTCTTTTGCTCCCTATCTGCAGTGATCGTTTCCTCTTTTGCTCCCTATCTGCAGTGATCGTCTCCTCTTTTGCCTTCTATCAGCAGTAATCGTCTCCTCTTTTACTCCCTATCAGCAGTGATCGTCTCCTCTTTTGCTCCTTATCAGCAGTGATCGTCTCCTCTTTTGCTCCTTATCAGCAGTGATTGTCTCCTCTTTTACTCCCTATTTGCAGTGATCGTCTCCTCTTTTACTCCATATTTGCAGTGATCATCTCCTCTTTTGCCTTCTATCAGCAGTAATCGTCTCCTCTTTTACTCCCTATCAGCAGTGATCGTCTCCTCTTTTGCTCCTTATCAGCAGTGATCGTCTCCTCTTTTGCTCCTTATCAGCAGTGATTGTCTCCTCTTTTACTCCCTATTTGCAGTGATCGTCTCCTCTTTTACTCCATATTTGCAGTGATCATCTCCTCTTTTGCTCCATATCAGCAGTGATCGTCTCCTCTTTTGCCTTCTACCAGCAGTAATCGTCTCCTCTTCTGCTCCCTATCAGCAGTGATCGTCTCCTCTTTTGTTCCATATCAGCAGTGATCATCTCCTCTTTTACTCCATATCAGCAGTGATCATCTCCTCTTTGCTCCATATCAGCAGTGATCGTCTCCTCTTTTACTCCCTATCAGCAGTGATCGTCTCCTCTTTTACTCCCTATCAGCAGTGATCGTCTCCTCTTTTACTCCCTATCAACAGTGATCGTCTCCTCTTTTGCTCCATATCAGCAGTGATCGTCTCCTCTTTTGCTCCCTATCATCAGTGATCGTCTCCTCTTTTACTCCCTATCAGCAGTGATTGTCTCCTCTTTTACTCCCTATCAGCAGTGATCGTCTCCTCTTTTGCTCCCTATCAGCAGTGATCGTCTCCTCTTTTGCTCCCTATCAGCAGTGATCGTCTCCTCTTTTGCTCCCTTTCTGCAGTGATCGTCTCCTCTTTTGCTCCATATCTGCAGTTTAATGTATTTATTTATTTATTTATTTTTATTTCACCTTTATTTAACCAGGTAGGCTAGTTGAGAACAAGTTCTCATTTACAACTGTGACCTGGCCAAGATAAAGCATAGCAGTGTGAACAGACAACACAGAGTTACACATGGAGTAAACAATTAACAAGTCAATAACACAGTAGAAAAAAAAGAGAGTCTATATACATTGTGTGCAAAAGGCATGAGGAGGTAGGCGAATAATTACAATTTTGCAGATTTACACTGGAGTGATAAATGATCAGATGGTCATGTACAGGTAGAGATACTGGTGTGCAAAAGAGCAGAAAAGTAAATAAATATAAACAGTATGGGGATGATCTTCTTTTGCTCCAGTGTAAATCTGCAAAATTGTAATTATTCGCCTACCTCCTCATGGCTTTTGCACACAATGTATATAGACTCTCTTTTTTTCTGTTCACACTGCTATCAGCAGTGATCTGAAAATAGAGAATAAGTTCAAGAGTAACTGAAAGGCCTATGTGGCATCGATATGAGTCAGAAACAGTTATTTTAGTGTCAAAATTTACTACAAAGTGTAAATAGGTTAATTTTGGTCATACAGTCAGTAGCGTCTACAACAGAGATTTGTAAGGAATCTAGGGTACATAAGTTTCCTTGTGTTGGGTTTATTTCAACCCTGCCCACAGGTCCACAGCACCCAAGAAATCATCAATTCGGAGTGCAGTTGCATGCAACCTTATTGTAATTACCAACATATGGGTGCGGAGCACATACTGACTGTGGTAAATTTAGTTTGACTTTGGATATCCATGGGGTTACTTTTTTTAACGTGTTTTATTTTTATTTAACAAGGCAAGTCAGTTAAGAAAAAAGTATTATTTTCAATGATGGCCTAGGAACAGTGGGTTAACTGACTGTTCAGGGGCAGAACGACAGATTAGTACCTTGTCAGCTTGGGGATTTGAACTTGCAACCTTTCAGTTACTAGTCCAACACTCTAACCACTAGGCTGCCCTGCCGCCCATCAGTAAAGACTATTAGTAAATTACACAATGTACATGGGACAACATTTGTACATTTCAATAGCTCCTAATTTCAATGACGTAAAAACCTCAAACCAACTATAAATTGTATAAATTCATACAGAAATAAGCATATAATGACAAAGTAAAAGTGTTCAACATGAAAATATTGACCCATATACGTGGTGTAATTTATTCTATCCAAAGTCAAACCAACTGTGTTTGCCACAGTCGCACACCAGCAGGCTGAAGCTAATTGGCGAAATGATGAGTGACTGTAACTGTGTACTGTTTTGGCAGAGTGAATGTACAAGCGCTTCCCATGTGTGAACAAACACTCAGGAGGCACCCACATCAAAGCACGCCTCCAAGACTTAAATCTCATTCTCAGTAGCATTTCTCAATGAAGAGAACTGCAACTAAGGCTACATCAGCCAGTTCAGCACCCCTTAAAGCTGGAATCCATAGCGGTGAAACTGCCTCGTCCGTTTGCATTATTACATCAACAAAGAAATGACTTCAAAACACAAACTTTTTTTTTTCTCTGACATAATTGCGCATCATTGGAGGTGCAATAGAACAGTAGAGTACAGAGCCCCACAGTGGAGGTGTCATAATACCCATAAAACCTAGCAGTCAAACAGGGAAATGGTTCCAATAGTTTTTCCACCATTCATTTTTTCCCAAAGGGTCATTTACAAATGATGCATTTGTGTTTAGTGAGTCCGCCAGATCAGAGGCATGAGGGATGACCAGGGAGGTTCTGTTGATACGTGGGTGAATTGGACCGTTTTCTGTCCTGCTAAGCATTCTAAACGTAATGAGTACTTTTGGGTGTCAGGGAAAATTGAAGGAAGACAAAGTACATTATTTTATTTAGGAATGTAGTGAAGTAAATTATGTCAAAAATATAAATAGTAAAGTACAGATACCCCCAAAAACAACTTAAGTAGTACTTTAAAGTATTTTTACTTAATGGGTATCATGACTCTTACTGTGGTAATCTATTCACTAAGAATTATTTTTACCACAATGCAGGATGCTCCTTTGCCCCATTTCATAAACAAAACAAAAACAATAAGAAATGCGCCTGCCTGGGGCAACCAGCTGGATCTCAGCTTTAAAGCAATATGGAGGATGTCTAGTAGGTGTTTCACCTTCCAAGTTCTCAGTGAAGACAAGGGTAAAAACAAAGATAGGTAGCAGTTTTACACTTTTACTCGACAATAGTCCAACTGTACTGGCTGCATGCATTTTCTGCCTGAGATAAGCAATACCCTCTGCAAAACACTAGGGGGCAACATAGAGCTGTTTCACCCTCACGTGTCTGGCACTACTGGCATCTCCAACAATTACAGTAAGCTGGATCAAGTATGTATGAAACAAAGTAGACTTTTTTGATTTGTGTTGTTGTTGATGTCTGTAGGAAGTCCTGCTGTGTAAGATGAAACACCAAGCTCGCTCTGTAGGGCTGTTATTAGCCTGCTGACCAAAAATATAATTTAGCAGATAATGGTGACAAGGTGGTGGCTAAGGAGACGTAGACATACACATAGACACACACGTAGGCATGCAGGCACTCACACGCACACACACACACACACACACACACACACACACACACACACACACACACACACACACACACACACACACACACACACACACACACACACACACACACACACACACACACACGCACACACACACACACATGCATTACATAGTTGCCAAATCCTACCCTCTATTTGAAAAACGGATATTTACTCATATTGAAGGAGCACATATCCTGACATGATTTGGATCCACAGAGAAACCCAGGATGGATCCTCTGCTGTTTATGCAGGGAGCGTAATGTTCAAATGTGAGGAAACTACATCCACTTATAATTGTTGACATACATCAGCTGTCAGTGTGTCCCTGAAGGCAGAGGGAGCTAACAGGTCTGTATGCATATCGAGCCCCTGCAGGCTGCCAGTATAATGGATGGTCTGAATAAGCAGGTGGAAACTATGTAACCCTCCTCTGGAATTTGAAACTCCTCCACTAGAATAGGGAAGTCATATTTGTCTGACTAGGGATGTTAATGTATCCCCTCTGTATAACCACCTGTCTGTCTGTCTGTCTGTATGTCTGTCTGTCATTACACTGTAACTGGTTCAGGGTTATTGCTAGGTTAGAGTTAGGGTTGTGGCTAGGGTTAGGATTGAGATGGGGAGTAGACATGAAGCTGTTCGGGTTACCCCAAAAAATGAACTCTAACTCTCTGAATTCTCAATGCAACCCCAGAAAGTGTTGCGTGTAATGTGACTCAGCTAAGTACTCCAGGACCCATGCCTGGGCTAAGTAGAGAGTTTGCTACGCTGTCAGCCAGCAAACCATGTCTTCCATTAAAGCTGATCTCAGGGTTTGATTGCCCTTTTAAAGAGTCATCTAAGACTGCCATCTGGCCTGCGTAGGCCTGCTGAGGTAGAGGCAATTGCCATCTGCTTTGAGGATGTGATGAATGTGATGAATATAATTTAAAAGTGTTTCTCAGGCTTGAGTGTTTTTGTGTTTTATTATTTTTTATTATATATTATATACAGTGCATTCGGAAAGTATTCAGACCCCTTCCATTTTTTCACATTTTGTTACATTACATTATTTTGTTACATTACGTAACGTATTTTATTTACAAATGTATTCATTTTTTCCCCCCTCATCAATCTACACGCAATACTCCATAATGACAAAGCGAAAACAGGTTTTTACAAAATGTTGCTAATGTATTACAAATAAAAAACAGAAATACCTTATTTACATAAGTATTCAGATCCTTTGCTATGAGACTCGAAATTAAGCTCAGCTGCATCCTGTTTCCTTTGATCATCCTTGAGATGCATCTACAACTTGATTGAAATCCACCTGTGGTAAATTCAATTGGTTGCACATGATTTGAAAAGGCACACACCTATAAGGTCCCACAGTTGACAGTGACTGTCAGAGCAAAAACCAAGCCATGAAGTCGAAGGAATTGTCCGTAGAGCTCCGAGACAGGATTGTGTCAACGCACAGATCTGGAGAAGGGTACCAACAAATTTCTGCAGCATTCTTAAATGGAAGAAGTTTGGAACCACCAAGACTCTTCCTAGAACTGGCCGCCCGGCCAAACTGAGCAATCGGGGCAGAAGGGCCTTGGTCAGGGAGGTGACCAAGAAGCCGATGGTCACTTTAACAGAACTCCAGAGTTCCTCTGTGGAGATGCGAGTACCTTGCAGAAGGACAACCATCTCTGCAGCACTCCACCAATGAGGCCTTCATGGTAGAGTGGCCAGACTGATGCCACTCCTCAGTAAAAGGCCCATGACGGGCCGCTTGGAATTTGCCAAAAGGCACCTAAAGGACTTTCAGACCATGAGAAAAAAGTTTCTCTGAGAACCAAGATTGAACTCTGTGGCCTGAATGCCTGGAGGAAATCTGGCACCATCACTACAGTGAAGCATGGTGGTGGCAGCATCATGTTGTTTTTCAGCAGGATGGACTAGGAGACTAGTCAGGATCGAGGGAAAGATTAACAGAGCAAAGTACAGAGAGATCCTTGATAAAAACCTGCTCCAGAGCACTCAGGCCCACTCTGACTGAGTCGAAGGTTCACCTTCCAACAGGACAACGACCAAAAGCACACAGCCAAGACAATGCAGGAGTGGCATCAGGACAAGTCTCCAATTTTCCTTGAGTGGCCCAGCCAGAGCCCGTTCCTTGAACGGGAAAAAAACTGAAAATAGCTGAGCCATCAAATCGGTGAGCACCTGTTCTTGCGATCATTGTCACGAAGCCACACCAGTCCCTCCTGCGTTAGAAGTTCAGAACGAGAACGTGTAGGCTATATAGAAATAATTACGCTCAAACTGAAAAATCATAAAACGAAATAATGAGGGTTTCTATCATCATAATGGACGTGTAGATCTGACATTTCACTGTTCGAAGTTGTAAACAAGACTGAATGGGATTTCTGTTAATATGGCTATGTGCAGCCAATGGCAACATCTGCTTTTGGTATAATGCCATCATCGCCAAGACAACCTATGTGGATGTCAGCTAAAACGAAGCTGATTGAATAGAGCCCTTAGTTATCCTCTCTCTGCAAAGACAAAGACCACAACCTGAAAGTCAGAGTAAAGTTGTGAACAGCTTTATATTTGTGTTAGTCCCATTTCAGTGGTGGAGAGGATTAATTCCAGAGATGACACTACGAAGCTACAGGTTTGAATCCTTGGTGGAGGGGATTCATTCCAGAGATGACACTACGAAGCTACAGGTTTGAATCCTTGGTGGAGGGGATTCATTCCAGAGATGACACTACGAAGCTACAGGTTTGAATCCTTGGTGGAGGGGATTCATTCCAGAGATGACACTACGAAGCTACAGGTTTGAATCCTTGCAGGCGACTTTCAAGAAAATACTGTGAAACCATGTTTGTATAATCAATGTCTAATAAACTGTTAAATAATAAATAATTGCCATATGTGTTTCTACATGAACTGTCAAACATCAGTAAATCCTCAACAGTATTTTTTGTGTTTTGAGAACCTGTATCTTGTAATGTCCCCACACTATTTTCACAACATAATGAAATGTTTTCGGAACTTTAACATTCTTGCAACATCAGAGGAATGTTTTATATTACTCTAATACCAACATTGTATAACCATAAACACAACAGGACAGATTTGTTATAACTTCTGGGGGTATTTTCTAAGCTACACCTTTCTCAGAATTAAATTAAATGTTCTTGGTTCATTCACAGAGCCAGTTTTGGTTTACGGGGTTCCCTCCTTCTTCTGAGCTCCCTATCTCCCTCTCTTTCATCCTCTACTATCCCCCACTTTCATTCTCCTCCTTTAACTTCTCATTCCTCCTCTTCTTTAAAAAAAAACTTTTCCCTGCTCTTTTTCATTTTCCTCCATTTTTCAGTCTATATCCTCCTTTTATTCTAGACTGGTTCTCTCATTCCCCCTCTTTTAATAAAAGCTCCACCCAACCTGTTTTAGTCTCCTTCATCCCTTGAAACCATCACCTTTCTCACTCTCACTCACTTATTTTAATTCCTCGGCTCATTCACCCACCCCCAAGGGAAGATCTCCTGCCCCCACTTTCACGTTAGAGAAAAGCACATGGTTTACCTGAGACGGAGAGGTTGTATTAACGTAGGTATCCGACTGAAATATGATATATGATGGCGCCGGAAGGGATGGCTGCCGTTTTATTGGTTCTTAACCAACCGTGCTATTTTGTTTGTTTTTTTGCATTGTTTGTAACAATGCATTGTTTTGTACATAATGTTGCTGCTAACGTCTCTTATGAGCAAAAAGATCTTCTGGACATCAGAACAGCGATTACTCAACTCGAATTGGACAAATAATTTTTCTTTAATGAGTCAGACGGGAAGGATATACACCAAAACCCGAACAGATCCTCATCCCTGCCATTCACTGGAGAAAGAAGCTGAGATTTTGTGGAAAGAGATCGAGGTGCCTTGTGAGGATCAGGTGACAGGTGTGTAAGAACTGACGCTGGATTAGTGAAGCAGGTACGGAAAGTGATATATATATAGCACAGACATGGAACAGAACAGGAACAGCTTCAGAACCGGGTAACACAACAACATATGACAATTAATGCAGAGGCGTGGAACAGAACTGGGAAACAGACAGATATAGGGGAGTTAATAACACATTGAGTCCAAATGAGTCCAATGAATCGCTGTTGCGCGTGGCAAGGGAAGCAGGTGTGCCGTAATGATGGTGGCGGGAGTGCCCTCGAGCGCCAGGGAGGGACAGCGGGAGCAGGCGTGACAGAGTGGCTAATCTGCCTTTGCCATCCGTACTGCTAGCTAACGTTCAATCGCTGGAAAATAAATGGGACGAACTGAAAGCACGTGTATATTACCAATTGGACATTAAAAACTGTAATGTCTTATGTTTCACCGAGTTGTGGCTGAACGATAACATGAATAACATTCAGCTGGTGGGTTACACACTATCGGCAGGATAGAACAGCAGGATCTGGTAAGACACGGGGTGGGGGCCTATGCATATTTGTAAACAACAGCTGGTGCACGATATCTAAGGAAGTCTCGAGGTTTTGCTCGCCTGAGGTAGAGTATCTCATGATAAGCTGTAGACCACACTATCTACCTAGAGAGTTTTCATCTGTATTTTTCATAGCTGTCTACATACCACCACAGACCGATCCTGGCACTAAAACCGCAGTCAATGAGCTGTATACTGCCATATGCAAACAGGAAAACGCTCATCCAGAGGCGGCGCTCCTAGTGGCTGGGGACTTTAATACAGGGAAACTTAAATCAGTTTTACCTCATTTCTATCAGCATGTTAAACGTGCAACCAGAGGAAAAAAACTCTAGACCACCTTTACTCAACACACAGAGATGTGTACAAAGCTCTATCTCGCCCTCCATTTGGCAAATCTGACCATAATTCTATCCTCCTGATTCCTGCTTACAAGCAAAAATTCAAGCAGGAAGCACCAGTGACTCCTGCTTGAGTCACTGGTGCTTCCAGTCTATGAAAAAAGTGGTCAGATGAAGCAGATGCTAAACTACAGGACTGTTTTGCTAGCACATACTGGAATATGTTCCGTGATTCTTCCGATGGCATTGAGGAGTACACCACATCAGTCACTGGCTTAATAATTAAGTGCATCGATGACGACATCCCCACAGTGACTGTACGTACATACCCCCAACCAGAAGCCATGGATTACAGGCAACATTCACACTGAGCTAAAGGGTAGAGCTGCCGCTTCAAGGAGCAGGACTGTAACCCAGATCTTATAAGAAATCCCGCTATGCCCGCCAACGAACCATCAAACAGGCAAAGCGTCAAAACAGAACTAAGATCAAATCGTACTACACCGGCTCTGATGCTCGTCAGATGTGGCAGGGCTTGCAAACTATTACAGACTACAAAGTGAAGCACAGCCGAGAGCTCCCCAGTGTCACAAGCCAACCAGATGAGCTAAATAACTTATATGCTCGCTTCGAGGCAAGTAATACTGAATCATGCATGAGAGAATCAGCTGTTCCGGACAACTGTGTGATCATGTTCTTTGCAGCTGATGTAAGTAAGACCTTTAAACAGGTCAATATTCACAAGGCCGCAGGACTAGACGGGTTACTGGGACCTGTACTCCGAGCATGCGCTGACCAAATGTCACGTGCCTTCACTGACGTTTTCAACCTCTCCCTGTCTGAGTCTGTAATACCATCAAAATAAAGAAAGTTTCACACTCCATCTATTAACTCCCAGCAATTTAATGGGTATTTACTAACGTTTTTGGCATAACTGTGTCTTCCTCAGGGTAATGTCATGAATACTTGAACCAGGTTATGTAGGCAAACAGTGCAATTAGTGCAACCAATGACAATAGTGAGGGGTATGTCATAATGATTAAGTTAATTCAAATGAAATAGTCTAACTGTTAAAAAAAAACAATAGTTTATGGCATATTAAACATACCTCCACACAAACAATTGATTCTGGGTGTGTGCCAGCTCATGTTTTATAATCTACTTGTTGAGTCTATAATACCAACATGTTTCAAGCAGACCACCATAGTCCCTGTGCCCAAGAAACCCTAGACCCACTCCAATTTGCATACCGCCCCAACAGATCCACAGTTGATGCAATCTCTATTGCACTCCACACTGCCCTTTCACACCTAGACAAAAGGAACACCTATTTTAAAATGCTATTCATTGACTACAGCTCAGCGTTCAACACCATAGTGCCCTCAAAGCTCAGCACTAACCTAAGGACCCTAGGACTAAACACCTCCCTCTGCAACTGGATCCTGGACTTCCTGATGGGCTGTCCCCAGGTGGTAAGGGTAGGTAAACAACACATCCGCCACACTGATTCTCAATACGGGGGCCCCTCAGGGGTGTGTGCTCAGTCCCCTTAATAAAATAATTTAAATGTTGAAAGATGATTAAATAATTCCACTCTGAAGCCTTATAATTGTATGACATTTATTAGAATCATAAAATTATAATCTGATGATGTGTGTAGTTTTAGTCAGAATTAGGTTAAACAATGTGTCTGTATAGTGGAAAAACACAGACTGTCTGAGCAAGGCGTAGCTCAGGATTTGAACTTGTATGTGGGGGCCGAAGAAAGATACCGAGAACAGTTAAACTGTGTTTGGACCGACCTGGTTAGGCCTCTAAGGAACCTATGAGGGCATAGGGAGTATTTCTCAAGGTTTCCCCAATCTTGGGGGAATGGAACTGTTGGCTGGGCAGTGATACACAGTGGTGAGAACTATAGAGATAAAACTCACCTACTGTTTGTGTGGAAGTATGTGCGCAGCTATAAAATGGATGTCTTTGTATAATGGACTTCAGAACGTTCTCGTGAATAAACACTTTGATTTTTGTAAGCCGGGACTCTTGTCTGCTTTATTCAACCAGAATCTTACAAACTCTGGGTTGCAGACTGAGTAGATTCATTGAAGTTTATGAACATCGATAACAAAATTCTCATGACACCCCTCCTGTACTCCCTGTTCACTCATGACTGCACGGCCAGGCACGACTCCAACACTATCATTAAGTTTGCCGATGACACAACAGTGGTAGGCCTGATCACCGACAACGACGAGACAACCTACAGAGAGGAGGTCAGAGACTGTGTGGTGCAAGGACAACAACCTCTCCCTCATCGTGATCAAGACAAAGGAGATGATCATGGACTACAGGAAAAGGAGGACCGAGCACAACCCCATTTCTAATCGACGGGGCTGTAGTGGAGCAGGTTAAGAGCTTCAAGTTCCTTGGCGTCCACATCACCAACAAACTAACATGGTCCAAGCACACTAATACAGTTATGACGAGGGCACGACAAAACATATTCCCCCTCAGGAATTTGGCATGGGTCCTCAGATCCTCAAAAGGTTTTAGAGCTGCATCACTGAGAGCATCCTGATGGGTTTCATCACTGCCTGGTATGGAAACTACTCGGCGTCCAACCGCAAGGCATTACAGAGGGTAGCTCTGCCATCCAGGACCTCTATACCAGGCGGTGTCAGAGGAAGGCCCTAAAATTTGTCAAAGACTCCAGCCACCCTAGTCATTGACTGTTCTCTCTGCTGCCGCATGGTAAGTGGTATCGGAGCGCCAAGTCTAGGTCCAAGAGACTTCTAAACAGCTTCTACCTCCAAGCCATAAGACTCCTGAACATGTAATCAAATGGCCACCCAGACTATTTGCATTGCCCCCCACACCTTCTATGCTGCTGCTACTCTCTATTATCTACAGATAGTCACTTTAATAACTCTACCTACATGTACATATTACCTCAATTACCTCGACACCGGTGCCCCCGCACATTGACTCTGTACCGGTACCCTCTGTATATAGCCCCGCTATTGTTATTTACTGCTGCAGTTTAATTATTTGTTATTTTAAAACTGCATTGTTGGTTAAGGGATTGTAAGCATTTCGCTGCAAGCAGCTGTTGTATTCAGCGCATGTGACAATTTTTTTAAATTTGATTTGAAACCTAACATCCATTTTAATATCATCCTCCAGTGAGGGTTAGATATGACCAAAAATCACAGATGATCATGTGACATGTCTACCCTTCACTCAAGTCCTAAGTGTTACAGGAGAGGTGAATTGACTTTGTTAACTGAAACTCCCTTGTTTCCTTTAACAGTACACTATTAGAAAAAAGGGTTCCAGAATGTTTTTTTTAGCTGTCCTGCTAGGAGAAACCTTTTTGGTTCCAGGTAGAACCCTTTTGGGTTCCATGTTGAATTCTCTTTGGAAAGGGTTCTACCTGGAACTGAAAAGGGTTCTTCAAAAGGTTTTCCTACGGGGAAGGCTGAAGAACCTTTTAAGGTTATGTAACGGCGTTCGTCTGTTGAAGGAGAGTCGGACCAAAATGCAGCGTGGTGGTTACTCATGTTCTTTAATGAAAAAAATAGCGATACATGAAATAACTAAATAAATACAAAAAACAACAAACGAAACGTGAAAACCTAATTACAGCCTATCTGGTGAACACTACACAGAGACAGGAACAATCACCCACAAAATACACAGTAAAACCCAGGCTACCTAAATATGGTTCCCAATCAGAGACAACGAGAATCACCTGACTCTGATTGAGAACCGCCTCAGGCAGCCAAGCCTATGCTAGACACACCCCTAATCAGCCACAATCCCAATGCCTACAAAAACCCCAATACGACAACACAATAAACCCATGTCACACCCTGGCCTGAACAAATAATTAAAGAAAACACAAAAATACTAAGACCAAGGCGTGACAGAACCCCCCCCCCAAGGTGCTGACTCCCGGACGCACCTCAAAACCATAGGGAGTTTCCGGGTGGGCGTCTGTCCATGGTGGCGGCTCCGGCTCGGGACGTGGACCCCACTCCATAAATGTCTTAGTTCCTCCCCCTTGCGTCCTGGGATAGTCCACCCTCGCCGCCGACCATGACCTCGTAGTCCTCACCCAGAACCCCACTGGACTGAGGGGCAGCTCGTGACTGAGGCAGCTCGGGACTGAGGGGAAGCTCGGGACTGAGGGGAAGCTCGGGACTGAGGGGAAGCTCGGGACTGAGGGGAAGCCCGGGACTGAGGGGAAGCCCGGGACTGAGGGGAAGCCCGGGACTGAGGGGAAGCCCAGTACTGAGAGGAAGCCCAGTACTGAGAGGAAGCCCAGTACTGAGATGAAGCTCAGGCAGGTAGTTGGCTGGCAGATCCTGGCTGGCTGGCGGATCTGGAAGAGTCTGGTTGACTGGCAGATCTGGAAGATCATGGCTGACTGGCGGATCTAGCTGCTCTGGCTGCTCCATGCAGATTGACAGCTCTGGCTTCTCCATGCAGACTGGCAGCTCTGGCTGCTCCATGCAGACTGACAGCTCTGGCTGCTCCATGCAGACTGGTAGCTTTGTGCAGACTGACAGCTCTGGCTGCTCCATGCAAACTGGCAGCTCAGGCTGCTCCATGCAGACTGACAGCTCAGGCTGCTCCTTGCAGACTGGCAGCTCTGGCTGCTCCATGCAGACTGACGGCTCAGGCTGCTCCATGCAGGCTGACAGCTCTGGCTGCTCCATGTAGACTGGCAGCTCTGGCTGCTCCATGCAGACTGGCAGCTCTGGCTGCTCTATGCAGACTGCAGCTCCATGCAGACTGGCAGCTCCATGCAGACTGGCAGCTCTGGCTGCTCTATGCAGACTGGCAGCTCTATGCAGACTGGCATCTCTGGCTGCTCCATGCAAACTGGCAGCTCAGGCTGCTCCATGCAGACTGACAGCTCAGGCTGCTCCATGCAGACTGACAACTCTGGCCTCTCCATGCAGACTGGCAGCTCTGGCTGCTCCATGCAGACTGGCAGCTCTGGCTGCGTTGAACAGGCAGGAGGCTCCGGCAGCGCTGTAGAGGAGGAAGGCTCTGGAAGCGCTGAACAGGCGGGAGACTCCGACAGCGCAGGAGAGGAGGAAAACGCTGGCTGCGCTGAACAGGCGGGAGGCTCCGACAGCTAGAGAGAAGGATGGCTCTGGCTGTGCTGAACAGGCGAGGCGCACTGAAGGCCTGGTGCGTGGTGCTGGAACTGGTGGTACTGGATCGAGGACACGCACAGGAAGCCTGGTGCGGGGAGCTGCTACCGGAGGACTGGTGTGTGGAGGTGGCTCTGGATAGACCGGACCGTGCAGGCGCACTGGAGCTCTTGAGCACCGAGCCTGCCCAACCTTACTTGGCTCGATGCCCACTCTAGCCCGGCTAATACGAAGAGCTGGTATGTACCGTACCGGGCTATGCACCCCGCACTGGAGACACTGTGCGCTCACTAGCATAACAAGGTGCCTGCCCGGTCTCTTTAGCCCCCCGGTAAGCACAGGGAGTTTGCGCAGGTCTCCTACCTGGCATCGCCATACTCCCTGTGAGCCCCCCCCCCAATACATTTTTGGGAGTGACTCTCAGGCTTCCATCCGCGTCGCCGTGCTGCCTCTTCATACCAGCGCCTCTCCGCTCTTGCCGCCTCCAGTTCTTCTTTGGGGCATCGATATTCACCAGGCTGTGCCCAGGGTCCTTTTCCGTCCAATATCTCTTCCCAAGTCCAGAAGTCCTTTGATCGCTGCTCCTCACGATTAACAGGGAGAGTTGGCGCAGGTCTGACTCCTGACTCTGCCACTCTCTCCCTGAGCCCCCCCCCCCCAATACATTTTTGGGGCTGCTTTTCGGGCTTCCTTGCCAACCGTGTTCCCTCGTATCGTCGGCTCTTATCTCCGGCTGCCTCTGCTCTCCTAAATGCCTCCACCTGTTCCCATGGGAGGTGATCTCCTCCGGCCAGTATCTCCTCCCAAGTGTAACAACCTTTGCCATCCAACACGTCTTCCCATGTCCATTCCTCCTTTCGCTGCTCCTGCTGTCGCTGCCTGTTACCACGCCGCTCGGTCCGGGTGTGGTGGGTGATTCTGTAACGCCGTTTGTCTGTTGAAGGAGAGTCGGACCAAAATGCAGCGTGGTGGTTACTCATGTTCTTTAATGAAAAAATAGCGAAACATGAAATAACTAAATAAATACAAAAAACAACAAACGAAACGTGAAAACCTAATTACAGCCTATCTGGTGAACACTACACAGAGACAGGAACAATCACCCACAAAATACACAGTAAAACCCAGGCTACCTAAATATGGTTCCCAATCAAAGACAACGAGAATCACCTGACTCTGATTGAGAACCGCCTCAGGCAGCCAAGCCTATGCTAGACACACCCCTAATCATCCACAATCCCAATGCCTACAAAAAACCCAATACGACAACACAATAAACCCATGTCACACCCTGGCCTGAACAAATAATTAAAGAAAACACAAAAATACTAAGACCAAGGCGTGACAGGTTATAGATAACCTTTATTTCTAAGTGTGTATGGCTACTGACAAGTGAAGGGAATGGATTGGTCCTCACTTCTGGTAACCCAGCATAACTCAGCATAACTCAGCATAACCCAGCATAACCCAGCACAACCCAGCATAACCCAGCATGACCCAGCACAGCTTCATTACTGAGAACAGGCTGTACTGAAAGGGTTATACTGTATTTAGAAAGCGAGAGATTAAGAAACACACACACATACGACCAGTGCCGGCACAATGGTAAACAAACAAGACTCTGTCTGCTAGGAGTAAATATTCATTAGTGCTCAATAAACACACCTGGATGCCGTCGGATGGGTACGGCGGAGTGAAGGTCAGAGGAAACACAACACAATAACGGCACAATAAAGGTCACATAATGCACCTCTCCTGGTCACCAGCTAGGATGGTCCCTGGAGGCTCTTTTGAGTAGGTGGAAAGTCAAGGTAAATATGGAGACATGCATTAGACGTGAACAATTTAATTGTAAGAAGTCAGAGTCAATCACTCATTTCAGACGTCCACCACCAATGTGAAGTAGCGCAAATAGCACCATAGAGCAGTGGTAGTCATTGCGCATCTGGCCCGCGATCCCTTAATTTGCAGCTCGCAGCGATTTTCCTATTCATAATACATAACAATGATACAATTTCATTTCAATGTGTTTAATGCAGGCCTGAATCACTTCATGGAATACATATATTGTTCCCTAGACGGCAGATAGATGGCAGTAGAGCGCAGCTGTTGAACAGAAAGGCCGAAATAGAACGTTTGCCCGAAATAGAATGCAACTGCTCAGCTACAGCGACCAACACATCAGTTGCTACTAGCTCATTTTGGATCGATTTATTGTAAAAAAGAAACAAATATCTATTGACAATGAAAATGAGCGGCAAGAACTAGAGAACAATGTGACAGCTATGAACTAACAACCACCGGAGAACCAGGAAAATCAGGAAGATGGCGGCTGGGAAACGCAGCCAGCTAACGTGGCTAATGTTGTTCCAGGGGCAAAGAGAAGGATATGGTTGATTCAAGAAGAACACAAAGTTTCAAGAGAAATGGACAGACAAGTATTTTTCTGTACTGCATGATGGGACTAGCTCACTTATTTGCCAGAAGGCAGTCAGCTGTTTAAAACGAGCAAATTTAGATTGACATTTCCAGTCACAATATGCCCACTTTGACAAAACATATCTGCCACAAAGCAACCTCAGAAACAACCAAATAGCGCAACTCAAAGGACAACAAAAACTGATGGTCAGATCTAGCACTGTTGCAGAGAAAACGACAGAAGCAACATATGAGATTGCTTGGATACATGCAAAATCAAGGCCTCAGCCGAAATATTGTATGCTGATTTCACAAACAAGGAAGCTATTTTAAAGCAAATTAAGGGACTGCAACTCTCAGACTCGACCGTAAGACGCGTAGAAGACAATGGCGAGGACATCGGTAGGCAACTGATTACTGACATAATCGGGGTGCTGTGTTTTAGTATTGCGCTTGACGATCGCCCAATTATGTGTTTGGGTCATTCAGAGAGGAACTTTTATGTTTGCTGCTCCTTCAGGGACAAACACAAGGAGAGGATATTCTGAAAGTCATTAGATTTTTTGCTGATAATAATATTGACTGGTCAAATCTGGCATTTGTGTGCACTGATGGTGCCCCAAACATGCGAGGGAAGGAGAAGGGACTAATAGGCCTGATGAGAAAGAGAGAGGATATTCCCGAATGTGTTACGTTTCATTGTATCATTCATCAAGAAGCACTTGTGGCTGAACTCAAAGACTATGACTTACAGAATGTGATGCAGGACGTGCGCGTGGTGAACATTATTATTGTGAGGTTACTGAACCACCGGTAATTCCGCGAGTTGCTGGTGGAGTTTTGGAAAGATTTCTCTCTCTCCTCCCTCAAATCTGTGAATTTGTTGCATGCAAGGGGAGAGAGGAGCCGGGGCTGGATGATCCACAGTGGATATTAAAGCTGGCTTTGTTAACGGATATCACCTGCCAAATCAAATCAAATCAAATTTTATTTGTCACATACACATGGTTAGCAGATGTTAATGCGAGTGTAGCGAAATGCTTGTGCTTCTAGTTCCGACAATGCAGTAATAACGAACAAGTAATCTAACTAACAATTCCAAAAAAAAAACTACTGTCTTATACACAGTGTAAGGGGATAAAGAATATGTACATAAGGATATATGAATGGGTGATGGTACAGAGCAGCATAGGCAAGATACGGTAGATGATATCGAGTACAGTATATACATATGAGATGAGTATGTAAACCAAGTGGCATAGTTAAAGTGGCTAGTGATACATGTATTACATAAGGATGCAGTCGATGATATAGAGTACAGTATCTACGTATGCATATGAGATGAATAATGTAGGGTAAGTAACCTGAACACGGTGACTCTCCAGCTCCAAGGGAAAGCTAAATCTCTGGGCAAAATTCTGCATGTGGTCACAGCATTTCAAAATTAAATCACCACACTGTTCATACCTGACAAACAGTTTGTTCATTTCCCAAAACTCAGAGCAGTCACCACATCCAACCCAGACATACTGCAACATTTTAGCTATGATGCATTTGTGCATGTGTTGGAAGAGTTGAAGTTGGCGTTTGAGTCAAGGTTCAAGGATAACATGGAGTACAAGAAGTTTTTCAACTTCATTGAGAACCCCTTTCATGTGCCAGTGTCATCTCTGACCCCAGTCATCACAGCCCTCTGTCCTGACTGTGCTGGAATAGAGAGTGAGATAGTGTCATCTATGACCCCAGTCATCACAGCCCTCTACTGACCGTGCTGGAATAGAGAGTGAGATAGTGTCATCTCTGACCCCAGTCATCACAGCCCCCTACTGACCGTACTGGAATAGAGAGTGAGATAGTGTCATCTCTGACCCCAGTCATCACAGCCCCCTACTGACCGTGCTGGAATAGAGAGTGAGATAGTGTCATCTCTGACCCCAGTCATCACAGCCCTCTACTGACCGTAATGGAATAGAGAGTGAGATAGTGTCATCTCTGACCCCAGTCATCACAGCCCTCTACTGACTGTAATGGAATAGAGAGTGAGATAGTGTCATCTCTGACCCCAGTCATCACAGCCCTCTACTGACCGTAATGGAATAGAGAGTGAGATAGTGTCATCTCTGACCCCAGTCATCACAGCCCTCTGTCCTGACTGTGCTGGAATAGAGAGTGAGATAGTGTCATCTCTGACCCCAGTCATCACAGCCCCTACTGACTGTAATGGAATAGAGAGTGAGATAGTGTCATCTCTGACCCCAGTCATCACAGCCCTCTACTGACCGCAATGGAATAGAGAGTGAGATAGTGTCATCTCTGACCCCAGTCATCACAGCCCTCTACTGACTGTAATGGAATAGAGAGTGAGATAGTGTCATCTCTGACCCCAGTCATCACAGCCCTCTACTGACTGTAATGGAATAGAGAGTGAGATAGTGTCATCTCTGACCCCAGTCATCACAGCCCTCTACTGACTGTAATGGAATAGAGAGTGAGATAGTGTCATCTCTGACCCCAGTCATCACAGCCCTCTACTGACCGTAATGGAATAGAGAGTGAGATAGTGTCATCTCTGACCCCAGTCATCACAGCCCTCTACTGACTGTAATGGAATAGAGAGTGAGATAGTGTCATCTCTGACCCCAGTCATCACAGCCCTCTACTGACTGTAATGGAATAGAGAGTGAGATAGTGGAGCTACTGGCAAATTACACCTTGCAAGGTGAACTATGATCAGGTGTTACCCATTTCTGGAGCCTTGTGTCAGACAGAGTATCCACTTCTGTAGCAGTGGGTGCAAAAGGTGACCATTTTTTGTCAGCACTTATTCATGTGAAGCAACATTTTCAACAATGAACATTGTGAAACAAAAACAGAGAAACAGACTGACCAATGCACACTTGGACTGCCTCACAAGGATAGCAACAACAAACTATACATTTAGAATGAATTCAGTCAAGGAGCAGAAGGGACATTTTCGTTCATCCAACTACTGAGGTAACCCTTAATATGGGTCTTATACATGTGATGTAGCCTATTTGATGTGTGCATGTATACATTTGTGATGTGCTGCACAGCAAATCGATTGCATGTGCTCTATTGCTCTGAATTTGTTCTTAATTGCTAATATTGGAAGAAAAATAACAAATTAAAGATCTGTGGAGCCCTCTGAATGATTGTCTCCAACCAAATTGGTCGCCTTACAAAAACAAATAGTGAGTTACACTGCCATAGAGAGTCATAGACATATAGCTTTATTTGATTGGGCATCACCCACTTAAAACAGAAACTGTCTCATTGTAACACACAAGGTTTGGTCTTTACAACAATTTGACAGCGATTGACTTATCACAAATAGAAGAACAGAAAGGCAATGACTGCAATATGGATGAAGTAGATTCATGTCAACACTGGATGACTTATAAAGTAAACACATGTAGGTAGATTTATTTTTATACTGTGCATTTCAAGTTTATTACATAGGTATATAATAGTCTCTCACAGTCGAAGTGAAACATATACTTAGTCCAAAAAAAATAGGTCAAATTGTTTTAGTTATTGAATGTCCTATGTCCTGTCGTGTTTAACTGTTGCAGTGCAAACAACTCAAGTAGTTAAAGTCAGGTCATCCAAAATCAATGAATCCACTGAGAGACAAGCAATATCTTTACAAATATCTTTTGATTCATGCACATAGTTAATTAGTTACAAAAAATATAGTTTTACTGTCAGATAGACAAAACATGTATTGGCCATATATTTTGTTAAAACTGAGATATTTCTGTCGAAGCATTTCTTGTGGACAATTCTTGGCATTCATTTTCATTTACAATTAAATGGTGATGAATCCATTACACTTACACTATATACAAGCTTTTCACATGATATAAAATATAATTTAAGATGAAATCATAATGAAGTCATTGGCACAGAGAAATAGTATGAGAATGTTCACAACTCTTTGAACAATACACATAAAACCCACACACTTAAACTCCCTCCCTCACTCCCTTTCTCAAATAAAAACAGAACTGAAACAAGTTGGAAATGATCCGTTTACGCACAAGACACACACATTACACATTCAAAAAGGTAACATTTCCTTCTTTTTTAGTTCACAATCATAATAGTTTACATAAATGTTTCCTCAAAGAATACATTCTCTGTAAAAGAAGCAACAATAATCTTAATAGTTGTTTTTTGGAGAAATGAGGGAAAGCGTTTGATACATATGTAATTATGTTCTTGCTTTTGCATAATGTGTAATAGAAATGTAAGCAGAAACAAAGTGATACAGGTTTTATTCTTTCATTCCTCACTATGCTCCACTTCAAATATGATTTGCCTTCCTCGATGAGCATTTACAGTTTGTCCCAAATAGGTGCAAAGCATGGGAAACATCTTTCTACCAGATGGAACGCAAAAAAAGCAGGCAAACACCTGAATAGAAGTAGAGCAACAGACAGTTGATCTATTCTAATATAATCAATTCTATATAAATGAATGAACACAAGGATGAGATGAGCTCACAGTCTACACATCTTTCAAAACAGAAGGTCAATGATTTACAAGAAGATGAACTAATGTGCAGGGAGAAGGCAACAATATACGTACTGTGATGACGGGAACGATTCTGAGACAAAATAGTCCGAATATCCTAGATTTGACCTTCTAAAGAGGTCAAAAAACTTTTGCTCTGCAAAATTCAATTGTGGCAACCTAAGTGAATTGTGTATGACAAGCAAGTTTAGTATGCCAAGTACATTTGTATGCCATACGTGAGTACTTGACATGCAAATCAGGTTGACGACCATAAACTGTATTACTTGCACCAATGAAGATGAGTTTTGATGAAGGTTGACCATCACGGTCACTAAAATACGAACAACATTAATTTTGTAGAATACTCTAATAAGCTAGTCTTATCCTCACAAGAAGTGGGAAGGCCAGGAACATTGGTTGTGTGATCAGAGGATAGAAGCAGTTATCGTCACAGCAGATGTGAAGCGAAGCAAAGCGAAGTGTCATTAAAAAACAATTGCCCTTTTGACCCCCAGAAAATATAAAACCAAAAGTTTCTCTCACTGAGCAATCAAGTCCATTCTCCCTCCTCTTTGTCTTCTCCTCCCTCTCCCCTACCTTCCTTTCTCCACCTCTCCCCCCCATCCTCTACCTTCCTTTCTCCACCTCTCCCCCTCCCTCCCTCCCTCCCTACCTACCTACCTACCTACCTACCTACCTCCACCATATCTCCCTCCCTCCCCTCTCGCTCGCTCCCTCCCTCTCTGTCAACTACTGTAGCCCTAGAAGAGTCAGAGGACCGCCTCTCTTCCTAAAAATGAACACCAAAGAGAGAGTGAGAGAGCGAGCGTAGCCTCACATGGCTGTGGATTGAACTCTAAACCACCCTGTTGGTCAGTCTCAGGTGGCGTTTTCTTCCTCGTCTTCCATATGGTAGTTGAGAGTGATGACAGCACTGACGAAGTCTCCCAGCTCTACGAAGTCAGCTGTGATGATGTTGATGCCGCTCTCTCCCGGCCTCTGGGCACGGATCCACAGCATCATACTTGGAAGAGCCCTGCAGGGGAAAACATGCAGACACCTGCATCACTGTCTTTTGTGAATTCTAAGTGTTATACTTAGCCACTGAATAGGATGGGGGTAAGGAGAGAGAGAGAGAGACTTTCCTCAGGTGGGTTCAGAGGTGGCTGTTTTGTTTTGAGTGGTTCCGACCCCTTGAGTTTTTCCACATTTTGTTACATTAGAGAAAACATATTGGGTGAAAAGCCAGATATGTTTCCTCCTGCCACAACCTGAGGGACGGCCATTGAAAAGTGCAATGTAATGTCAATAATATTTGCCTTCATAACTTGCCATGTGGCTTCTCAGTCATGTTGTGACTGGCCTACTACGGATTTAATCTATTATTATTATTCTCATTAATATTTTTGTAAATGCAATATATTAATATTGTTGTAAATACTATATTTGTGTAACATCTGCTTCCAACTCACACCCTCAAACACGTAGATCCCCTGAACGCAGCTCACTTTCCAGCCCACTTTCCAGCTCACACTCTCAAACACCTAGATCCTCAGAATGCAGTTCACTCTCCAGATCCCAATCATCTGAATTCTAATCACCTGTTCACACAACTGTATGTCATTATCACACACTATTTAGTTCAGTTCTTTGCACCCCATCACCGAGGTATTGTTTGTTTTGTGACACGTCTTTCAGAGCTCTGTTTTCCCCGTGATTGTCTCCTCCTGTGTATGATAGTGAGGCAGGCATAAACTAACGACACCTTTTGCCAATTCCCTGCCTGTACTTTAGCCTATGGGATTTCCTGTTATCTACCTTTTGACTGATCTCCCGGACTACATTACTAGCCTTTTCCCTGCCTGTACTGTTTCCCTTTTGGACCCCCTGTGTATGACCTTCTGCCTGCCCCTGGACCCAGCTACCTGCCTCCTCCTGTGGTCCTTTGCAATAAACACCTGCTGCGCCCTGCGCTTTAAACCAGCTCTCTGTCTCCCCTCGTGTTCATTACAATTTGACAATTTTCCAGTCCTGCTAGCCATTCAAAATGTAACGAGTACTTTTGGATGTCAGAGTAAAAAGTACAGAATTTTCTTTAGGAATGTAGTGAAGTAAAAGTGACATTTGTCAAAAATATAAATAGTAAAGTACAGATACCCCAAAAAACTACTTAAGTAAAAAATACTTTAAAGTACTACTTAAGTACTTTACACCACTGATAAGTTAGGGCTACAGAGCTTGCTAGGACAGATGTCCCAGCTGCAACTCCAATTTGCACTGAGAGGTGTGAAAGCCCTTGAACCCAACAATGGAAACAGAGAATCATAACCTCCCCCTCCCAAATGCAGAGGCCTCTGAGGCCCTCTGCCCCATGGCTTCCTTACCTCCCAGTGCAGAGCCTATCATAGAACACTGCACAAAAATAGTACAAACAGAAGCTCCTCAGGGACAATCCAAAGACACAATTTGCAGACTGCTAAAATACTGGGAAGATTAATCAATAAAATGTTCCACACAGACATTCCCCTGGCATGGAAACACTGCTATACGAGCACACTACCTCTCCGTCAAGAAAGGATATTGGCAGAGGGGGGTTAGAATAACATCACGCCTGCCCAGACCCACCTGTTCTCACCTGCTCTCCGCCACATATCTGCTAATTGCACCATTTCTCTCCGTCACCGATGCACTTTCAATATTTAGATAATGACACGTACGATTTTTCCATTGTCTTAATGATGGAGGATTGTTTGATTTACAGTTAAGTATACGTTTTTTCCAAGAGAATTAACGAGGAGAGTATCGTGCAACCCATCGGGTATCTCATAGCCCCCTCAGATAACGTCTTGAAGTATGCAGACAGATTAAAAAGTACATTTACATAGTAATATTTCTGACAGCCAATGTCCTAACTCCACCCATAATTTTGGGCTTTATAGCATTCCCAGAAGGCACGTCTTATGGAGTCCTTGTTAGGTTTACACTTGAGACAGAACTGTCGTTGTGCTGTATCTGAAAATATCTAAATTTGACAGTCCAAAATTGCCTTTTAATTCTGTTATTAATGTAAATGTATGCCTTTAGTTTGCCCATGTGATCCAATTTATCAGTGCATTCTGAAAAGCTATCCACCGATTGTTACATAGGGTTGTGTTTTATAGGAGTGATAGTTTTTTTTTTCTTCCATATTGGTATAGTGTTCTTATCTATGAAGTTGTTAATGTTGTCAACTTTATCCTTTGAAAACAGACACGTGAAAAACATTCTGGGAGGTGAGCATGTGCATCTTCAATATGTACCCGTTGTTCCTCTTAAGTGCGTTTAACAATATGTTTCAAGTAAAAGCCTTGGCTGGCAAGTTAAAGTTAACTTTTCGGTTCATATAGCATTATGAGATGAAAGGGAGTTCCATGCAATAATGGCTCTATATTATACTGTATGATCACTTTAATTTGTTCTGGTTTGTGAAAAGGACTGTGAAGACTCCTGGTGGCATGTCTGGTGGGGTAAGTGTGTGTCAGAGCTGTGTGCAAGTTGACTATGCAAACCATTTGGACATTTCAACTCATTCATCTTTCTTATAAAAAGCAGTAGTGATGCAGTCAGTCTCTCCTCAACTCGTAGCCAAGAGAGACTGGCAGCATAGTATTTATGAATGATTACAATGAAGAGCAAGACATGCCGCTCTGTTCTGGGCCAGCTGCAGCTTAACTAGGTCTTTCTTTGCAGCACTTAACCACATGACTGGACAATAATCAAGATAAGACAGAACTAGAGCCTGCAGGACTTTGTGGAGTTTGGTGTAAAAAAAAGCAGATAATATTATGAAACCCTCCACATCTTTACAACTTTTGAATCTATATGTTTTGACCATGACAGTTTACAATCTAAGTAATTTAGTCTCAACGTCATCAACAGTCACACCACTCATTACCAGATTCATCCTATGTCTAGAGTTTAGGGAATGAGTTCTACCAAATACAATGTTCTTAGTTTTAGAGATGTTCAGGACCAGTTTATCACTGGCCACCCATTCCAAAACTGACTGCAACTCCTTGTTAAGTGTTTAAGTGACTTCATTAGCTGTGTGTGTGTGTGTGTGTGTGTGTGTGTGTGTGTGTGTGTGTGTGTGTGTGTGTGTGTATGCATGTATATGTCCCACCGTCTCTTTTCAGTCTTATGTTCCAACATCTAAAAATGTTTTTTTTTTTTTTACATTGGATACAAGTATAGAGTCCAGCCTTCAAATCATACACCATACAACTTTACAAAATAAAAACATACAATGCTTTCTTTCCTTATTTGTTTGTTCATGCATAAATGCAATGGCTCACTGTTCACCCAATTTGCCAATGAAGTAATAATTAAAGTAATTGGCAACATCAAATGGTTTGGTGATGAGTCTAATTTGTCTTTATGCCCAACAATTTCATTTAAAGTACTCCAAAGGTGTTTTTCCATCATTCTTTATATCACTGATATTGGCTTCACAATACAGTTATTTTTGTTTAGTTTAATCACATCATTTCTCAACTTGCAGTTAGTCGGCCACTCAGATGTGCAGCCAGACATAGCCATTATTTTTGCCCCATCTCTTTCAACCATACAGCTGTTCAACTCCTCATCAATCAATGGAGCTTCAACAGTTAACAGTCAGTTTCATAACAGGTTAATTTGAATAAATAATTGGAAGAAGCAATTTCATAAATTCATCAAGTGCAAATTATGGATGCTCCTTATTAATCACATTAGACCAACACATATTGTTTTACATCATGGACATCAGACACAGCAAAAAATGGTGTATGATCTCTTATACATTATTTTAGGCACAGCTTTTGGAACTTTGTCCCTCCTAGATATAGCCACTATATTGTGATCACCACATCCAATGGGTACAGATACAGTAGGACTCTGCACTAGCTGTATTAGTAAACATGTGATCAACACATCCAATGGGTACAGATACAGTAGAACTCTGCACTAGCTGTATTAGTAAACATGTGATCAACACATCCAATGGGTACAGATACAGTAGAACTCTGCACTAGCTGTATTAGTAAACATGTGATCAACACATCCAATGGGTACAGATACAGTAGAACTCTGCACTAGCTGTATTAGTAAACATGTGATCACCACATCCAATGGGTACAGATACAGTAGAACTCTGCACTAGCTGTATTAGTAAACATGTGATCAACACATATGGATGATATTTTTCCTATAGTGTTTGTAAACACCCTGTCAAGTTGATTAAAAACCTGAACCAGATTACAGGCACTGGTTACAGTGAGAAGCTTCCTCTTGAGCTGACCTCTGTTTACATCACATACACTGAACAATATGAAGCAGATCTACAGTGGCTTTCTGAATGTTCTGATGCTAGCAAGTTAATGATTTCATGAACATTATTTCTGAGGCTATATTAATATGAGCCATTTTCAGCCCTTTCCTGGGTAGTTTCTCAGAGATACAGTTGTGGACAAAAGTTGAGAATTACACAAATGTTAATTTTCACAAAGTCTGCTGCCTCAGTGTCTCTACATATTTTTGTAAGATGCTACTATGGAATACTGAAGTATAATTACAAGCATTTCATAAGTGTCCAAGGCTTTAATTGACAATTACATGAAGTTGATGCAGAGTCAATATTTGCAGTGTTGACCCTTCTTTTTCCAAGACCTCTGTAATCCTCCCTGGCATGCTGTCAATTAACTTCTGGACCACATCCTGACTGATGGCAGCCCATTCTTGCATAATCAATGCTTGGAGTTTG